>NW_027332080.1:245022-550855 GCF_048418815.1 Hemitrygon akajei
AGCAGTTTCTCAAACTTTTGGTAATTACCCCACACTCCCACTCCTTCACCCCCATCTCCAATCTCCTTTACCCTCTCTCACCTTGTATCCTTGCCCGCTCCTCGCCTCCTTCTGGTGCTCCCTCCTCCCACCCCCGAGTTTTCATTCTTCCATGGTCCTCTGTCTCTTTCACCAATCAACTTCCGAGATCTTTACGTCATCCCTCCACCCTTCAGGTTTCACCTGTCGCCTTCTGTTTCACTCTCCCCTCCCCCACCTTTTAAATCTACTCCTCCGCTTTATCCTCCGGTCCTGTCGAAGGGTTTCGGACCGAAACTTCGTTTGTACTCTTTTCCGTAGAAGCTTCCTGGCCTGCTGAGTTCCACCATCATGTTCTGTGTGTGTTGCTCCGATTGCCAGCATCTGCAGATTTTCATTGTTTGTGATTGGCACTTTAAATGTATGTTTCTTCTGTTTTTTGTAACATGCATACCATGAAAGTTTAGAACATAAATTGAAATATCACATCCTTTTGGTTTTACTTATTAATTGAAGAGTTAAATAAAATACGGCAGAGCAAAGACAATATTAAACAGTTTATAAACCTTTATCCCATCTGCGTTTATTACAAATCCATTGCCTATAAACGCTGTCCGGATTAATTTCTCATCCAGATGAAAGATACGTCCGAATCCTCATCAGCTCAGCCAGATGTTTCCAGCCCAGTCTGTTTCTGTATTTACATTTGATTGACTGAATCCACGTTTGTAGTCAGCACGAGAAGGTTGTAATGTTCCACCGATGTAAATAAGAATTGCGCTTAATGTAGGAGTCTAAAGATTTAAAGTGTTCACGGGGGCAATGTCTTTTTCCAGGGAATGGTGCATACCTGAAACTAGCTGCCCGGTCACGGTACCTACAGCAGGTGCATTCGGAACAGGGAACAGTGAACAGTACAGCACAGGAATTAAACTGGTAATGAAATGCCCCACTGAACCAATTCCTTCTTCCAGCATAACGTCCATAACCGTCCGTTTCCTGCACATACATTTCAAAGAACATCTTGACTACCTGTATTGTAATTGCCTCGGCACCAGCACAGTTTGCGTCTTCCCGGCATTCCACCATTCTCCGTGCAAAAGAAAATTCTTGCCCCGCACATCTACTTTGAAATTACCATGCCTCACTTTAAATGCATCTCCTCTAATATGAAACAGTTCAACGCTGTCAGAAACGCTACTGGCCTTTGCTCTATATGTACACCTCATAGGATTATAGTCTTCCCGCGGATCTCGCCTCAGCATCCAGCACTCCACAAAAAACAACACAAGTTTGTCCTACCTCTCCTGGTGACACACACTCTAATCCAAGCAGCATTCTGGTGAACTTCTGCTCCCTCTCCAAAGCAACAACATCCATCCTGTAATAGGCGACCAGACTGAATGCAATTACCCGGATACGGTCTCGGCAGTATTATAATCGGCAGCAGCGTGACTTCCCGACTCTTGAATTCAACTCCTCAATTGATACCATCAAACATGTCCTACGGATCTTGGCACCATCCTATTGACCTATGCGGCCACATTCAGGGAGCTATGGGCTTGGACCCCAAGATCCCTCTGGTCATTCACACGGTTCAGAGGCAGGCCACTAACAGTACATTTGATCAACCACAATGCAAGACTTCAAATCAGGCTGGGATAAGCTCCATTTGCAATTTCACCGCTGAGCTAAATACCTCTGTGCCCTTTGCCACAACAACGCCACTCCACACACCATCTAAAAGCCTTCTAACCCACCCACCTACGTTTCCATGTACGTCATTTATCTATACTGTTACAGGTCACAGCTTGATCGCCACCTTCGCTTTCTACACGTACGAGAAGGATTTGGATTCAAACTCGAACCCTCCGTCACATCAGTGCGGAATGGGACGGTTTCTCACTACTCCCCGTACAGATCCCTGTGAAACACATCTAGTCGCGGACCTTCAGTCAAAATAAATCCCACTGAACACTGCCTACTATGCGAAGGCTATTTCTGAATTCAAATGGTCAGTTCACTGTGGATCCTCTGCGTCATAATCTTGGATGAGCCTCCTCTGCGTTGCTTTGTCAACAACCTTACTAACCTCCATGTGGGCAGCATCAGCAACTCTGTCTTCATGAATCATCTTCATCACCTCCTCGCGAAACTCAACAAAGATAGTAAGATACTACCTGCCCCGAACAAAGTCGTTTATAACACTGGGAGGCAGAGGGGGTGATAGACTCAACATACAGAGATGTAATTACACCACAAGGTTCAGGACGCAGAGCAATGTGCGATAGGAAAATGAGCTGATATAGTCTAACAGCTGGTTAACGAGTTGCAGTAGAACTGAACGCAAAAGATGTCTGGATCATTGGGTTCTCTTGGACGGAACATGAGACATGTACAGGAGAGATGGTTTTCGCCTGAAATGGAAGGGGACCGATATCCTAGGGGAAAGAGGGGAAAACCTGTAGATGCTGGAAATCGACAACAACACATACAAAATGCTGAATGAACTCAGCAGACAAGACAGCATCAGTGGAGACGACTGAACAGTCGACATTTAAGCACAGGACCGTCCATCGGGACTAGAAACAGGGGTAAGAAGTTGGAGCAAGAAGCTGCCCGTGTATAGGAAGAAGAGCATAGAAGAAAGGGGGTGGGGAGGAGCACCAGAGGGAGGAGTTGGGCAGGAAAGGCGCTGAGGTAAGAACGAAAAATGGGAATGGAGGGATGGTGAAGGGGCTGGAGGCAATTACCGGAAATTGGAGAAATCGAAGTTCATGCCATCAGATTGGAGCTACCCAGACGGAATTGAAAGCGTTGCTCCTCCACCCTGAGTGTGGCCTCATTGTGACAGTAGAGGAAGCACGGGCTGTCCTGTCAGAATGGAAATGGAAGTATAATTGAAACTGGGGGCTAGCGGGAGCTCCCGCATTTTTTTTTGGCAAAAGAACTGTGAATCCTCTGCAAAATCATCTCCCAGTCTACCACAGGTCTCATCGATATACAGGAGGCAACACCGGGAACGATTAATACAGTAGATGACCCCAAGAGACTCACAGGTAACATGTTGCCTTAACGGGAAGGACTGATTGAGGACCTGAGGGGTGGAGGTGTAGGGGTAGGCATAGTACATGTTCCGCTTGCATGTGCAAGTATCAAGAGGGAGCCTAGTGGAGAAGGACGAATGGACAAGGAACTCGCATAGCGAGCGATCGCTAAGGTAGCAGAATGTGAAGGGGGGGGGGACGTCTTTGATGCTGAAATCCCCTTGAGGATGGCGGAAATCACAGAGAATTATGTACTGGATTCGTAGGCTAATGTGTGGCAGGTGAGGACTAGCGGAACCCTATCTCCGTTTGGGTGACGAGAGGATGGACTGGGTGAACTGGAAGTGATGCGGGTGAGTGCAGCATTGATAGTGGAGGAAGAAAAGCCCGTTCCTTTGAAGGAGGAGAAACTCTCATTAGTTCTGGAATGAAAAGCCTCATCCAGAGAGTGGGGGTAGTAAGTTCACAAGTGACGCTGTGGGGGAGGTGCGGTCCAGGGGGCTGTGATAATCACTGAGGTTATAAAAGGCCCTGGCGGGAAGCTCTGCCGTGCTGCGTGGTGCGGTTTAAGCGGGAGTTTCAGGGGAATGCGAACCAGAGGGCCAGAACAGTTACTGGAGAGGTTGTGGACACAGATGTCGGTAAAACCTCAGACTAACTCAGGAATCAAAAGATTGCTCGCGCACCTAGAGTCCTGAGCTGCGTACATTTCAATGCAAGACGTGTCGTAGGAAAGACAGACGAGCTCAGGCCGTCGATCAACACTTGGAATTGTGACATTGCAGCCATTAGTCAGACTTAGTTTCAGGAGGCCAGGACTGGCACCTCAATGTATTTAGTTGTTGTAGATGCGACAGAGCTGGCGGGGTTATAGGAGGAGAGGTGGTGTTACTAGTCATGGAAAATGTCACAGCTTCTTAGGTGTTTTTTTTCGTCAGGAAGTGCATATCTAAATTGTAATCCATTTGCTACTCTGTGGCCCTCGTCCCCAAATGGTCAGGGACTCCCTGTAGTCTATAATTGCCTTCATGAACTGCTATTTAACTTTCTAATCTACCGGACTCTATGCCAATTTGCATATCGTTCAGTTGGTAATGCAAAGATCCACTTTCCTCGTTCTACCTATGTTGTCGGTGCCCACATGCACCTCCCACTGCAAGTTCCTCTACAGGGCAGATAAGGCGACCCGAACCCGGGCAGAAGCAGGCAACACTGTCGGTCTGTGACTCTGCTATAAGGTTTTCCACCATATCCAGTGTACATCAGTAAGCAGGGGCTACAGCATGCTCAGGTGTAACCTGCAGGCTAGTGGTGGGATGGAGCGCCTCACGTCTATTCTATTAGGTCTACCTGCACAAGAATAATTCTGGACATTGTCTGTGGTGTAGTGGCAAAAGAACATAAAATATGAAGAGGTGCAGCTTGTGTTCAATGATACAGATAATGAAACACACTGGGGAACATAAAAATATCGAGTCTCCATCACTTACAGCTTTACACAGCTGCTTCTTTTTCTGATCACGTATACTGCCAAGACCAGAATAAATAAATATAATTGTTAAAACATCGCGCATGGAGGTAAACATACGTATAACGTAGTTAAACACTTAACAATATTGTGAATAGTGCTGCAAATAAACGTTCAGGTTGATGTTGTTCCGAGCAGGCTGTGCACAACAAAGAGAATTATTGCGCATCACAAATCAGATTAATTACAGTCAAAAATAGATGTTGTTAACCCCTTATAGTTCAGCGCATGCAGAAATACGGGATACACCACATGTTGGTATAAAATGAAAATAGGACACATTATTATTAAATGTTTTGTAATAATTTTATTTGTTGCTCTGACAGGCGTAAACATCCTTCGAAGATTCCTCAGCAGAAGGGAAGGATGTGAAACACAGACATGATGAATCTGCCCAAAATCTCCACTAGTCACTCTCAGACTCTTCTCTCTGACCTCCTGGAGAACCACTTCCTGGATTGGAGCTGCAAGACAGCAGACACGAACAGACGCATTGAGTGTGAAGAGGGAACGTCAGAACGGTTACGGGCTTTTGTATTCAATATGCAAAATGGTCTGTATTTTCAAAGCACATCACTGACCACTCTGATGTCGTCATTGCTTCTCTGGATCTCAGCTCATTGAACTGAGATGATGATATCACTGCAGACCAAGCTGTCGAAGTCATTACTATTCCACGCGCACCGTTGACCATGATGATAATGTTGCCTCTGGAGCCTTAACCCTGACCACAGTGGTATCGTTACTGTGTGTCCTGGTCATTCCCAAGACACCCATATTGAAATTCCTCCCCTCTGCGTAGAATTCAATGTGAGAATTATCCAATGAGAGTTCCCTGCAGTCAGCTGATCGCGAATATCTAGCTCAAAGGCAGCTATAAATGGTGTACATCATCTATTCTCAACGGGGGCCATTTTGCTCCCTTGGGGGCCCTGGCACATTTGAATGGGACCACCGACTGAAAACTGTGAGAAGGGGAGCACCGAGTGTTTATGGGGGAACTGGAAACTGAACCGATGAAATTCCGAAACAGCAACCTTCACTGGACTCAATAGTTTCCCTCCTATTTATAACATCTTTCCAACACACCGTTTGAATTCGGCACAACTGGTACATTCATTGTTTAAGCTTCTCCCACACAGCCTCACTTCAGAGTCAGTCGCGAATCAGACAGCACCGGGTCAACATATTCATTCATGTGTTCTCGCATCCATTATCGCATAATTCATTCTCCGAAGATCAGCGTGTCTTGCTAGGCCTATTTTTGTGTCTAGTAACTTTAAAGTATATGTGTTTGGATATAACATACGTTAATGTAGCTTGTGAAATTTGTTTAATGCTGCATATGACGTCAGCGAATAAGAACATTCCTGGCTCTGGGTGACAGCATTTTTTGTCAGTGATGTATCTGTATTTCGTGCGCTTATTCCCAAGTCGAAAACATTTAGGCAGCCTTCCTAAACCATTTTCCAGTCAATGTTGTCAATTTAGCTAGAAAAAAAAGCGTAAAATAAATTTTGTTTCATTTTGGTTGCTTTTAGCGAATGCATCTGACAAGGAAAATTGAAATATGTATTACTATGCATTTATTCGGCTGCATAATTTAATCAGTCAGTTTCAAGAAGATTTTTTAATCAAGAATGATCTGTCGAATAAATTTACAACACTGTGGGAAGAAGCCGAATTTTTTTTTTATTGCCTTTCCCTCAGCATATTTGGGTGAGAGCGGATTCTGCAAGGTAGTTTCCTTCACAAAATCCAGCCACAAAGTTCAGGAACACAATCCAGAGGAGACCTCCGACGGTCATTGTCTAATTGGCAGCCCGATACCATGAAACTTGCAGAAAGGCACCACACTCAACAATCGCATTAGGCCTGATAGATGTTTAATTTCAGACAGTCTTTTTGAAATCTTGTCCAGAATGACAGAATGTTCCAGTTTTATTGGTGTTTAATAATAAATTATTTCCTGTCTATCTGTTCGTGTTGTATCCCCGTTTGAAAGGGGGGCCCTGGAACCTGAGAAGAGCTCCTGAGGGGGCCGTGGCCAAAATACGGTTGAGAATCACCGGTCTACAGTCATTCCCAAGACATCCATATTTTAAATTGCTCCTCTCTGCGTGGAATTCAATGTGAGGATTATCCAATGAGAGTTCCCTGCAGTCAGCTGATCGCGATTATCGAGCTCAAAGGCACCTATAAATGGTGCACCTTTCTGCTCCATTTGATCCCGTAACTAACAACTCAGGAGGAGAATTAGTCCAGATGCTGCTGTCCTGCCGCTTCATCGCTCACCTCAAATGCAGGATCACCGCCTAAAACTCGTACATCGGCCTTTATCTTAAATGTGCAAACGATGCCAATAGACTGCAAATTGTTAACGTGCATCTGGTCTGGATTCTATGTAGATAAGCCACCGCACACCGGATTGCAAATTATATGAAATGAACACCAGGAGAAATAACCGGATAATTTGTTTCTCAGACTGGACATGTTTTGTGATGCGTCACAGGGTTCAGTTCAGGGATATAAGTTGTTGGAAAGAGTATGACACAGCTGTAAATCTGCCAAGAGCAGGCTGTCCTCAATAAGTGAGAGATCGTGCCGGAAAGGTACATGTGATGGAGGCCACCAAGAGATATATGACACCTCGGGGAGAGTTAAATGCCTCAGTGACAGAGAGGAGCCAGACTGCACAGAGAACAGCTGTTGTCCTGGTGCTGCACCAATTTTCCTGCTTTTCAATAACCTTTTTCATTGAGTTGCTTGGAGTGTTCCTTTGTCTTCATGATGTAGCTTTTGCCAGGACACTGTCTCAACAGCAGCTGGACTTGCCAGATGCAAGAAGGCCAGGAATGGTGGAGCTGTCTCATCGAACAGAGAACATTGAAATTTACAGCCCTTCGGCCCAGAATGTTGTGCCACCACAATGCTGTAGCCTGCTCTAGAGACTGCCGAGAATTTCCCTAAAAGACCCTGTTGTATCCGGTTACACCGCTCTCGCCAGCAGTGCATTTCACGCAGCCAGCACCCTGAGTGTGAAAAACCTACCCCTGACACTATTCCCCTTGAGATAAATGCCACACCTTCTTTACCACAGACTGAGCTAATAAAATAACCTTCTGGATCTCTTGTATGTGTTACACGAGCGTGGCGGTGGACGAGCCCAAGTGCAGACCACTGTGTGGAGACAGAGTCAGGAGGCGTTATTGACGTAGCGAGCGTAGAGACGGTATCCAGGAGCGATGCTGGACTTAGAACTGGCAGCCCTATGAAACATGAAACGAAGTTACTCTCACCGGAGTTGACCAGCGAACTGGCAGCTCCATGTGGTGATCACAGGGATTTTATGCTGCATTTGCGGATGGAAAGCAGGTGTGTGTAGTTAGTGGAACCTGGGAATGATTGGAAATAAACGAGGTGATTGAGGCCCAATTCCTGAGGTGAATAGCCAGGTGTGGGATGGCCAGGAGGGACCATGACCCTATCCCTCCCTCAACGGGAGCCTCCCGGCGATCCTCCAGGCCTGTCTGGGTGGTCCCGATGAAAATCTTGTAATTTGGGTCTAGGATGAAGGAGCAGGGACACAGGAACGCTCTTCTGGACCGTACCCTTTCCAGTCTACCAGACTGCCCTGGAGTCCCCTGCCCCTACCGCATACATCCAGTAGGCTTCGGACGGTGTGTGCCGGATGGTTGTCGATGATACGGGCAGGTGGGGGAGTCTCAGCCGGAGGACACAACGGGCTGATGGAAACTGGCTTTAACTGGGAAACACGAAAAGTCGGATGGATGTGCATAGATCTTGGCAGTTTTAGGCGGACCGCTGCGGGATTGATAACACTTGACCTTGAATGTTCTCAGGGAGCGAGGGGCGAGTTTCCTATGCTCGTTCTTGAACGGGGTATCCTTGGATGAAAGCCACAACATCGGCCCAGGTGGGTACTCAGGCGCCGGAGTCCGGTGTCGGTCGGCCGCCTTCCCATTGCGTTCTGCTGATCTGAGCAGGGCCGTGCTTGTCTCCTTGCAAACCTTAAACCACCGATCAATATGGTCCTGAACCGTCGGTACCGCAATCTCCTCTTCTTGAGCGGGAACAGAGGGGGTTGGTAGCCCAGGGACACTGGAATGGAGACCTTCCAATGGCAGAGCTCAGCAGAGAGTTGTGGGCGGACTCAACCCACGGGAGGTGGCCGCTCCAGGCCGACGGGTTGTTTGCCGTTACACAACGTAGCGTCGCCTCCAGGTCGTGTTTAACCCGTTCCGTCTGCCCGTTCGTCTGGGGGTGGAAGCCGGATGACAGGCTGACCGATGCACCTGAGGCTTGACAGAAGGCCCATACCTGTGAGACGAACTGGGGACCTCGATCGGAGACGATGTCCGCGGGGATTCCGTGGAGGCGGAAGACGGACGAGAAGATCTGCGGGTTCTTGAGAGGAAGGGAGTTTAGGGAGGACAACGAAGTGCATCGCCTTGGGGGATCGGTCTACCTCGGTGAGTCCGGGGGTGTTCTCATGTGAAGGGAGGGGACCGGTGACGAAATCTCGGGCGATGTGTGACCAGGGACGACCAGGTAGAGGACGAAGAGGATGAGAGGCTTTTCCCCGGGCACAGATGGCACATGCCGAGACATAGGAACGGGGATCCTCTTCCATGGACGGCCGCCAAAAGTGCTTTTTCAGCAGAGTTAGGGTCCGATCACTCCCGGGGTGGCAGGCGAACCGCGACTTGTGCCCCATTGGAGAACCTGGGACCCGACGGAAAAGGGCACATACAGGCGATCGATGTGTCCATTGCCGGTGTCAGGGTCATCCCGTTGGGCTTCTTTTACTTTGGAATCCATCTCCCAAGTGAGGGTGGCAACCACGAAGGGTGGCGGGAGGACAGTCCCTGGGCTGGAACTGTCCTCCTTGGAGTCGTATTGGCGGGACGGCGCGTCCGGCTTCCCGTTCTTGCGGAAAAAATTTAACGGTCCATAAAATAATGACCAATGGGCCTGGCGGGAGTTCAAACGTTTGGTGATCTGAATATACCCCAGGTTTTTAAGATCAGTCCATACCACAAACGGTTGTTCTGCCCCCTCCAACCATTGACTCCATTCTTCCAATGCTAGTTAGACCACCAGGAGTTCCCGATTCCCCACGTCGTAATTCTGCTCGGCGGGGGACATTCGGCGAGAATAGAAGGTGCAGGGGTGAAGCTTATCATCCGAACTTAATCGTTGGGACAGGACTGCTCCTATCCCGGAGTCTGAGGCGTCCATCTCGACAATGAATTGACGGGCTGGGTCCGGATGGACCAGAATGAGAATGGTGGTGAAACGCCTCTTTAGGTCGGTGAATGCCGAGTTGGCTTCGGAGTCCCAACAAAAGGGGGTAGTAGGCGAGGTACTCCGGGTAAGGGGGGCCGCCACTCGACTGCAGTCTCTGATAAATCGGCGGTAGAAATTCGCAAACCCCAGGAATCGTTGAAGTTGTTTTCGGGTCGTGGGCCTAGGCCATTCTTCCACTTACTGGAACTTCTCCGGGTCTGCTCTCACCTGCCCGCTCTCGATGATATAACCCAGGAAGCTGACCGAAGGAACGTGGAACTCACATTTCTCCGCCTTCACAAATAATTGGTTTTCCCATAGTCTCTGGAGGACTTGACGGACATGGATCAAGGTCAGGGGCGGCGTACAGTGTTCCATCCAGGGCCCGGGCCTCCAGCGGGGTAGTTAGCGGCCCGGGAGGTATTCCAGCCTGGGAGGCTATGTCTTCGTCCAGCAGATTGCCTGCGGCACCGGAATCCACCAAAGCGGACAGGGACAGAAACTGTCGTTGGTAATTCACGGTAGCCAGGATCAGCATCCGAGTCTGGGGACTGAAGGGAGTATCGTCCGGCTCACCAGGACAACCTTTTTCACTGATGCCCTCCCTTTCGGACGCTTGAGGGCAGGTATCCCGGAGATGTCCTGGCTGGCCACAATAGTAGCAATCCCAAGCTCTCCACCTCCGAATTCGTTCGGCCGGGGAGAGACGGTTCTGTCCCAGATGCATCGGTTCCTCCCCCCAGGGAGGTGGGGACGGTCGTGGCAGGAGCCGCACTGGGAGTGGCTGGGTAAGGGGGTCTGGTTGAGACTGGTAAGGTGGACTCTGGGCTTCCCCGAGCGTCGAGCCAACTGGTTCTCTCTCTCAGACGCTCCTGAAATCGGTAATCTAATCGAATGGCTGGCGAGATCAGAGAGTCCAGACAGTCCGTGCCGTCCCCCGCGGCCAACTCATCCTTTATCTTGTCCGAGAGGGCCTTTCGAAACACCTCCCGTAGGGCCTCGTCATTCCACCCGGAGTCTGCGGCTACGGTCCGGAACTCAATGGAATACCTGGCCACACTTCGCGAAACCTGACGAAGAGTAAGCAACCGTTCGCGGCGTCTTTTCCGCGAATGGATTGTTCGAAGACTTTCCTCATTTCGGGGACAAAGGAGGAGTAGGAGGAACAAACCTCTGGTCGGTTATCCCATATCGCGGTTGCCCAGGCCAAGGCATCCCCTCGTAGCAGCCCCATGATGTACGCAATCTTTGGTGTATCGGAAGTGTAGGTACGTGGCTGCAGCTCACAGACTAGGGAGCTTTGTAACAGGAAGGCCCGGCACCTACCGAGGTCCCCGGCGTAGGGTTCAGGCTCGGGTACATACGGTTCTCGAGGGGATGGTGTTGCTGATTCCGGGGGCGAAGCCATCCCGAGCACTGCGGTTTGGGTAGCCGGCGTTCTTGGAGGGGACGGAGAAAAAGAAGCGGAGACCCTGTCCACTTGTTCACTGACCTTCTGCACATTCGTGGTTAGTGTCCGAAGTTTTTCCGTGATCTCCCGAAGTAGTTGGTCTTGGGCGTCCAATAGGTAACCTGGCTGGCCAGGGCTTGTTGTACGGGATCCGTGTCCGCTGGGTTCATCGTGGCCAGTTCGTTCTGTTGCAAGGACGTGGCGGTGGAACGAACCCAAGTGCCGAACATGGGCGCGGAGGCCGAGTCTGGAGGCGTTACGGTCGGAGCGATCGTGGAATTGGTGCCAAGGGAGTCTTTACCCCGAGTCTTGGTATTAGCAGAGAATTCAGGAGCGATGCTAGACTTAGAACTAATAGTCCTAAGAACCATGGAACGACGTTACACAAACACGAGTCGACCAACGAGCTGGCAGCTCCTTGTTGTGGTCACGTGGTTTTTATACAGCATTTGCTGATGGACAGCGGGTGTGTGTAGTTAGTGGAACTTGGGAATGACTGGGAACTAAACGAGGTGAATGAGGCTCAATTCCTGAGGAAAATAGCCAGGTGGGCGATTTCCAGAAGGGACCGTGACAGCTTCATCTTTAACCTTATGACTTTTGGAGACCAGTTTATCTTCTACTCACTAAGCTATTCACAGTAACAGAAATTTTCACCAGGTGTGCCCAAACTCTTGCATGCCACTTTAAGTATTTGGATTTCAGTGGTAATACGGTAAACTGGATTTACAGATGACACCTGGATTCAGAGCGCGAGTGGACAGCGAAGTAGATTATGGAAAGTTGAAGATGTCTGTAGCAGCTGGGTAAATCGGCTGAAGATTTTGCAGCTGCAATGACATGTGGACCAGTGTGAGGTGTTGCACTTTGCCAGGAACAACCAGTGTAGGGTGAATGGTAGGAGAATGTGGTCTGCAGAGAGCAGAGGAATCTGGGAACGCTGGAAAAATATCAGGAAGTTTGAAAAATACAGACAGAAGTTTGCAATGGTGATCCCTGGTCTGTCTTGGTGGGCACCAAGTTCGGCCTGTCAGTGCCGGTGGCAATATTGAAAGTGAAGGGTATCATCCGAAACATCGGCTCATTAGATGGTGCCTGACCTGGCATGTTTCCTGAAATACTGCATTCAGATCCCGTTAGCATTTTATACAAAGGATAGTTTGTGCTGGAGGACTCCGCAGGACATCAAGCGGGATTGTGGCGGATCCCAGTGTATAACTCCCTGAAAGTGGCTACTCAGGGTGGGTGGTAAAGGCGGTGTCCGGACTGCCTGTCTTTAGTAGTCGAGGCACAGGGTTCCAGTGTCAGGTAGATACTGTCTTTTGCAGATTTATAAATCTCTAGTTTAATCGCATCTGAAGTGCTGCGATACTATTATAGGAAAATATGGAGGCTTTGGACGGTGTGTAGAGAGGTTTGCCAGGATTCTGACTGGATAAGGAGAGATTGGACAGTTTAGGCTGATTTTCTCTGGAGCGGTGGAGGCTGAGGGAGGTCTGGCAGACGTTTATCGGAATGTGAGAGGGACAGACAGAGTGGACAACCTGTGTTTTGCCCAAGGAGGAAATGTCTAGTTCCCGAGGGTATATATTTAAGTTGAAACAAGGAACACTAACTGATGAATCCATTCTTGCACTATTTATGCATTTTTAAATATAGTGTATTTCTTATCTTTTCTCCACACTGATGTTGTGTAAAAAAGAAACAACTAGCAAAACACTTTTACTCCGCCACCACAAGCATCGCTGGACACCGAGGCGTCGAAACGGAACCACGCCCGTCTTTGTGAATGCCGAGGACGGAGACTCCGACAGCAGCAACTCTCTGAACTCCGCAACGGCGATGGAGCAGAAGAAGAGGGGCGGAGCATGGGGCAGATTTCCACCCGGCCTATCGTAGCTCAGACCGACCGCTGTCCTCTGCTGTCACTGGCTGAGGTGCCTATCGGTCAATTGAGAAGATTAGTTAATGTGAACGTCAGTCATGGGGAGAGGCGGAAATGTGAAAATGTTGCCTTATGAAAACAGAGGCAGTTGCAGTTCAACAGGTTAAAGTACAGTTGTGGTGAATTGTACTGATCAAACATTGATCAAAATCGGCCTACTGAGGAAGTTAAAATTATAATGAGAGCTACAGAAAGATATCTTGGTGTAACTGGTGTTACCAGTTTCTTAAGGAAAAGGGCAAGGCATAGAGTTGTGAATGTGAGTGAAACGTATGTGGCATTTGTCGTAGAAATATATCATTCAACAAGTGGGGTATTAAAGTGGTTAATTTGTACTACTTGTGGAAAATGACAGTAGTATTGCCTATTCTAAACCCGGTGCTCCCTGTCTGATACTTCCAGTTACGTAACAATATGGTTAACCTCTCATTTATGTAAACTTATGGACGTATCGTACTGGAACGTTTGAATTATATTTTTGAAGAGGGAGGCAATTTATCGTTTTTTCAGAGTATATTTTCGAAGGGGAGAATGACATTGGATTCAGTTTTACATTTGGAATACGATATTAGGAAAGCACAGTTAAAATAAGTTTTTGCTGTTACGTATTCAGGCAACAATATATATATATATATATATATATGAGTTAGGCAAAGGTTTTAATAACAAATAACACGTTTATTAAACACTGAAAACAAACCCCCCAAAAGTAAACAAACACTAGCGTAACCGGAAAACAGCTGCTGTGCGGCAGATTCACAGTTCTTAATAGCGTTGCAGTTCAAACAGTTCTTAAAGCGGTATTGAAAAAAAAAACAGTTCTTTAAAGCGGTCGAAAGTTCAAAAGCTCACAGTCCATTTAAAAGGAGAGATTTTTTAAGGCGAATTAAATTCTCTTCCACGTCGTTGTCCTTCGATCCGCGGCGTCGAACTTTCCCACGAAGAATTTTATGAAATATAACGGCTGAAAGGCATTGAACTTCCTTCCACACTATTCTCAAATCCTTTCAGGTCAAACGCAGGGATTAACAGCAAGAATAGTCAACGGAATCCTTCCGAATGAGGATCAAATAAGGTCGAAACCCATCCACCGTCGAAAATCGATTCTCCTCGATCTTTAACTTCCGAACTCCGATATTCACTCTCCACTAGCAGTATTGTAAGAAACTGCTGGCAATGACCTTTTAAACTTTAGGCATTATATAAAACTTCATTTTTCAACTAAACTGCGTCATAACATTAAAGCACGCAGTGACATGAAGTCAGCTTGGCAAACCCAGCCACGAACTGCCCCTCCCCACAGGGTGGGTCTTCCTTTTATAACCTGTAAAAAAAAACTGTCACATGACCTCTACTGGCGGGAAAATGACGTCACTCCACCATCACAAGACCATTACCTCAAGTCCAGTATAGCTTCAACCCCAGTCACGTGACAAGGGTACCACTGTCACGTGTCACGGGTACGTAACATTGCAAAGACGGTACTTTTGACATTGAAAAGGCATGTAATATTTATGGAAGGAAGGACTTTTGGAAATTAGGAGATGGGAGATTGCAGCATTTTTTCTGATTTTCTTTTCTCATTTGGAAGTTCCCTGCAAGTAAGGGTGGGAAAGATATGTCCTGGTTTGTATGAGATAGCGAATGGGATCGCACAAGACAGTATTTGCAAACTTTTATTATTTAATAATATGATTAATGATACTTTCAGAGATAGTGTCGGTAAATTACTATGCACAGATGTAGGAGCTTTCTGGATTAGAGGCAGAAATTTGAATTTTAGTGTATGGAGTTGCAATTATCTATTAATATGTTTGAACAATAGGGAAATAGATGACGATGTAAGCTTTCAGTGGCTGAACATCAGTTATGTCTTTTACAAATAAGATTAATTGATCTGCGGATGAGTTGAACTTATACGATCAAACTCTTGAAGACGTGCCAGTACAAAGGTTTTCAGGCGTGTGGGTGGACAATAAGCTGGCATGGAAGCGCTACATCGTTATAATAACTGATAAATAAAAAGGAGTTTTAGATTTTCTCAGCTGTCTATGTGGATATACTTGGGTGGTCGACGTAAATCTTTGTTAATCATTTAGAATTGTTTAATTAAATCTGTTTCACATTCTGTCTGTGTGGCTTATGGATCAGCTTCATCTTCAGGTTTAAAATGCTTGGATGTGATGCAAGCATAGACTTTAAGATTGTGTTGTTATGCAGTAAATTCGTCCCATGTTTCGGTTTTACTGGGTGAAATGAGATAATCACCCTCACAATTGCGGCCGCTGAAGATATTAACATACCCGATTAATTTCAGGGGGCAGAGACATTATCATGCTGTTGAAAGTGTGTTAGAGGACGGGTGGGAACACTCAGGAAGAGAGTTTTCAGTTTTCGATATCTGGAATTTTATCACGCTTGCAATATGGGCTTGTTGGATTATGCAATATGTCCCAGTGTCGCGTTCTCAGTAACTCTACTTTTTTTTTCCCAATCACATTAGTCAATTTTAGGTTGAACAGTTCAATACAATGTAAATATACTGTTCTGCCGGAGAATCTGTTGTCTCATCAGAATATAAAGGAAAATTATTATGGTATGTTAACCATCAACCGTTTCTAATCACGTCAAGTTTTGAAGCATTTTTACAGATGGAACGAAAGAGAATTTAACTGGGAATGTTTAATTCGATAACACACGGCAGCAGATCCGTGAACACTGGTTCAGGTGATCAACCCCAATAACAGAACAACAGACAGTGGGATCGGACTGTGACAGACTCCACAGGGAGACGTGAAGCACAGGACTAGGGATTCCCTCTGATCAATAACTTAGGAAAAGTGTACTTCAGAATGCAAACATCTCCCAGTCACAACTTCCCGGAGAGATTCCTGGCCCCAGCACTGGGACATCTCTGGATAAGGTGTCATTCAAGGCAGGAACAGCGTCCTCTTCGATCCCGTGAGTTAGAAGAGAAACATAGACTTAGTTCCACTTGTTATTATATATGAAAATTCAGAATGTGAAATTGACAGGATCGATATCTCTAATGGATATTTGTGCAATAATGATCACGTTGTAAGCTTGTAAAATTATCTTAAACAGGTTCACACCGGTTAACACACAGAAATACCGAACATGAAATACTCTGCTCACTCACCAGGAACTCCAATGGCGGCAATGAACATATCCAATATTTTCACCACATTGATATACCTATTGCAGACATTTCCTCTAGCCAGTGATTTGTCTCTTTGTGCGACAGGCGATCTCTCGGAATGAAATATTAAGGCAGCACATGCCTGGGGTTTTTAACGCCATTTAGCAATTCCACAGGAACAGATTTGAACAGATTCAAAAATAAAGGTTTTTAAATTATTTACAAACCAATTTTATTAGAGAGGTGCAACCCCTGCGATGACAGATTGTGATTAAATTAATGAATAATATTTAGATCATTTGTGGGAGTTAGTTTGTGACTTTCAGTTTATCCCCCTTGGTTCATTCCACTAAGAACACATAAACATATGTATATGGGGAAAAGGCGGTTAAAGAAGAACGGACGGAATTATATTTACATGAACTAGAAGGGGAACATGAAAGTGCAGGGTTTATGGGGGAATTGAGAAGGGAAGGAATTATATCGCCATGACTTACTATGCTTAATTATTCTTTTTGTCACGTTGCAAAACAAGCTTCCGGATCGTGTAGGTTTTTTTCCATTATGAAATGGTTGAATAGATGCTATTTCAGGTTGTAGCATATCAGGAAAGAAATCATGCAGGCTTCTTTGAAATTTTGGTGGGCTTGATTGATTTCATTTAACCTTTTTCTTAAGTCATGGGTGTGACTTTAATTTACTTCACAGTATTGTGTTTCATTACGTATTATCGATAGGATTTGTTGGGGGTAATTTAGCTTTCATTAGAAGACAAGAGGCAGTGAGGATTTTATTTCCCAATTCTGTACACCGCTGTCCAGTCCAGTTGATAACGAGAATGAGGCTTTAATTTAGAGTGTCTTTATTTTGCCAATCATTAAACGAGATGGCGGAGACTGGTGTGATTCACATTGGGTTAGTAAATGAGCATCTGACTCGACCCGCGCCGTCTTGTGGGAATGTCTGACAGTGAAGTTGGTGAGCGGAATGGGAATAGATGGACATATCCGCAGACGGATGTGCGGGCGGCATTCCGGAGCAGTTATTTGTCTGGCATCTGGGGGGAAGAATGAGGTTCTGACTCTCTTGGACGGTGCTTTGCCCCTCCCCACACACACACACTATCTTAACGTCCCGGACTGCCGGTCGATGGGACAATCCGCCCGGGAATAACACCTGGGAGATCAGGCGGTGAATCTGAGGAGCTGGAGCCCGGACCGGAAACTCTGCCGCCGCCTCTGGCGACTACTCAGGGTGCGGCGCCTTTAAACAACTGAAGCATCGAAGTGACGGGATATTTCACCGCGCTGATCGCCTGCTCCCTGAATTTCGACTGAGTCACCGCGTAAATAAATGTGTTCGTGCAGCAGCTGAAATTCAATAGGAAAAACCCGACGTAGTTAAATATCAATTCAGAATCAGTCAAATCGATTCCTTTTCCTGAGGCCTGATAATATATGACATTTGCAACCATTGTCATCCACAGGAGGATGAAGCTGCCAGAGAGGGTGAAGAGTAAAACCACAGACCTCCTCCTGCTCTCCATCTCCGGGTCACTGCGGTTCTCCCCCTTGCTCTGACCCTTCAGCCCCTTACGGACCCGACTGGCCACCAAAATGTGCCTGACTGTCAGAGCGTTGAGCAGCAGGATCCCAGCGAAAGGGAGGAGCGGAGTTAAAACCGTATCGAGCCAGTCATATCCTACCCACCCGGGATCAGTGAAAACATTGCCCTTGGTAATACAGAACCACGGTACATTGTTGATGATTATTCCGGGTTCCAGTGTGAAGTATCGGGGAACATTTTTCAGACAGAACAGTACGCCGGTTGTTGTTATAACCACAGCCGCAGTTTTCTCGGTGCAATATTTTGTTTTCAGTTTCTGGCAGCAAATGGCGACAAACCGGTCAAAGGTGAAAGTGACGGTGAACCAGACAGAACAGTGTGTGGCTGTGTAGCTCAGTACATCGATAACACTGCACACAGGGGTGATGCTCAGAAAATTCCACGGGAAATAATACGTTCTGATTCGAATCAAAATGACCTCGGTGACAATGGTCAGTAGATCCGCCGCTGCCATGGCGACCAGGTAGCGAGTGGTGCAGGTAGAGAGGCCGCACTTTCCCCGGGACAGGATCACAATCGCAACTACATTCACTGGAGAGAGAGAACAGACACTGGGCATTACTGAAAACATTGGCAGGGAATTAACACGGGATCGGGCTTTAGCTAAAACTCGGGAGTGCTAGAGCCAGTAAACGGCTGCTAATCTAACATCAGAAATGGGTCGCACTGTCTCTGACCTGTCCTCTTCAGTGTGGAGATAAGACGATGTGTGGGGAATCGTTGGCGACAAAAGCGATCTGCATGAACAACACCGATCGGTGCTGATCCCCATTCCAGTCGCTGATGGGGCCGGTTTCATTGAATTAACTGTGACTGACCAGGACTCTGGAAAGTCAGCATCTGATGAGGCCGAGAAGGGATACAGAGAGGAGCAACACACACAAAACTGGAGAACGCAGTAGGTCAGGCAGCATTCATGGAATTGAATAATCTTTAGTTTCGGGTCGAGACCCTCCTTCAGGACGAAGCTCTGCTCCGATTTATGACGGTTTCAGAGGGAAAGAAGGAACCACTTAGTGACCTGTGGCTGAGTTGCTCCGTTAATGGATTAATTCTGCAGCGCAGTTTAATTCGATAACAAACGGCAGCAGATCCGTAAACACTGGTTCAGGTGATCAGACCCAATAATTGACCAACGAACAGCGGGATCGGACTCTGACAGACACCACAAGGAGGCATGAAGCACAGGACCAGGATTTCTCTCTGAGCAATAACTTAGGAAAAGTGTACTTCAGAATGCAAACATCTCCCAGTCACAACTTCCCGGAGAGATCCCTAGCCCCAGCACTGGGACATCTCTGGACAAGGTGTCATGAAAGGCAAGAACAGCGTTCTATTCGATCCCGTGAGTTAGAGGAAAAACATAGACTTAGTTCCACTTGTTATTAAATATGAAAATTCAGAATGTTAAATGCACAGGATCGGTATCTCTGATGGATATTTGCGCAATGATGATCAGGTTGTAAGCTTGTAACATTTTCTTCAACAGGTGCACAGCGGTTGAAACTCAGAAATAACGAAAATGAAATGCTCTGTTCACTCACCAGGAACTCCAATGACGCCAATGAAGATGTACAATATTTTGTCCACAGCGATATACCTATCGAACATTGTAGGCATTTTCTCTGTCCAGTGATTTGTCTCTTTATGCGACAGGGGATCTTTCGGAATGAAATGTTAAAGCAGCACACGCCCGGGGTTTTTAAAGCCATTTAGCAATTCCACAGGGATAGATTTCAACAGACTGAAAAATAAAGGTTTTTAAATTATTTACAATACAATTACGTCAGACAGGTGCAAACCCTGCAATGACAGATTGTGATTAAATTAATGAATAATATTTAGATCATTTGTGGGAGTTAGTTTGTGACAACAAAGTGAATGAACCGTCCGAGGTGTCTTATCAAATAAATGTGCTTCCACTGTAAATATGTACTTCAAAGGAACCATTTGTCTGGCTGAGAATATTGAAGTAAATTATGTCACTGTGCCTGTGAAATTGTACTGAATCATCTACTGTTCTATTCTCCTCAAGAGTATAAACTCTTGATGTAGTTTGTGCTTGTGGGACTCTACTGAGAGGCCTCGAAGAAAATGTCTGCTTGCGTTCATGAATAAACACAATTTCATACCCACTAAATCCTCCAATTGCTTCAGTGACTTAGTCACACACAGATCATTTGGGGGCTCATCCAGGACCCATCCCTAACCCGAACACATGCCATGAAATTGAGCAGTCTTGTGTGGGGGGTGTATGTTTTAATCATGTCACCCCGTATGTGTCGAAGAACGCGGCTGACAGCTTGGGAGGCGGATAAGAAAGTGCAGTTTTGAGCGCGCGCACGTGTGTGTGTGTGTGTGTGTGTGTGTGTGTGTGTGTGTGTGTGTGTGTGTGTGTGTGTGTGTGTGTGTGTGTGTGTGCGTGTGTGTGCGTGTGCGTGCGTGTGTGTGTGTGTGTGTGTGTGTGTGTCTGTCTGTCTATGAGTGTTAGTGTGCGTCAGTGTGTTTCTGTGTCTGTGTCTCTGCTTGTCCCTGCCTGACTATATACGTGTCCGTACTCCTCCAAATCAGTTTATACCCTTTGGTTCAGCCCCTTCCCATCTGTCTCCGCAATGCAGATGTTCTCGAACTCTCATTTCAAACGCTTCACAAAATGGCTGCTGAACCGTAACAAAGCAAGAACAGAGGTCACATTTCAAACTGCATTGATTATTAATGTATGTAGAAATAAAACAACCTCGAGACTCGTCACAGCTCCATTTCGGCAGACACCCCCACATGCACATTAAATTATCCCGGAGCAAGAATCAGTTGAAGCAGTTCACAAAATAGCTATCTCAATAAATTCCTTTATAAAAGGAACAACACTGAGTTTTGACACACCTCCAAATCCACCGGCTCCCCCAAGCCAGTGCTCACCCCCGAAACCGCCAACACCCCCAACTCTGTGCAAATCAGTGTGCACCCATAACCTGTGCTCGCTGGCAAAACCTCATTCAACTCTCAAATCAGTGTGCACCCCAAACGCAACAGTCACCCGAAAATTCCAGTGCACTCACACATTCTCTGACAGACCCCTAAATTTGTGCACATCCGGAAAGCAACATCCGCTGCCAAATCCGTATCGGTACACTCTCACAGAGCAGGATTCATTTCAACCACATTACAAAATAGGTTTTTGCGCCTTAAAAATAGCAAGAACAAAGTTTAAATAGCAAACACACACCCACATGCATCTTCCTCGATAATCATTGACATCCCCTTTTATCTGCGCACCTCACCAACCCCATCTTTATCCCCTCATCAGTGGGTGTGCCAAATCCACCGACCCCCATATTAGCTGACAAAACCCGATGTCTGCTCACATCCACAAATCCCTGTGTACCCCCATATTCACCAAAACATCCCTAAGTTAGCGCTATCCTCTAATCTGTGTGCACCCCCCAAATCCGTTCCCACTCCGAACCCGTAGACACACACATATCCACCGACATACCCAGACCTTTGTGCACCCCCAAACTTGCTGACGCCCAACATGCAAGCTACATTATCTCAGTGCAAGGACCATTTCAAGCAGTTCTCAAAATATCCTCCTCCACCCTAAAAAATAGGAAGAACAGAAGTCAAGGTTCAGATTGCATTTATTTTTAAAGTTTGTATCAATGAAACAACCTTGAGATTCGACAACCTCCAAATCCAAAGGGATTCCCAAATCTGCGCTGATCTGTAAAACTGTGTGTTCTCCCAAAACTGTGCACACCCGCAAAGCCGCATGCAAACCACAACTCAGTGTTCGCTCCCAATCTGTGTGCATCCTTAAATCCGCCGACACACCCAATTCTGTGTGGTGCCTCAAATAGATTGCACTCCCAAACACCGTGCACCCTCACACGCCCAAAGCTGTGTGCACCCCGAAATTCAATGACACTCCGAAATCATTGCACACACCCCATTTCGCCAACAGAATCTGAAACGTCGGTACATCAGCAAATCTATGTGCAGCCCCACTTCCATGTGTACCCCCAAAACCGCTGACATCGACACAGATACATTAGATTTTCCGAGTGCAAAACTCATTTCAGTTCGCGAAATTACTGCCATCTTCTTAAAAAGTCCAAAATTCAAAATGTGTTCATTATTAATGTATCTTTGTGTGTCTGCATCTCTGAGTGTTTATATGAGTTCGCGTCTGTGTGTTTGTATCAGAGAGTAGCTAGCAGACAACACTAGCGCTTTGTCGTGACGGCTTTGCTACTGAGAACACTTGGCGAGGACAACAGAGGGATGTGTGTACACTGGTTCAGGGAAGTATATAGCATTGCATTGTTTGTAAGGAATACAGCAATACCATGGGCTTAGCTCTGAGGAGGTTGAACAGGGAATGAAAGAGTGAACCTTTGAGGAGCGTTTTATGGTTCTGGGCGAAAAATGAGGGAGAAATCAGTTTGAAAGGTATCGAATATTGAATGCACACGGAACGGGACACAGTGGAGACCTGGGGAGGCAGGTGTGATTCGGCGGCTGATCTTGCTTTAAGAATGTGCTATGATTTATGGGTAATGAAGCGAATGGGAGGGTCACAGGGATTTTGAGGTGTCCGTTGCTTTCAGGAACACACCGATTTAAGGGTTGAATGCGCGTTTACCAGTGAGCACAGATTGAGGAGTATCGAATCTCAAGGTTGTTCCGTTTATACAGAATTCAATAATAAAAGCAATATGAACTTTGACTTCTGTTCTTGCATTTGTTAAATGGAGACAGACGATTAATGAACTATGTGAAATTATTCTTGCTCTGTCCATGTGGGGGTGTCTGCTGATCTGGACAGGTGACGAGTCTGAAGGCTGTTTCATTTGTACATAAAAAAAAATAAATGAAATTTGAATTTTGACCTCTGTTCTTGATTATTGGGCAGAATGGCCTACTTCTGCTCCTAACTCTTTTGGTCTTATGGTCTTATAACAGATTACTGAAGCACAGCACTGGTCACCGGCGTCCATGCAGAATATGACCCGTCGACAACCACTCTTTGCCGACTGTGGGCAAGCCAGTTCTGGGTCCACAAAGCAATGTCCCCTTGGATCCCATTCCTCCTTACTTTCTCAATAAACCTTGCATGGTGTACCTTATCAAATGCTTAGGGAGATTAAATTAGGGGCATGAACCAAGGGGGATAAACTGAATTGGAATCGGACAAGTGTGTCATCCAAGGTTAGGCAGAGACAATGGGTCTAAACACACACACACACACACACACACACACACACACACACACACACACACACACACACACACACACACACACACACACACACACACACACACACACACACACTTTATTACCGCCTCTTCGGCTCTCAACCGTGTTCTTCGACACATTCAGGGTGTTACGATTGAAACATTCTCCCCCACACTAGACTGGTGACTTTGATGGCGATATGTCAGTGTTAGGGACGGGTCCTCGACGATGGACGATGAACCTCAGAAGGTTCCGTCACCATTGTTGGCAAAAACTAACTCCTTAAATGGTCTAAATATAAATTTGTCAGTTTATTCTGAATCTGTCACAGCGAGGATTGCAACTGCTTGACGTAATTGGCCTGTAAGTAAATTAAACATATTTTCTTTTAAATCTGTTGAAATCGGTCTCCGTGGAGTCGCTAAATGATATTAAAAACCTCAGGCATGTGTAATCTCAACATTTCATTCCGAGAAATCGTCTGTAGCGCAGGAGAAAAAACCGCTGTACAGAGAAAATGTCTGCAATGTTGGATAGGTACTTGAGTGTGGGGAAAATATTGTACGTGTTCATTGCGGTCATTGGAGTTCCTGGTGAGTGAGCAGAGCAATTCACGTTTGGTATTTCTGTCAAGGCTGTGGAGCAGGGATCCAATTGCAGACCCAGTACAGTGCAGAAAGTGATATATACTGAGTCACAAATCCCGAGGTACAAACAAAGTCAGCGTCAAAATTCAGGTAGAGATCAAAACATCCAGAGAAATCCAAACACCAGAATCGGGAAACAGGCAGAGTCGATATTCAGACGGACAGGGTACAGATACGAATGCTGGAAACGCTCAGGAAAATTCTCTGGCACAATCTGGCAACTAACCGGTGAAAGCACCGGACTGAAATACACTGAGCAATAACCAGAGCGGCAGGTGATAGGTGGAGCACAATGAGACACAGGTGGCAGCAATACAAGTAATAATGAGAAACAGATGAGAGACGGAGTACTCAGTAACACAGGGGCCCGCGTAGAGCAGGATCGGGGACAGGAACACATGGCAATGCAAAACCACAGACTGACAGCTGGAGGAACACACAAAAAGACAGAGTTCAACTGGAGGTACTGACAGTATCCCCGCCCCCGCCACACACACACTACGGATGCCTCCTGGCCTCATGGCTGGTAGAGCTGGGTGCTGGCGATGAAAGTCTCTGGGATGCAGACCATCAGGCCCTGGGGAATTATCAGCCTTCAGTCCCATCAGTCTGCCCAACTCCTTTTTCTGCCTAAGGTGAATTTCCTTTAGTTCCTCCGTTACCCTAGATCCTCTGGCCACTATTACATCTGGGAGATTGTCTGTGTCTTCCCTAGTGAAGACAGATCCAAAGTACCTGTTCGACTCGTCTGCCATTTCCTTGTTCCCCAGCATAAATTCACCCGTTTCTATCTTCATGGGCCCAGCTTCGGTCTTAACGATTTTTTCCCTCTTCACACACCTAAAGAAGCTTTTACTGTCCTCCTTTATATTCTTCGTACCTCATCTTTTCACCCCGTATTGCCTTTTTAGTAATCTTCTGTTGCTCTTTAAAAGTTCCCCAATGCTCTGGCTTCCGACTCACCTTTCCTATGTTATACTTCTTCTCTTTTATTTTTATATTGTCCTTGACATCCCTTGCCAGCCACGGTCGCTCTCTACTCCCCTTAGAATCTTTCTTCCTCTTTGGAATGATCCTGGTCCTGCACCTTCTGAATTATTCCCAGAAATTCCTGCCATCGTTGTTCCACTGTCATCCCTGCGAGGGTATCCTTCCAGTCAAATTTGGCCAGCTCCTCCTTCAAGGTTCTATAGTCCCCTTTGTTCAACTGTAATACTGACACTTCCGATTTCCCTTCTCCCTCTCAAACTGTAGATTAAAACTTGTCATATTATGGTCACTACCTCCTAATGGCTGCTTTAACTTGAGTTCTCTTATCTCATCCGGTTCATTACATAACACTAGATCCAGAATTGCCTTCTCCCTGGAAGGCTCCAGTACAAGCTGCTCTAAGAATCCATCTCGGAGGCACTCCACAAACTCCCTTTCTTGAGGTCCAAAACCAACCTAATTTTCCCGGTCTACCTGCAAGTTGAAATTCCCTGATTACAACCGTAGTATTACATTTGCGACATGCTAATTTTAGCTCTTGATTCAACTTACACCCTATATCCAGGCTACTATTTGGCGGCTTGTAGATAACTCCCATGAGGGTCCTTTTGCCCTTACAACTTCTCAGTTCTATTCATACTGACTCTACATCTCCTGATTCTCTATCACCCCTCGCAAGGGACTGAATTTCATTGCTCTCCAGCAGAGCCACCCCACCCCCTCTGCCCACCTGTCTGTCCTTTCGATAGGACGTATACCCTTGAATATTCATTTCCCAGCCCTGGTCCTCTTGCATCCATGTCTCTGTTATTCCTACAAAATCATACTTACCAACTTCCAACTGAGCTCCAAACTCATCCACTTTATTTCTTATACTTCGTGCATTCATATACAACACTTTTATTCCATTACTCCTCTCGCTTCTCCAATCGGTCCCTATTGTACTTGGCCATACTCTCCGATCCCTTCCTGAGCTTTCGGCCCCGTCAATTCTGTTCTCTTTCTTAACTTTTCTTATTCTCTCTTTCCCTTTAACTCCATCCTTATATTTCCATTTATTTCCTTATAAATGCGACAACCTTGAGATTCGTTAACCGCCTCCCACCCAACCTCACTCATCCATCGACAGACTGAAATCCGGCTGCATCTGGAAATCTGTGAACATCCCCAAAACCTCATGCGCCCCCAAATCTTTGCGCAATCCCAAATCCGTGTGCCTCCTGAAATCTGTGCGCACCCTGAAACCGGCTGACAATCCCACATGCACATTAGATGATCCGTGATCAAAAATAATTTCAAACATTCCACCAGATAGCAGCCTCCACCTTATGTAAGTCAGCATGAGAAAAGTAGAAAAGTTAAAATTCATTTATTAATAAAGTTTTCATGAATGAAACTATCTTTGAGAACTGTAACGACCACACATCCACCGACAGCCACAAACGCGTGTATATCACTTCTGCCTGTGCACCCTCATACCCCCTGAATCTGCGCGCATCTCCAAACCTCTGTACATCTACACCCCTCCATGTTCACAATTCGTTATCGCAAAGAAAAAATCTTTACAATCCGTTGGAAAAATACCTTAAAAATAGCCGGAACAACATTCATTTTAAAGTTCATTTATAGAATTATTAGTAAAATATCTGTAAATGAGACAACCTCGTCAATCCTCCAAATACACACTGCAAATCCGTGTGCAGGCACATATTATAAGACACACACATAAATCTGCACACACTGTCAGATAAGAGTGCACCCCAATTTCCATGTGTACCCCAAAACCACTGACAACACCACATTAGATTATTTCAGATAATCCAGCAGTTCTTAAAATAGCCGTCTCATCATTAAAAGCAAGCGAAATTTTTGTGCAATTCCAAATTCGCTGACACACCCAGAAGGTGTGTGTAATCCCAAATCCTTTTGCACCGTATTCGAACAGACCAACAAACTGCGCACATCCCATATTGAGGAGCATACCACTAAATCTGCGTGCATGCCTAAAACAGTGCACACCCCATCTCACTGACATCCCCGCATACAAATGAGATTATTCCTGATCAGGAATCATTTCAAACAGTTCGGAAAATGGCAGCTTCGACATTAAGAATCTGTATGCAGCCCAAAATTCGTCTGCCAATCTTTATACGCCGAGACACACAAATCTGCGCATAATCCCAAATCCGTGTGCACCCCATGTTTGACAACTCACCCATTAATCTGCACACATCACCATATTCTTCTACCCCCATATTTGACAACCCACCTTGCGCATCCCCACATGTGCACTCCCAAATATGCGCCAATCGTCAAATAAGAGCTCAGCCTGAAAGCCACTTGCAGCCCAAACCCACTGACAAACCCACATGCACAACAGATTATCCCAGATTAAGAAACATATCAAACAGTTCACAAACTGAACCATAAAAAACACGAGCTGTGGTCGTTCGAATTATATTTAATCAACGTGTCTATAAATGAAACAAATTTGAGATTCGTCACACGTCCACTGCAAATTCATTTGTACTACCCAGAGCCGTGCACAGCTCCTTATTGACCAACCCACCGCAAATTCATTTGTCTGGTCAAATCCGTGTACAACCCTTTATTAAATTCCCTCCACCACAAAAACTATTTATACCCCGAAATCCGTATACAACCCTGTATTGACATGCATACCGCAAATTCATTTATATGTCCAAATCCGTGTCCAACCCTTTATTAAAGTCCCTCCACCACAAAAAATACCCCCAAATCTGTATACAACCCCGTGTTGACCTACCCACCGCAAATCCTTTTGCACCCACAAATCCGTGTGCAACCCTTTATTTACCAACTCACCGAAAATTTATTTGTACCCCCAAATCGGTGTGAAACCCCTTATTTAGCTACCCGCGGCAAATAAATTTGACCCTCAAATTCATGTGTATACCGTTAATTTTTCCTCCCTGTGTGTAGATTCTTGCTGGTTTTATTGCATTTCTCTGTCCCACTGGGAATGTCTGCAAGAAAATGAATCTGAGGGTAGTGTAAGGTGGCGTGTACGCACTTTAATAATATAGTTAATTTCATATTTGATAGTAACACACAGACACGCACGGGCAAGCGCACAGGCACTAGCACAGGGAGACGTAGTATCTCTCTCTCTCTCTCTCTCACACACACACACACACACACACACACACAGACACACACACACACACCATAAATGCAGTGTGAGGTCACATGATGTAATTTTCCCGTCGGCGTGAGGTCACGTGATGGCATGTTCCAGCAGGTATATAAGGGGAAACCCCTATTCTCACCCAGTTCGTTGTTGTTAGTTAGTTCGTTCGTTATGCTTTGTATTCGTTTCATGCCACAGTTTCGTTTTGAAATGGAGTTTTACTTTCCATTTTAATGTGCAAAGGTTGTTGCTGGCAGTTTCGCCAATCCCTGCTAGTTTTCCTCTGTTGCACCTTTGTTTTACCTGTACAGTCTGGTATTGGAGAGGGAAGCCCTTGCCAAATTACGGGAACGCGAAGGATTGGTGTTGTTCGGAGGTTTTATAGAGGATCGACCTTATCGTTCAGGATTAGTGGCCTGCGTCTGAGATAACCCCTGAAAGATCAGAAAGGTATCCGTCGTGTTTACCCTCCAGCAAAGAGGTCAGTTCCTTTAAGCTGTTTTATTTCCTTCGTCGTGAAGGCATCTCTCGGCTGGGATCAGCAGTAACGTCACGTCTTCGACTGTCACTTCGCATGTAGCATCCGTGCCCCTAATCTACCCCCGTTCGCCTAGAGTGAACCGCCGCCACCCCGCCAATAGTGCAATACTTCGGTGTAAATACGGTGTAATGCCGCCCTGTACACGCTCGCAACACCAATACAAGACGATACACCAAAAGCGAGTAAATAAATATAACTTGATAGTTATTTCTTTGTGATGTGGTAGTAGAAACAGTTAACCTAAAGGCGCCAAATCAGTAGGTTCATCAGTGTGCGAACATAATATTTTAATACGTTGGAGCTCACGCTTCCAGTTCCATCCACGACGACCTTCCGAGCCTTCGGCCACCATCCGTACCGCCAACCTCCATTATCCGGCGCTTTGAAACCGCTGTCCGCTCTTCACACTTCTGTCCTCCTTGCTCTCCTCCCGAAACAACAGCGAACTCCCGCTCGGCTTACACATACAAATGTGACAGGATCCTGAATTACCCCTATGAACTGTGCTTTTGAAATGAGAGAGGAGTTGTTGTTCAACACCAGACACCTTGTTATTCAGAGACAGAGAGGCGAAGACTGCTGGAGATGGTGTTATGGTTTCTCTGCAAGCATTTTTACACTTTTGCAAGGACTCTGTCAGCTTCTGTATTCTTACAGAGAGAGAAGGGAGGAGCTGTTTGATGGACAGCTGGTATTTAGCACGGTGAGATAAATAGAAGGTCAGCTGATAGACCTACAGACATATGGTTTTGGGCACTGAATGAGCTTTGTTGTGCCCACAGAAAAGATGGGTTTTGGAGGATCGATTAGGCGGATTGATCAGTGGCCCTCGCAGTGTGAAAGGGTGTGACTGGTGGGAAGTTATTTGTGTGTCCAGCCCTCTCCTGGGTTGATATTTCCACCACGGAAGAATGGTCCCCTTTGTTGTGGTCACAGCTGGTAACTTCTAATGGATTTCGGAGGACAACGGGAAGATCGACGGCATCAGCTCATCTGAAGAACTAAACATCCCTCTCCCTCCATCACTACTCAACTCAATGCCACAAACTGAACCGAACTTTACTCATCAACGTAAGACTGTAAGACTGTATCTATTCACCCCTAGGTTTGAGGAAGTTTGATTTTCATATATTTCCACACTTATATATATATAGATAGATAGATAGATAGATAGATAGATAGATAGATAGATAGATAGATAGATAGATAGATAGATAGATAGATAGATAGATAGATAGATAGATAATTGTTTACCTGTTTAATATATCTGGATTTTTATTACCATATTGTGTAGTTACTAATAAATACACTTAGTTAGTAGCAATACTGGACTCTAAATTGTTTTCTATTTCTGCTGGTTCTTTAACCCGTTACGGGGTAAGTGACAAAATTGCGGCCTGCGTCCGGTATCTGAACAAATTGGTTGAGCGGATTTGCTTGAATTGATTGGGGACAATCCCTTTTGATTTGGTTGTGTGGAAAAACAGCAAAAACTGACGTTAGCGACTTTATGGCAAGGCCAGACCCTGTGGCTTTGGAGAGAACTAGAAAGGAGGAGTTGAAGGTAGTTCTGGAGGAATTGAAACTCACAGCGGTCAGGAAGGGTATGGAAAAGACAGAAATTCAAAGGAGAATAGCTGAATATTATGCCTCTGCAAAGCAATTTGATGAGGAGGCGTTAAAGAGGCTTCCTATAGGGTAAGGGGAGGTCCAAGTACAAATGGAACAGATGAAGTTAGAGGGACTTAAATTAGAGGCTGAAGAAGCAGCAAAACAGAGAGAAGAAACAGAAAGACAGAGAGCGTTTGAGAGGGAGAAATGGCAACGTGGAGAAAGCGTGGCAGTCCGTGGGGAAAGGATTAGTGTTAGTCGAGAAATTATGTTGGTACCTCCATTTGAGGAAACACAAATCGATTGGTACTTCCTACATTTTGAAAAAGTGGCCATAAATCAGAACTGGCCGGGAGATCCATGGGCTGTTCTGTTACAAAGTGTGCTTAAGGGAAAGGCTCAACGAGCGTATTCGGCGTTGTCTGTGGCAGACGCAAATAATTATGATGCAGTGAAAGGCACTATACTTAAAGCTTATGAGTTGGTTCCGGAGGCGTATAGACAAAGGTTTCGAGATTTGAGGAAGCCTTTGAACCAAACGTATGTGGAGTTTGCCTGTGAGAAACGTGTGTACTTTGATCTTCGGTGCGCTTCGGAAGAGGCGGGTGAGGATGTTGACAAATTGAAAGAGTTGATGTTAATTGAAGAGTTTAAAAACTGCGTCTCGGCTGAAATAAGGACGTACTTGGATGAGAGAGAGGCAGCGACACTGTCGGAGTCTGCTAGATTAACAGACGTGTATGCCTTAACTCATAAGGATAGGTTTTTCTTCCCACTAGGAGTTACCAAAAGAGTAATAGCGATAATTCAGCGGCTAAACCAGAGAGTAAACCGGGCACTAGTGATAAAAGTAAAGAGGAAGGGAAGCAGTCAAAAGGAAAACTTCCCAGTCCCATGTGTAACTTTTGTGGAAAGCCGGGTCACGTGACATCCAATTGTTTTCCAATGAAAAGGGAAAAAAGGAAAGAGAAAGAGAAAACCCAGATGTCTGAGTTGAAATACCGCTGAGGAAGGGGGGGGGGGGGTCTGACCAAGTTGTAAAGGGACCCGAGAAATTTATTTCAAATGGGTTTGTGTCTGTGAAGGAGGGGTCAAGCCCGGTTCCAGTGAGAATCTGGAGAGATACTGGAGCTTTTCAGTCACTGATATTAAATTGTGTTTTGGAATTTGGTGCTGAGACGGAGACTGGTGCAGTGAATATTATCAAAGGTATTGGAAAGGGGACGGTATAATAGGTGTATTCAGATAATTTTGAAATGCTACTTAGTGTCCAGACCAGTCACAATAGGTGTACGATCTGAACTACTGATAGCCAATGTTGATGTCTACCCGGTAATGACCTTGCAGGTGGGGATGTTTACCCAGTAGTTCAGCTGACGAGTAAGCCTGCTGCTGCTGCGGTCCCGCCCACAGATGCTGATGTAAACCCCGCATGCGCAGTAACTAGAAGCATGTTGAAAAAGGCCGCCGATGATAATGTTGATTTATCTGAGACTTTCCTACCGTCTCTATACCAACAGGACTTAGAGGGTAGTAAGGCTGAGGAGAGTAAGGTGGATAAGAAAGACTTGTCCTTATCGATGAAGGAATTTATAGAGGAACAGAATAAAGGTCCTGAAATTGTGGCTTTAAAAGAGAGAGCTCTCTCTGAGGATGAAAGTCAGAATGAGTCGGTGGGATATTACCTTAAAGATGGGGTGTTGATGAGGAAGTGGAGACCCGCTACTGTGCCTGCAAGTGGGGATTGGGCTATTGTGCATCAGGTAGTGGTTCCAAACGTTTGCAGGACTGAAATTTTAAACCTGGCCCATAAGATGCCATTAGGTTGTCATTTTAGAGTAAAGGAAACAGTTCACGGGTTTATGAGGGAGTTTTATTGGCCTAACGTGAGGAAAGATATTGTCAATTACTGCAGAGGATGTCATACGTGCCAGGTAGCGGGAACACCTAATCAGGCCATCCCAAAAGCACCACTTCCGCCGATACCTGCGTTTGGTGAACCATTTTCCAGGGTCATAGTGGATTATGTAGGCCCATTGGCAAAGACTGCAGCTGGTCATCAGTATGTGCTAACTGTTATGTGTGCTGAATCTAGGTTCTCTGAAGACGTGTCTCTCAGAAACATCCAGGCCAAGACTGTGGTAAAGGCACTCAGCAAGTTTTTCACACTGGTAGGTTTACCTAAAGAAATTCAATCTGACCAGGGTGGTAATTTTACTTCAAGAGTATTCCAACAGATGGTTTCTGAGCTGGGAGTTAAACAAATTCTGTCCTCTTCATACCACCCGGAGTCTCAAGGGGCTTTGGAGCAGTTTCATTCCACTTTAAAGACAATAATTAAAACCTACTGTCATGAGAATGACGAGGACTGGGATGACGGGATACACTTATTACTTTTTTGCCGTGAAGGGCACCATTCAAGAATCCCTGGGGTTAGTCCATTTGAGCTTATTTTCTGTTATCGTTCCAAAGGACCTTTGACCTTGCTCAGAGAGCAATGGTCTAATCCAAAAGTGTGTGTCAGTGTGTTAGATTACGTTTTGAAATTCCGGGAAAGACTTAACAAGGATTGTGACCTTGCCAAGAAGAATCTGCAAAACTCCCCAATTACAAACCCCATTTCCAGAAAAGTTGGGATATTTTCCAAAATGCAATAAAAACAAATATCTGTGATATGTTAATTCACGTGAACCTTTATTTAACTGACAAAACTACAAATAAAAGATTTTCAATAGTTTTACTGACCAACTTAATTGTATTTTGTAAATATACACAAATTTAGAATTTAATGGCTGAACAAATGAGAGAAATGGTTCGGCATAGGCAAGAAGGGGCAAAAGGCCTGTTTCTGTGCTGTAATGATCTACAGTTCTAGGTTCTAAGATGGCGTCCGGTGTGTTGTCCTTCATCAACGTGGGATAGAGTTCAAGAGCTGTGAAATAATGTTGAAGCTATTCAGACCACACTGGGAGTACTGTGTTCAATTCTGGTCACATCACTACAGGAAGTGTGTGTACAGTAGAGGGAGTACAGAGAGGATTGAAAAGGAAGTTGTTTGGAATGGACAGAATGCTTTATGAGAATAGTTTGAGTGAACTCGGCCGTTTCTCCTTGCAGCGACGGAGTAAGAGAGGTGAGCTGATAGAGTTACATAAGATGCTGAGGGGCTTTGACAGTGTGGATAGCCAGAGGCATTTTCACAGGGTTGAAATGACTAACACGAAGGGACATAGTTTTAAGGTGATTGGAACAGCGGGTACAGCGGGGAGCAGGGATTCTTGAATGGTGTCTCTCACGGCAAAAAGTAATAAGTGTATCCCTTCATCCCAGTCCCTGTCATTCTCATGACAGCAGGTTTTAATCATAGTTTTTAAAGTTGAATGAAACTGCTCCAAAGCCCCTTGAGACTCCGGGTGGTATGAAGGGAGCAGCGGTACAGCAGGGTAAGTATTTCACAGAGAGAGTGCTGGGTGTGTGGAATGCTTTACCAGTGACAGTGATGGAGGCAGATACAATACGATCTTTTAAGAGACTCTTAGATAGGTAGATGGAACTTAGATAAGTAGAGCGCTATACGACAGAGAAATCCGATGCAGGTTCCAGAGCAGATTACATAGTCGGCACAATATTGTGGGTTTCTATGTTCTATATTTTACGCCAAAGGCAGCTAGATGGGATTAGTTTAAATGGAGTGCAGGACGGCATGTAATCGTTGGGCCAATGGCCGCTGTTAGTACCGTAAGAGAAGGGTTCTGCCCCAAACAACGACTCTATTTCTCTCAATAGATTCTGCCTGTCTCGCCAAAACTCTGGAAAAATTGCATTCAGTTCCTCTTAGCATTCTATACAAAGGAAGTTTTGTGATTGGAGACTGCAGAGGAAATTCATCATGACTGAGGGGCTTGTGTCCACAAGACCATAAGTCATAGGAGCATAATTAGTCCATTCACTCCATCGAGTCTGCTACGCCTTTCCATCATGGCTAATCCGGATCTCACTGAATCCCATATACCTGCCTTCTCGACATTTCCTTTGATGCCCTGACCGATCAGGAAACGATCAGCTTCCGCCTTAAATATACTCACACACTCGGCCTCTACCACAGACTGCGGCAGAGCATTCCACAGATCCAATACTCCCAAGTTAATATAAAAAGAATATATCCCGCTTACCTCCGTTTTAAAAGGGAGCCCCTTTGTGGCTGTGCTCTCTAGTTCTTGATAGCCCCATCATAGGAAATACCCTCTCCACATCCACCTCATATAGTCCTTTCAACATTCGGGAGGTTTCATTGAGATCTTCCCCCCTTCCCATTCTTCCGAATTCCAGTGAGTTCCGGCCCAAAGCTGTCAAACACTCCGCTTATGTTAACCCCTTCATTCCCGAAATAATCCTTGTGAACCTCCTTTGGAATCTCCCCAATAACAATACATTATTTCTGAGATAGGGGGACCAAAACTGTTGACAATGTTCCAAGTGCGGCCCGACTAGTGTCTTATCCCCTCAGCGTTATCCCCTTGCTGTTATATTCATGGGGTGACATTGGACTGTGTTGATCAACAGGGGGATCTTGGAATCTGAGTTCATAACTCCCAGATTGTGGTTCCAGTGTCAGGCAGTTATGTTGCAGTTGTATAAATCTCTGTTTTGTTGAATTATGCATCATGCTGTAGGCAATATGTCCTACTGTCCCGTTTTCGCTAACCCCACCTTGTTTCTTTCACTGCCTTTATTTGAGTTTAGGATACTCGATTCAAAGTCTTATGATTCTGTTGTGATTGAGAATATGTTGATTTATTATAGTAAGGAAAATTATTGAGATATGTTCACCATTTTACAGAAGGATCAAAATATAACTCAACTGGGATTGCTGGTGTGGCTGTTTTTTTTTGCTCGAATTATAGGTAGCAATACAGAAACGTACTACCAACCATTTATCAGGATTTACAACAGAATTGGTTGCCACCATTTTAGGCTTACAGTGGGTGGAGGAAATTTGTCTATGAAAGTTGTAATTTGATCAGATTGCCTTTCGGTTTTGAAAAGCAGGTCATTCTCGCAGCAGGTCAGAATTACTGTTGGAAACTCATCAAACGTTAATTCATATTGAAAGAATTGGGTTTGGGGTCCGCACTGATCTGGTTGTGCAGGAACAAACCGCGGCAGCTAGATCTCTGGCACTGAGTCTGGTTCTGCAGTGCAGAAGGGAGGGGGGGAAGAAGAGGAGAACGATAGTGATAGGGGACTCGATAGTCAGAGGTACAGACAGGAGTCGGGTCCCGAGGAGTCGGTAGAACAGAGTGATCTGGGAACACACTTTCATGATTACTTGAAAGTGGCGTCACAGATCGATAAGCTGGTATAGAGAGCTTTTGGCCCATTGGCCTTCGTAAATCAATGTACTGAGTATAGGAGATGGGATGTTATGAAAGTTGAGGACTAATTTGGAGTATTGTCTGCAGTTTTTGTTACTGTCTGCAGGGGAAATAGGTATCCATCAAGGTGAAAGTGTGCAGAGAAAATTTACAAGTCGCCTTCTGCAACATGAGGACCCGAGCTGTCGGAAAAGATAAGGATTTTATTACCTGCAGTGTGGGAAAATGAAGGGCGATTTCTCAGAGGTATACACCCCTGTTGTTAACAGAGTTGTTAACAGGGTTAATGCAGGCAGAATTTTTCCTTTGAGGTTGGGCGAAACAGGACCTGGAGGTCGCAGTTTAAGGGTGAAAGGTGAAATATTTAATAGGAACCTGAGTGGGATTTCCTTCACTCAGAGGGTGCTGACAGTCAGTGGAAGTTATGGATTTCACTGCAGAGAAGTTTGGATCAGTACATGGACGGGAGGGGTATTGAGGGCCATCGTCCTGCTGCGGTTAAGGGACTCGGCAGAATAACAACACGGTACGGACTAAATGAGCAAAAGGGTTTGTTTGTTTATTATTGTGCCCTCTGACTCCAAATAACGTGTCAATGAAACGGAACGCGTTGGGTCCATTGTCGGGAAGAACGCTGTGTGCTTTAAGGTCCTGTAGTGGACGATAGAAGTGAATTGATACTGGACACCCATGGTCAAAGTGAGGCGATCAGAGTCAGGGATTTTAAAGTTGTTGAAGAGAATACAAACACAGACACCCACATGCACACAGGTTAATAAACAGACAGACAACACACACACACACACACACACACACACACACACACACACACACACACACACACACACACACACACACACACACACACACACACACACACACACACACACACACACACACACACACCTATACTTCCTTATCTGCCTCTCCAGCTCTCTGTCGTGTTCTTTAACACATAAGGAGCAAAATGATTAAAACAGCCCTCCCACACAAGACTGCCGAGATTGACGGCCATGTGAGGATGAGGGATGTGTCCTGGACGAGCCTCCAAATTTTATGCCTGTGAGTAAGTCACTGAAGGCTTTGGAAGGGTTCGTGTTTATTCATCACCACAAACAGAAATTTTCTTGGGGACCCTCTCGCTAGAGTCCCTGAAGCACAAACCACATCAGTACTTTATACTCTTGAGGACAATGGTAACAGTAGGTGATGCAATACAATCTCACAAGCTACAATGATATAATTTATTTCAAATTCTGTGTTTGTCAAATGGTTACCGTCAGACGAGGGAAGGGGAAAGGGCAGGCGAGCAGGGTTCTTCTGTGGCCATTCCCCTCAGCATCAAGTGTACAGATTTGGTTACTGTTGTGGAGGATGACTTATCAGGAACAAGCCGCGGCAGCCAGATCTCTGGCACTGAGTCTGGTTCTGCAGTGCAGAAGGGAGGTGGCAAGAGGAGGAGAACGACAGTGATAGGGGACTCGATAGACAGAGGTACAGACAGGAGGTTCTGTGGTCGTGACAGATACTCCCGGATGGTTTGTTGCCTCCCGGTGCCAGGGTCACGGATGTCTCTGATCGCGTGCACAATATTCTGAGGGTGGGAGTGTGATCAGTCAGATGACATGGTGCACTTCGGTACCAATGACATAGGAAGAAAGAGTGACAAAGTCCTGCAGAGTGAGTATAAAGAGCTTGGTAGGAAGTTAAAAAGCAGGACCTCGAGGGTGGTAATCTCAGGACTGCTACCTGTGCCACGTGTTAGTGAGGGTAAGAGTAGGATGCTCTGGAGGATGAACACATGGCCGAGGAACTGGTGTAGGGGGCAGCGTGTCAGATTACAGGATCATTGGGACCTCTTCTGGGGCAGGTGCGAGCTGTACAAGAGCGATGGGTTACAACTGAGCTACAGGGGGACCAATATCCTTGCATGGATGTTTGTAGTGCTATTTGGGAGTGTTTAAACTAGATTTGCAAGGGGATGGGAATCAAGGTGACAGAGCAGATAGTGGAGCAGGGTTGAAAATGAATGATGTTAAAGGTTCAGGCAACGTCACAAATAGAAGGTTTGTGTGTGGTGGAAATTATCTTCTAAGGTGTGTCTATTTCAATGCGAGGAAAATTGTGGGGAAGACAGACCAGCTGAGGGCGTGGATTGACACGTGGTATTTTGACATCATAGCCATTAGTGAAACGTGATAGAGGCAGAGCGATGAAGGGTGTGGGAAGTGTGGCATTGCTAGTCAGGGAAAATGTTACAGCAGTGCTCAGGAAGGACAGAATAGTGGGTTTGTCTGCCAAAGCCATAGGGGTGGAGCTGAGAAACAGGAAACGTATGACCACATTAATGAGGTTGTATTATAGAGCACCCAATAGCCAGCGAGAATTGGAGGAGCAAATCTGCAGAGAGATAGCAGACAACTGCAGGGAACTTAAAGTTGTAACAGTAGGGGGATTTTCATTTTCCACATATTGATTGGGACTCCCATACTGTTAAAGGTCTAGATGGGTTAGAGTTTGTAAAATGTGTTCAGGAAAGTTTTCTATATACCTCTATACCTTTCTATAACTACAGTTTGTAGAAAGGATGATATATTAGATTTCCTATTAGGAAACGAGTTAGGACAGGTGACAGAAGACTGTTTGAAGGGGAACACTTTAGTTCCAGTGATCATAACACTATTAGTTTCAACGATTATGGATAGAGATAGATCTGGTCCTCGAGTTGAGGTTCTAAACTACAAAAAGGCAAAATTTTAAGAAATGAGAAAAGATCTAAAATGCGTGGAATGGGGCAGGTTGTTCTTTGGCAAGGATTGGTAAGTGGGAGGCCTTCAAAGGAGAAACTTTGAGAGTGCAGAGTTTGTATGTTCCTGTCAGGATGAAAGGCAAAGTGAATAAAAATAAGCAACCTTGAATCTCGAGGGATATTGGAACTCTGATAAAGAAGAAGAGAGAGATGTATAGCATGTATAGGCAACAGGGAGCAAATAGGGTGCTTGAGGAGTATAAAAAGTGCAAAAACTACTTAAGAAATAAATCAGGAGTGCAAAAAGAAGACATGAGGTGGCTTTAGCAGTAAAGATGAAGGATAATTCTACGAGCTTCTACGGGTATATTAAGAGCAAACGGAGAGTAAGGGATAATTGAGGTCCTCTTGAAGATCAGAGTGGTTGGCCAAAAGAAATGGGGGAGATCTTAAATGGGCTTTTTCCGTCTCTATTTACTGAGGAAACTGGCATGGAGTCTATGGAAATAAGGCAAACAGGTGGTGAAGTCATGGAACCTATACAGATTGAAGAGGAGGATGTGCTTGGTATCTTGAGGCAAATCAGAGTAGATAAATCCCGGGGACCTGACAGGGTATTCCCTCGGACCTTGAAGGAGACTAGTGTTGAAATTGCAATGGACCCTGGCAGAAATATTTAAAATGTCGGTACCTACGGGTGAGGTGCTGGAGGATTGGAAGATGGCTCATGTTGTTCCGTTATTTAAAAAAAGGCTCTAAAAGTAATCTTGTAAATTATAGGCCGTAAGTTTGATGTCAGTAGTGGGTGAATTATTGGAAGGAGTAATAAGTACTTCCGTTGTTTAAAAAGGCTCAAAAAATAAACCGGGAAATAATAGGCAGGTAAGTCTAATATCGGTCGTAGGTAAATTATCGGAAGGAATACTAAGAAATAGGATCTACAATTATTTGGATAGACAGGCACTTATTAGGGAGAGTCAACATGACTTTGTGCCTGGTAGGTCATGATTAACAAACCTATTAGAGTTTTTCGGGGAAGTTACGGAAAGTAGATGAAGGGAAGGCTATGGATGTTGTCTACATGGAGTTCAGTAAGGCCTTTGACAAGGTCCCGCATGAAAGGTTAGATAGGAAGATTCAGTCGCTAGGTGTACATGGTGAGGTAATAAATTGGATTAGACATTGGCTCAATGAGAAAAGCCAGAGAGAGGTAGTGGAGGATTGCTTCTCTGAGTGGAAGCCTGTGACTAGTGGTAAGCCACAGGGATCAGTGCTGGGTCTATTGCTATTTGTCATCTATATCAGTGATCTGGATGATAATGTGGTAAATTGGATCAGCAAATTTGCTGATGATACAAAGATTGGAGGTGTTATAGATAGTGAGGAATGTTTTCAAAGTTTGCAGAGGGATTTGGACCAGTTGGAGAAACGGGCTGAAAAATGGCAGATGGAGTTTAATGCAGACAAGTGTAAGGTATTGCATTTTGGAAGAAAAAACCAAGATAGGACATCTAAGGGAAATGGTAGGGCACTGAGGCGTGCAGAAGAACAGAGGGATCTAGGAATACAGATACATAATTCCCTAAAAGTGGCGTCACAGGTAGATAGGGTAGTAAAGAGAGCTTTTAGCACATTGGCCTTTATAAATCAAAGTATGAGTATAAGAGTTGGAATGTTACGGTGTGGTTGTATAAGACATCGGTCAGGCCGAATCTGGAGTATTCTGTGCAGTTCTGGTAACCTAATTACAGGAAGGATATTAATAAGTTTGAAAGATTGCGGAGAAGGTTTACAAGGATGTTGCCGGGACTTGAGAAAGTGAGTTAAAGAGAAAGGTTGAATAGATTAGGACTTTATTCCCTGGAGCGTAGACGAATGAGGGGAGATTTGGTAGAGGTATATAAAAATATGTGGGTATAGATAGAGTGAATGCAAGCAGGCTTTTTCCACTGAGGGTAGGGGAGGAAAAAAAAGAGAGGAGGTGGGTTATCGGTGAAGGGTGAAAAGTTTAAAAGGGGGTTCTTCACACAGAAAGTGGTGGTAGTGTGGAATGAGCTGCCAGCTGAAGTGGTAAATGCAGGCTCACTTTTAACAGTTAAGAAAAACTTGGATACGTCCATGGATGAGAGGGTATGGAGGGATATGGGCCGTGTGCAGGTCAGCGGGACGAGGCAGAAAAATGTTTCGGCATAACCAAGAAGGGCCGAAGGGCCTGTTTCTGTGCTGTAGTGTTCTTTGGTTCTTTGGTTCCTTTGAAGTGCATATTTATAGTGGAAAACATGTAATTGATAAAAGATCTCAGAACGTTCAGTCACCATTTTTTGGGACAAACTAACTCCAACAAATGGAATAAAGATTAATTCATTAAATTAATCACAATATGTCACCGTGGGGATTGCACTTGAGTGATGTAATCGGTTTGCAACTAATTAAAAAATCTTTAAAATCTGATGCAATCTGTCCCTGTGGAGTCACTAAATGGCATTAAACATTCATTCCGAGAGATCGTCTGTAGCTCAGGAGGACAGAGCACTGGACAGAGAAAATGTCTGCAATGTTAGAAGCGTACATGACTGTGCAAAAGATATTATACGTGTTCATTGCCGTCATTGGAGTTCCTGGTGAGTAGGCAGAGCGATTCATGTTTGCTATTTCTGAGTGTTAACCGTGGTGAACTTGTTTGTGATCATTTAACAAGCTTCCAAATTGATGATCATTGCACAAATATCCGTTAAAGTTATTGATCCGGTCAATTGTACATTCTGCTTTTTCATATTTCATGACAGTGGAACTAAAGCTGTGTCGCTCCTCTAATTCTCAGAATTCACGGGATTGATTCGAACGTTATTCTCGGCTTTTCTGACACCTTGACCAGCTTTGTCCCGGTCCTGAGGATAGGCAGCTCTTGAGAAAGGAGTGACTGGGGGGGTTTTAATAACTTCTTCAGAGTTGTCCCAGTTCTGGGGACATGCAGCTCTGCGGGAAGTGAAACTGAGAGGGTTTTAGTTAGAATTTGTCTAGAGTTGTCCCCAGTTCTGGGGGCAGACAGCTCTGCGGGAAGTGAAACTGAGAGGGTTTTAGTTAGAATTTGTCTAGATTTGTCCCGGTGCTGGGGACAGGAAGCTCTGCGGGAAGGTGACACTGGGAGGGTTTGAGTTAGAATTTGTCTAGAGTTGTCCCGGTGCAGGGGACAGGCAGCTCTGCGGGAAGGTGACACTGGGAGGGTTTTACATGGTAAAGTTCACTGTTTCTGTGTTATTGAACAGAGAGAACCCCTGTTAGATCACCAGCCGTTCCCAGACTCTAGCACTCCTGAACTTTAGCTGAAACGTAATCCCGTGTTTCTTCCCAGAGAAAATGTTCAGTAATGGTTTTTTTCTCTCTCTCTCTCTCTCTCTCTCTCTCTCTCTCTCTCTCTCTCTCTCTCTCTTCTCTCTCTCTCTCTCTCTCTCTCTCTCTCTCTCTCTCTCTCTCTCTCTCTCTCTCTCTCTCTCTCTCTCTCTCTCTCTCTCTCTCTCTCTCTCTCTCTCTCTCTCTCTCTCTCTCTCCTCTCTCTCTCTCTCTCTCTCTCTCTCTCTCATCTCCTCTCTCTCTCTCTCTCTCTCTCTCTCGTGAATTTAGTGGCGATTGTGATCTTGTCCCGGGGAAAGTGCGGCCTCTCTACCTGCACCACTCGCTACATGGTGGCCATGGCAGCGGCGGATCTACTGACTGTTGTCACCCTGGGCATTTTGTCTCGAATCAAAGCGTATTACTTCCCGAGGAGTTTTCTGGAGATCACTCCTTTGTGCAGTGTTATCGCGGTACTAAGGTTCACAGTAGCAGACTGTTCTGTCTGGTTCACCGTCACTTTCACCTTTGACCGGTTTGTCGCCATTTGCTGCCAGAAGCTGAAAACAAAATATTGCACCGGGAAAACTGCAGCTGTGGTTCTAACAACAATCAGCGTGCTGTTCTGTCTGAAAAACGTTCCCAGATACTTCGCACGGGAACCCAGGATTATCATCGATAATGTACCGTGGTTCTGTGTGATCACGGGAAAGTAGTTCACTGACCCCGGGTGGATAGGATATGACTGGCTCGATAAGGTTTTAACTCCGTTGTTTCCTTTCGCTCTGATTCTGCTCCTCAACGCTCTGACAGTCAGGCACATTTTAGTGGCCAGTCGAGTCCGTAAGGGGCTGAAGGGTCAGAGCAAGGGGGAGAACCGCAGTGACCCGGAGATGGAGAGCAGGAGGAGGTCTGTGGTTTTACTCTTCACCCTCTCCGCCAACTTCATCCTCCTGTGGATGACACTGGTTGTAAATTTCGTATATTATCAGGTCAGAGGAAAAGGATTCAAATTCAATGATTCTGAATGGATCTTTGTTTACGTCGGGGCTTTGCTGAGGAATTTCAGCTGCTGCATGAACACATTTATTTACGCGGTAACTCAGTCGAAATTCCGGGAGCAGGCGATCAGCGCGGTGAAATATCCGGTCACCTCGGTGTTTCATTTCATTCACAAAGCCGCGTCCTGAGCGCACACCAGAGGCGGCCGCAATGTCTCCAGTCCGGGATCCAGCTCCTCACATTCACCGCCTGATCTTCCAGGTGGTATTCCCGGGCGGGTTGCCCTATCGACCGGTAACTCCAGGACATTAGCATAGGTTTTGGTCGGTTTTCTGTGTTCGGGGGGGGGGGGGGGGAGCGGGGTTGGGGGGCGGTGCGAGAGAGGGGCAATGCACCGTCCTGGAGAATCAGTCATTTCACCCGCTAGATGTCAGTCAATGGACTTCTCCGGAATGCCACCCACCCATCACCTCTTGGATATGTCCGTCTGCTCCCTTTCCACCCACAAACCTCACAGCCCGACATTACCACAAGACGGCGGGGGTCCAATCTGATACTGGTTCCAATGTCAATCACAACGGTGATGAGTCCACCTTCCCCTTGAATGAATGGCTAACGTGAAGAAATAGGGCGGGCTTTGTACAGGGCTCTGGATCGGAGAGTGGTGCAGAGAATCGGGAAAGAAAACTCATAAGAAAGCTAAATTACCGCAAAACCTCACAGAGTTTATGTAATGAAACACAACACCTTGAATTAAAGAAGGTTACCGCAATAACCTAAGGAAGTTTTTAAATGAAAGTTATCAAATTCCAAAGATCGGAATGAAGCCTGCAATTATTTTCTTTGTACATGACATGTTTCACCCTGAAATAGTAACTGTTCAACTGTTTCATAATAAAGCGTACCCGACCCAGAAAAACGCTCTCCAAAACGACATAAGGAATAATTCAACATAGTATGCTCAATTCGAAGTCGTGCCAAAATAATTCCCTCCTTTCTGGTTTAAGTACCTGCCCGAAGAAACTAACAGATATCTATTCTGTAAAGATGCCTCCATTTATGCCAATTTCCCACCGTTCTTGCGATAATTGTGAACCCTCCAACCCTTTAGCTTCTGATTTGCTTTGGAATGTCTTTATCTGGAGTAAACATTTTAACAACTTTTGCTACAAAACCCTGTTTATAAACCAATACTTTGTGTCTGGAATAATGGTTGATGAGCTTCCAACAGTATATCTGACCGACTGCTGGAATAACCCAGTTTAAGACTCATCAAAACCCAAAAGGAATCTGAACAAATTACAACATTACGTGGAAAAATTTCCTCCATCCGCTGTAAGTCCAGAAATGATGGCAACAAATTCTGCTGTACATACCGATAATTGGTTGACAAGTTGTTTTCTTTATTATAACTTGTAATTCAGGCACAAAACAGCCACGCCAACATCACGGTTAAGATATCTTCTGATTCTTCTGCAACAATGGTTAACATATCATAATAATTTTTCTTAATATACTGATGAACCAACAGACGTTCGGGCATAACAGAATCCTTAGATTCTATTAAACTGTGTGAACTAAAATAATCTAGTTAATAGGCAGAACAATGTGGGGTTTCAGAGAACATGACAGAGGGGCATATTGCATAATCCATCAATCCCATCTTCCCAGTGTGATAAGATCCCAGCCACTTAAAACTAAAAACACTCTCCGTGTGATGTTGCCAACAGACCTCCAACACAACTCCACAGGATGATCATTTCTTTGTCCGGTCAAATTAATCCAGAATGCTAACATCAACTGCAATCTCCACAGTTGTAGTTGGCCTATTTCAACCAGTGAATCCGAAACGGGAGACGACCTTAAAACACCACAACACAATCTTAAAGCCGCGCTGGAGTCGCGCCCTAACGTTGTAAAGTTAAAGATGCAGCTGCTCCAGAAGCCACTGCCATAAGCAAGAACAGATCAAATTAAACAAATGGAAATGGTCAACAATGATTTTAATGTAGCACCGCAGGATACTCACTGAGAATGCTTCGTTTTACTTTATATTTATCTATTATTTTCTAATATGGTGATTCCATGTCAGCTTATTAATGATCCACCTGCCTGGAAATCTTACCACTGTTCCGTCTTCAAGAGTTTGACCATATTATTTCAAATTAACTGCCGATCTACGAATCCTATTTGTGTAACATAGTACTTGTGCATGAACTACTGAAAGCTTAAATCCTAATATATTTGCCTATTCTTCAAAATTATTATTTGCTAGTTGCATCCAGTATGATTGGAATTTCTGCTTCTATTTCATAAAGCTCCATCATCTGCAGATAGTGATTTACGCACCCCAGTGCCTGTCTCAAAGAAAATATCATTAATCATAAAATAAAATGACAATGGGTTACAAATACTGCCTTGTGGTTTTTCAATCTCTATCTCATGGAAACACGAATGTAACTCCCACCCGTGTCAGCATGGACAGTCGAAATATATAAATATCAGTAAAAGTTAGCAATCTCCCCCTCAATCCTCATTTTCGTACTTTAATCAAAAGTCCCTTTCCATAAATACCATATGCCTTTCCAATGTCAGAAAGTACTAAAGTCCCTTTCCATAAATACCATATGCCTTTCCAATGTCAGAAAGTACTGCTATTACACCATCTTTATTTAACTCTGCCTTCCTAATATCATCTTCCAGACCTAAACGTGAATCCAATATCATTCTACCCCTTCCGAAGCCCACTCCGATAAAATGATATATCACATTGTTTATCCACAATATTGTTCAATCGCTCCATTGCCAGATGTTCCATGAGTTCACATAAATGAGGTATTATCGATACAGGCCCACAAGCAGATGCATCAGATGGGGAGTACCCAATGTTTAAAATAGGCACTACCAATGCCATTTCCTACAAGTTGTAAAAATTAACCACTTCAACGCTGCTACCAGTTAACTGAAATATTTCTGCTCTGCTACAAAAGCTTTTTACTTTGCATTCACATTCACAGCTCGATACCCTGCCCTTTTCCTTATAAAACTGGCAACATCTCCGCTCCAGCAACTAACCTATCAACACCATTAGAAATATAACACTGCTCTGGGGGAGAAAATGTGCGAACAACTAGGTTTTTCTGAATGCATATCAAATCGGGCGGATTTGACGTATCAGAAATAAAATTCTGAAAGTCTTGACCATGACAAACGAGGCTTAACGCATTCCACTGCAATATTTTAATCCCATTGTGTACCTTCACAAGTAGACTGCGATACAGACACCCCACCCATCAGAGCGTCATTTATAGATTCCCACATAACACCAGTTACACCGAGATACCTTTCTGCAGCTTCCACAATAATTTAAATTTCCTGAGTAGTACGAGATGTCTGATCAGTACAATTCACCACGCCGGTTATAAACATCATAAACTTTATTTTATCCAGCAGTGAAACATCTTTTGCGACAGAACTGTGATAATGTCATATATCCTTTAACGTCACAGTCTGTTCTCTGATTGGGAACACTTTTCCAACATTCATTTTAACTGTTTGCAAAGCTGACTGACGTTCACATTAGGTTATTTCTTCAGCGGTAAGATCGAGGCCCGACTGCGCAAGCGCGTAGTCGTCAGCCGGTTTGAACAGCGAGAAGTTTAAAAGCGAGAAAGTTTTACAGAGCGGGCGACGGAGGAGCGACCGACGGACGAGAGGTAACAGAGTAACAGGGTTTTGGCTCAATGGGGCTGAGGCGACAGCAGGTCGAGGCGAGGTAGGTTGCCTGTGTAAAATACAGGCAGGAAATATGTGTATGCGGCCTTTAGTCTGTGTTGGGTGTCCGATGTGGGAAATCCTGGAGACTCTCTCCCTCCCGGACAGCCACATCTCCGCCAGGTGCGTCGAGCTGCAGGTCCATAGGGACCGGGTAAGAAACTGGAGATGCAGCTCGATGATCTTCATCTGGTCAGGGAGAGTGAGATGGTGATAGATAGGAGCTACAGGCAGGTAGTCATACCGGGGCCTCGAGAGACAGGTAAGTGGGTAATAGTCAGCAGAGTAAAGGGCAAGAGTCAGATTCTGGAGAGTACCCCTGAGGCTGTGTCCCTTAACAATAAGTACTCCAGCTTGAGTACTGCTGGGGGGAGGGGTGGTGGCACCGAGCAGGGGGAAACAACAGTGGCTGCACCTCTGGCACGGCGACTGGCCCTGTGTCTCAGAGGGTAGGGAGAGGAGGAGGATGTCAGCAGTGATAGGGGACTCTATAGTTAGGGGTCAGACAGGCGATTATGTAGACGCAGGAAAGAAACACAGATGATAGATTGCCTCCCAGGTGCCAGGGTCCTGGATATTTCTGATCTACGATATGCTGAAATGGGAAGGAAGACAGCCCGAGGCCGTGGTTCACATTGGTACCAACGCCATAGGTGGGAAAAGGAAGGACGTCGTGAAAACAGACTACAGGGAGTTAGGAAGGAAGTTGAGAAGAAGATCCTCAAAGGTAGTAATATCGCGATTACAGCCTGTGCCTCGTGACACTGAGTATAGGAATAGACTGAGATGGAAGATAAATGCGTGGCTGAGGGATTGGAGCGGGGGGAGGGATTCAGATTTCTGCATCAGTGGGACCTCTTTTGAGGCAGGTGTGGCCTTTTCTAAAAGGATGGGTTGCACTTGAATCCAAGGGGGACAGATATCCTGGCGGGGAAGTTTGCTAAGGCTGTTGGGGAGAGCTTAAACAATTATTGCTTGTGGTGGGAACCGAACTGAAGAGATGGGGGAAGGGGCGGTCGCCTCACAACAGAGGGAAAGAGGTGGTGACGTGGCTCTATTGATTAGAGACCATGTCACGGCTGCAGAAAAGGAGAAAGTAATGTAGGGATTGACTACAGAGTCTCTGTGTGTGGACCTTGGAAACAGGAAGGGGTCAATAACTCTGCTGGGTGTTTTTTATAGACCACCCAATAGCGACAGGGAATCCAGGAGCAGATAGGGAGACAGATTCTGGAAATGAATAATAATAAGAGGGTTGTCGTGATGGGAAGTTGCGTCTCCGCTTTCTGCGAAGGCTCAGGAAAGTCCGTCTCCCACCGTCCATTCTGATCACATTCTGCAGAGTTTGTATTGAGAGCATCCTGAGCAGCTGCATCACTGCCTGTTTCGGAAATTGGACCATCTCGGATCGCAAGACCCTGCAGTGGATAGTGGGGTCAGCTGAGAAGATCATCGGGGTCTCTCTTCCCGCCATTGCAGACATTCACACTGCAGGCTGCATCCGCAAAGCAAACAGCATTATAAAGTACCCAACACACTCCCCATACAAACTCATCTCCCTCCTGCCGTCCGGGAAAAGGCTCCGAAGCATTCGGGCTCTCACGACCAGACTATGTAACAGATACTTCCCCCAAGCCATCAGACTCCTCAATACCCAGACTGACACTACCTTCTACTGTGCATATTGTCTTGTTTATTATTTATTGTAATGTCTGCACTGTTTCGTGCACTTTATATAGTCCTGGGTAGGTCTGTAGTCTAGTGTAGCTTTTTTTCTGTGTTGTTTTTACGTAGTTCAGGGTAGTTTTTGCACTGTTCAATGTAGCACCATAGACCTGAAAAACGTTCTCTCGTTTTTACTGTGTACTGTACCAGCAGTTATGTTCGAAATGGTAATAAAAATGATTTGACTTGAATTTCCCAAATATTGACTGGCAATTCCATAGACCAAGGGGTTGAGATGCGGTGGAGTTTGTTAGGTGTGCTCAAGAAGGGTTCTGGACACAATATGTAGATATGCCTACAAGAGTAGATGCTATACCTGATCTGGTATTGGAAAATGAACCTGGTCAGGTCTCAGATAACTCAGATGCAGAACATTTTGGAGATAGTGAGCACAGCTCTATCCCCTTTACCATAGCATTGGAGAGGCATAGGAACAGACAGAAAAGTGTTTTATTTGAGCAGGGTGAAATATGAGGCTATCAGGCAGCAAATTGGAAGCATAAATTTGGAACAGACGTTCTCAGGGAAATGTATGGCAGAAATGTGGGAAATGTTCAGTGGATATTTGCGTGGAGTTCTGCATAGGTAGGTTCCAATGAGACAGGGAAAGTACGGTTGGGCATAGGAAACGTGGTGAACAAAGTCGATCGTAAATCTAGGCAAAAAGAAAACAAAAGCTTTCTAAATGTTCAAAAAACCAGGTAATGATACAGATCTAGAAAATTACAAGGTTAGCAGGAAGGAGTTTAAGAAGGAAATTAGGAAAGCCGGAAGGGGCCATGAGAACGAATTGTCGGAGAGGATTAAGGAAAACCCAAAAGCTTTCTACAAGAGTCTGAAGAGCAAGAGGATAAGAGGTGAGAGAATAGAACCAATCAAGTGTGACAGTAGAAAAGTGTGTATGGATCCGGAGGAGATAGCAGAGATACTTAATGATTACTTTGTTTCAGTGTTCACTACGGAAAGGGATCTTGCAGCGGAATGATAAGTTTGAGCATATAGACATTAAGAAAGAGCATGTGTTGGCGATTTTGGAAATCATCAACTTAGATAAGTCACCGGGACTGGAGGAGATGGAACCCAGGCTACTCTGGGAGGCAAGGGAAGAGATTGCTGAGCCTCTGGCAATGATCTTTGCATCATCAATGGGGATGTGAGAGGTTCCGGAGGATTGGACGGTTGCGGATGTTGTTCCCTTATTCAAGAAAGGGAGTAGAGATAGCCCGGGAAATTATAGACTAGTGAGTCTTGCTTCAGTGTTTGGTAAGTTGATGGAAAAGATCCTGACAGGCAGGGCTTATGAACATTTGGAGAGGCATAGTATGATTAGGAATAGACAGCATGGCTTTGTCAAGGGCAGATCATGCCTTATGAGAATGATAGAACTTCTTTTTTTCTGGATCTGACTAAACACACTGTTGAAGGTAGAGAAGCAGATGTAATGTGGATGGATTTAGGCAAGGCACTTGATAAGGTACCCCATTTGATAACGTACCCCAGGCTTATTGAGAAATTAAGGAGGGATGGGATCCAAGGGGGCAATGCTTTGTGGATCCAGAGTTGGCTTGTCCACAGAAGGCAATGTGTGGTTGTGCACGGGTCATATTCTGCATGAAGGCCGGTGAGCAGTGGTGTGCCTCAGGGACCCCTACTCTTCCTGATTATTATAGACGGCCTGGATGAGGCAGTGGAGGGATAGGTTAGTAAATTTGCTGATGACACAAATGCTTGGGGTGTTGTGGATCATGTGGAGGGCTGTCAGAGCTTATAACGGGACAGTGATAGGATGGAAAACTGGGCTGCAAGTGGCAGATGGAGCTCAGCCCGGATAACTGTCCCGTGTTTCATTCTGGTCGGTCGGAACATGATGGGAGAATATAGTCAGGCTCCTGGCAGTGTGGAGGATCAGAGGGATCTTTGGGTTGGAGTCCATAGGACGCACAAAGCAGCTGCGCAGGTTGACTCTGTGGTTAAAAATGCATAAGGTGCATCGGCCTTCCGGTCGCCTCGCTGCAGGGAGGATGTGCAAATCATAGAAAGGGTGCAGAAGAGATTTACAAGGATGTTGTGTGGATTGGGGAGCACGCCTAATGAGAATAGGTTGAGTGAACTTGGCCTTTTCTCCTTGGAGCAACAGAGGATGGCAGGTGACCTGATAGAGGTGCATAAGATCATGGCAGGCATTGATCGTGTGGATCGTTAGAGGCTTTTCCCCACAGCAGAAATAGCTAACATGAGAGGGCACAGTCTTAAGGTGCTTGGAAATAGGTACCCAGGAGATTTCAGGGGTATGTTTTCTTTTACGTGGAGAGTGGTGAGTGCGTTAAATGGGCTGCCGGGGTCGGTGGTGGAGGCAGATACGATAGGGTCGTTTAAAAGACTCCTGTATAGGTTCATGGAGCTTAGAAAAATTGAGCGCTATGGGCAATACGTAAATTCTATGGTAAGGACATGTTCGGAGAGCATTGTGCGCCGAGGGGCCTGTATTGTTCCGTAGGCTTTCCATGTTTCTGTGTTTCTATGTTAGCCAATCGTAGTGTGTGTTTTTATTTGACCAACAGGCATTTCAGCCAATGACAACGTGGGACAGAGGTGGATCTGAGCTACAATAGGCGGGATGGAAATCAGTCCGAGCCCCTCCTCTTCGCTCCATCGGCATGGCTGAGTTCAGTGCGTTGCTGCTGTCTGTGGTCTCCGGCTGGGAAAGGCGTGGCTCTCCGACACCTCGTTGAGTCCGTTCCGGATATATTTGTGGTGGCTGAGAAAAAGTGTTTTTGCAGGAAGTGAGCTATGGAGGAAGATATATATATATATATATATATATATATATATATATATATATATATATGACAACAACGCCCAGAAGGCCCGGCGGATCGTCCGTTCCGCAATTGCCTTGAGCGCGGTACCCGCCGGAAGCTGTGATGGCGATGGGGAGAATCAGTGTTGCTCACGTTGAGGTTTGGGATCAGTACACAGTTACTATCCAGTCTCCTTCTGACTTGTGTCCTCCAGTCCCGGTTAAAAAAAAAAGTCCTGAATCCTTGCTGCACATTTTCAGGTAAATCCTTCCAGAGGCGGCTGACCAGAGAGACCCGCAGTACTCCGGCTGTGCTCTAACCAACATCGAACAGCAAGGGAACAGGTACTTCTGCTCACTCTGTTGTTCTGATGCAATTGAACTTGTCACTTCAGGCCTTACTGGACCAGTCACTTCTGCCTCCCCAAAGACCACATCCCTGCACTCTCCACACATTCATGTGGTATCCAACAGCCTCTTTTGCATCTGCCTCCACCATCACCCCTGGCATTTATTCCAGACACCCTTCACCATGAGTATTAACATAAAACATAGAACAATACAGCACAGTACAGGCCCTTCGGCCCACAATGTGTGCCGACTCTAAACCCTGCCTCCCATGTAACCCTCCAACCTAAATTCTTCCATATACCTGTCTAGTAGTCTCTTAAACTTCACTAGTGGATCTGCCTCCACCACTGACTCAGGCAGTGTATTCCACGCACCAACCACACTGAGTAAAACAAAACCTTCCTCTAATATCCCGCTTGAACTTTAAACCCATTACCTTATAGCCATGTCCACTTGTATTGAGCAGTGGTGCCCTGGGGAAGGGGCGCTGGCTGTCCACTCTATCTATTCCTCTTAATATCTTGTATACCTCTATCATGTCTCCTCTCATCCTCCTTCTTTCCAAAGAGTAAAGCCCGAGCTCCCTTAATCTCCGATCATAATGCATACTGTCAAAACCAGGCAGCATCCTGGTAAATCTCCTCTGTACCCTTTCCAATGCTTCCACATCCTTCCTATAGTGAGGCGACCAGACCTGGACACAGTACTCCAAGTGTGGCCCAACCAGAGTTTTATAGAGCTGCATCATTACCCTGCGACTCTTAAACTCTGTCCCTCGACTTATGAAAGCTAACACTCCATAAGCTTTCTTAACTAACCTTCTACCCGTGAGGCAATTTTCAGGGATCTGTGGACATGTACCCACAGATCCCTCTGCTCCTCCAAACTTCCAAGTATCCTGTAATTTACTTTGTACTCTGCCTTGGAGTTTGTCCTTCCAAAGTGTACCACCTCACACTTCTCTGGGTTGAACTCCATCTGCTACTGCTCAGCCTACTTCTGCATTCTATCAATGTCTCTCTGAAATCTTTGACAATCCTCTACACTATCTACAACACCACCAACCTTTGTGTCGTCTGCAAACTTACCCCCACATCCAGGTCTTTAAGAAAAATCACGAAAACAGGAGGTCACAGAACCGATCCTTGTGGGACACCACTAGTCACAACCTTTCAATCCGAATGTACTCTCTCCACCACGACCCTCTGCGTTCTGCAGGCAAGTCAATTCTGAATCCACTTGGCCAAACCTTCCTGTATCCCATGCTTCCTGACTTTCTGAATAAGCCTACCAAGTGTTACCTTGTCAAATGCGTTACTAAAATCCATGTAGATTACATCCACTGCACTATCTTCATATAGATGCCTGGTCACCTCCTCAAAGAACTCTAGCAGGCTTTTTAGACACGATCTGCCCTTCACAAAGCCATGCTGATTGTCCCTGATCAGACCAAAATTCTCTAAGTGCCAATAAATTCTAACTCTAAGAATCTTTTTCAACAGCTTTCTCACCACAGACGTAAGGCTCACTGATCTATAATTACCTGGACTATTCCTACTACCTTTTATGAAGAAGGGGACAACATTCGCCCTCCTCCAATCCTCCGGTACCATTCCCCTGGACAACGAGGACGTAAAGATCCTAGGCAGAGGCTCAGCAATCTTTTCTCTCGCCTTGTGAAGCAGTCTGAGGAATATTCCATCAGGCCCCGGGGACTTATCCGTCCTAATGCATTTTGAAAACTCTAACACCTCTCCTCCCTTAATATCAACATGCTCCAGAACATCAACCTCACTCATATTGTCCTCACCGTCATCAAGTTCCCTCTCATCAGTGAATACCGAAGAGAAGTATTCACTGAGGACGTTGCTCACTTTCAAAGCATCCAGGCACATCTTCCCACCTTTATCTCTAATCGGTCCTACCTTCACTCCCGTCATGCTTTTGTTCTTCGCATAATTGAAGAATGCCTTGGGGTTTTCCTTTATCCTACTCGCCAAGGCATTCTCATGCCCCCTTTTTGCTTTTATCAGACCCTTCTTAAGCTCTTTTCTTGCTACCCTATATTACTTAATAGACCCATCTGATCTTTGTTTCCTAAACATCATGTATGCTGCTTTCTTCCACCTGACTAGATTTTCCACCTTACTTGTCACCCATGGTTCCTTCACCCTACCATTCTTTATCTTCCTCATCGGGAAAAATGTATCCATAACATCCCTCTGGTTCCATACATACTTTCCCACCGTCACACTTGATAGGTCTTATTCTTTCACGTCTTATCCTTTTAGGTGTTCCATGCAAGTGCATAGGTATTTTGGTGTACACACCGATTTGCAGTTGTGCACAGTTTTGCGTGTATTGGTAGATTCGTGGGTGCACTTGGGTTTGGGCGTCCCTAACTTTGAACTGAGTCTTGCACTTTAAGGGACTGCGCATGGATTTGGTGATGTGCACTGATTAGGGCAGAGTCAAAGAATATGGGATTACACACGGAGTTCAGGATTGTGTGAGATTTTGGTGTGTCGACAGATTTAGGATGTCATTGAATTTGAACTTTTTTCTTCCTATTTGTTTTAAGGAAAAAACATTTATTTTGTTAGCTGTTTGATATTATTCTTCCTCTGGGATATTGATGGGCATGTTTTGGCGTCATCGGATTTAGGTTGCGCACGGAATTGGGGTTCACAATGATTTGGGATCATGCACTGATTTGTGGGTGCACACGGATTTAGCAGTCCGTACGGATTTGGGGATGCGCTCTGATGTAGGGGGATGTTAAGAGTATGCCAATGAAAATGAATTCAGCGGTACATGCAGATTTGGTGAAGTTTAGGAGTATTTGGGGGTACAGCCTAATTTGGTGATGCCAGCCGATTGGGCAGTGTCTGTGGATTTGGAGATAAACACGGATTTTTTGAAGTGTACTGATTTAGTGGTGTGTCGGCGAGTATGGGAGTGTACACGAATCTCGAGATTGCGCAGATTTGCAGGTTTTGGCAAATTGAAGGCTGCACACACATTTGGTTTTGCCGGAGGACTTGGAGATGTGCACCAATTTGGGGTGTGTCAGATTTGGTGTCGGCGTTTTGGGGTGTCTGTTAATTTAGGGGTGCCACAGATTTGAGGATCTCCACATTCAGGAGTATGTCCGCGAATATGATGTGCACACTGAATTTGGGGTGCGTGAAGATCTGGGATAATCCAATGTGCGTGTGGGGGTGCCTGCTGATTTGGAGCCGTGACGAATCTCAAGGTTTCTTTCATTGGTACAATCATTAACAATAAATGCGATTTGAATTTTGACCTTTGTTGATATTTTATGGGTCAGGCAGCCATTTTGTGAAGGGTTTGACATTACTCTTACTTGTAGAATCTAATTTGAATGTGGGGGTTGCAGCGTTTTGGTGGTACGTACAGATTTGGGGATGCACAAGATTTGAAAGCGCTTGAAAGCACACACACACACACACACACACACACACACACACACACACACACACACACACACACACACACACACACACACACTCAGTGACTAATTCGCTGAAGAAGTTGGTGTGCTTCATGTATTTGAAAGTGTTCATTCATGTCGCCACACACAAGCATCTTACAAAGGGCCCTCTTGGTAGAGTCTGCAAAACACCAACTACATCAAGAGTTGATACCATTGAGGAGAATGGCAACAATAGGCAATTCAATACAATTTCACAGACTTTATTTCAATATTCTGTATTTGATAAATGATTCCTCTGAAGTAGATATTTACAGTGGAAGCAAATGTTATTGAGAAGACACCTCGAAGGTTCTGGTACGGTTATTGGGACAAAACAACTCACACAACTGATCTAAAAATTAATTCACTAAAGTAAACACAATCTGTGACCGCGGGGATGTCACCTGTTTGATGTAATAGGTTTCTATATAAGTTAAGCAGTTTTCTTTTAAAACATGTTGAAATCTGTCCCTGTGGAGTCGCTAGATGGTATTTATAAACTCGAGGCATGTGGTGCTTCAACATTTCATTCCAATAGACCGCCTGTGGCACAGGGGGGCACATTGCTGCGCAGAGAATATGTCTGCAATGTTAGATAGGTATGTCAGTGTGGAGAAAATATTGTACGTGTTCATTGCCGTCATTGGAGTTCCTGGTGAGTGAGCAGAGCGATTCTTGTTTGGTATTTCCGTGTGTTAACCGGTGGGAACCTGTTTATGATTAAACCGACAAGCTTCCAAGTTGATGATCTTTGCACCGATATCCGTCAGAGGAGAAGGCAGGTCAAAGGCAGAGTGACCCGTGTCTGATGTTAGATTAGCAGCCGTTCACAGGCTCTAGCTCTCCTGATTTTTAGCTGAAGCGCGGTCCTGTGTTTAGTGAATGTGTTCAGTAATGCCAGTGTCTGTCCTCTCTCCACCCCACCCCACCCCACCTCTCTCTCTCACTCTCTCTCTCTCTCTCTCTCTCTCTCTCTCTCTCTCTCTCTCTCTCTCTCTCTCTCTCTCTCTCTCTCTCTAGTGAATTTAGTAGCGATTGTGATCCTGTCCCGGGGAAAGTGCGGCCTCTCTACCTGCACCACTCGCTACCTGGTGGCCATGGCAGCGGCCGATCTACTGACAATTGTCACCGTGGTCATTTTGTCTAAAATCAATTGGTATTACTTTCCGTGGAATTTTCTGGACATCACCCCTGTGTGCAGTGTCCGTGAATCACTAGCGTACATAGCCTCAGACTGTTCTGTCTGGTTCACCGTCACTTTCACCTTTGATCGGTTTGTCGCCATTTGTTGCCAGAAGCTGAAAACAAAATATTGCACCGGGAAAACTGCGGCTGTGGTTCTGACAACAACCGGCGTACTGTCCTGTCTGAAAAACGTTCCCCGATACTTCACGTTTGAACACAGCGTGATCATCGACAATGTACCGTGGTTTTGTAGAACCATGGACAGTTATTTCACTGACCCTGGATGGAGAGGTTATGACTGGCTGGATACGGTTTTAACTCCGTTCCTCCCATTCGCTGGGATACTGCTGCTCAACGCTCTGACAGTCAGGCACATTTTAGTGGCCAGTCGGGTCCGTAAGGGGCTGAAGGGTCAGAGCAAGGGAGAGAACGGCAGTGACCCGGAGATGGAGAGCAGGAGGAGGTCTGTGGTTTTACTCTTCACCCTCTCCGGCAGCTTCATCCTCCTGTGGATGACAATGGTTGTAAATGTCATATATTATCAGGTCGCAGGAAAAGGATATGATTTCAATTATTCCGAATGGATCTTTCACTACGTCGGAGTTTTTCTGAGGGATTTCAGCTGCTGCACGAACACATTTATTTACGCGGTGACTCAGTCGAAATTCAGGGAGCAGCTTATTGGCGCGGTGAAATATCCGGTCACTTCGATGCTTCAGTTCATCAATAAAGCCGCGACCTGAGCACAAGCCAAAGGCGGTTGCAGTGAGGGTTCCATCTCCTCACATTCACCCCCTGATCCACCCAGGTGTTATTCCCGGCAGGTTGTCGCATCGACTGGCAGTTCCGGGATATTAGGATAGTGTATGTTTTGTGAGGGGCAAAGCGCCGTCCTGGAGACTCAGTACCGCATTACACCTGCCAGAGGTCAGTCAAAGACATACACCGGAACGCTGTCCAGCTATTGGTCTGTACATATGTCCGTCTGTTCCTTTTGCGGCCCATCAATCCTACAGCACACAAAACGGCGGGGATCTTGACGAATGCTGGTTGTCTAATCCAATGTCAATCACACTACTCTCCGACTTCCTCTTGAATGATTTGCTAACGTAACGAAATGGGGCGGGGTTTGGTTAAAAGGCGTTTGAAAGATCAAATTAAAGTCGGATTCCCGCCACTAACTGGACTGGAGTGTGGTGCAGGTAATTAGAAAATAAAACCTTCACTGCTTCTTTTTTTGAATAAAATTATTTCCCTTCTTGTTTTACTCCAGTTCCCCCATAAAGCTCTCAATTATGCATTTTGCAGTGGTGTTTACTTTATGCCCATTATCCCAACAGTCTTACTATAAGCAACACACACAAAATGCTGGCGGAACGCAGCATGCCAGGCAGCATCAATAGGGAGAAGTGCTGTCGACGTTTCGGGCCGAGACCCTTCGTCAGGACAATCCCAATCTCAATAATTCTCAATTCCACCAACCCCCTAGCTTCTGTTTTGCCGGGTGGAAGGTCTTTATCCACCGCTGGAATTGTATCAGCTTTTGTAACTCAACCTCTCCGTGCAGGGTGAGATCCATAAGATGACCCATAAAACTCATAAGAAGTGGGCCAATGAGTTTCCAACAGTAAATCTGACCGACCGCTAGAATAGACTGCTTTAAGAATCATCAAAACCGAAAAGGCATGTGAATAAATTAGAGCTTTACAAGGATAAATTTCCTCCACCCAGTGTAAGCTTAAAATGATGGCAAAAAATTCTTCTGTATGTACTGATATAATGGTTAGTAAGTTGTTTCTTTGTCGTTACCTGTAATTAAGGCACAGAAATAGCCAGAGGAACATCTCAGTTGTTATCTTTTGATTCTTCTGCAACAGTTAATATATCATAATAGTTTTCCAAAATATACCGATGAACCAACAGACTCTCGGACATTGCAAAATTCTCAGACTTATTAAACTGTGTGACCTAAAATCAGCTAGTCAGAGGCAGAACAAGATGGGGTTTCAGAGAATGTGACATTGGGGAACATTGTGTAATCCCACAATCCCATCTTCCCAGCGCGATAAGATCCCAGCCACTTAAACTTGAAAACACTCTTCATGTGATGTTACCAACCGTCCTCGAACACAACTTCAACAGGATGATAATTTGTTTGTCCCGTCTAATGAATCCAGTTTGCAATCTCTGCAAATAAACTTGGCTCATTTCAACCAGTAAAGCTGAAACAGGGGACTACCTTATTGCTCCAGAACACTTCCGAACACTTTAAAATTGAAGATGACGCTGATCTACAAGTCACACAGCCATAATCAAGAACACATCCAATGAAACAAATGAACATGGTCCACAACGATATTCATGTAGCTCCCCAGAACACCCATATAGACAATTGAGAATATTTAATGTTATTATTTTCTGATATGGCGCTTCCATGCCAGCTGATTATCCATCCACATGCCTGGAAATCTTCCCGCTGTCACGTCTTGAAGAGTTTGATCATATAATTTCAAATCAACTGCATGCATATTAATCACATTTATAAAACACAGAACTTGTTCATTAGCGACTGAAAGCTTAAATTCTCATATATTTGCCGACTGTTCAAAATTATTAGCTGCTAATTGGATCCAATATACAGTATAATTGCAACTTATGCCTCTAAATCATAGACCTCCATCATCTGCATATTGAGATTTAAACACCTCAGTGCCTGTATCAGAGAGAATATCATTAATCATAACATTAGCTAAAAAAGGGTTACAAATACGGCGTTGTGGGTTTCCACCCGTACCAGCACCGACCGTCCAAATATAAAACTTAGACAAAGTCTCTCAGTCTCCTGCTCGATCCTCATTTCCATAAAGCCATAAGACATGGAAGCAGAGTTAGGCCATCCGGCCCATCGAGTCTGCTCCACCATTCACTCATGGTTGATCCTTTCTTTCCGTCCTCCTCAACCCCAGCTACCGGCCTTCTCCCCTGAACCTTTGATGCCATGTCCAATCAAGAAACTATCAATGTCTGCCTTAAATGCACCCAACGCCGTGGGCTCTGCAGCGGCATGTGGTAAGAAATTCCACAAATTCACCACCCTTTGTCTGAAAGATTCCCCGCATCTCTGTTTTGAAAAGGCGACCCTCTCTCCTGAGGCTATGCCCTCTTATCCTAAACTCTCCCACCATGGGAAACATCCTTTCCATAATTCAATCCAAAGCCCTTCCGGACTCCGCCTCCCGCTACGGACATGTAAGACCCAGTTGCTTATTGTCCGCCTTTAATCTCCCTTTTCCGATTTAAACTTCGAAATTTTAACTGTATTATGTCAAATTTGCATCACAATAGTAATAATTATGGCTACTTCGAAGAACACCAGACGAAATCCCGACCCCTCTAATGGAAAATCTAAACAAAGCTGACGAGTTCTCGGAAGAAGCCCCTTGGGACAAGAGATTGGAATCTCGAATCACCGGTATCTGCACTGAAATAACTCAACTAAAAGAGGCATTTGAAGAAGAAATTGACTCTCTGAGCCTCGATCTTAAAGAAGTGAATCGAAATGCGGCTGACCTTTCTTCTCGTTTGGAAAAGGCTCAACAACGGATCGTGGATTAGGAAGCTCGAACGCGTCGGAATAATATTCGAATTGTTGGATATAAAGAGAAGTCAAAATCTGCCGACACACTGGATTATTTTGCTAAAATGTTTCAGTCTTTCTTTCCGGAGGTTTGTTCGCAACCCCCGGAGCTTGAATCGGCTCACAGAACTGGTGCTTTAAAATCTTTGGATGAAGGTAAAAACAGGCATGTTGTGCGTTTTCTCCGTCTCAGAGACAAGGACCGCATTATTAAGCTTGCAAGAAAACAAAGATTATTTCAATTTCAAGGTTCAGAAGTTCGTTTTTTTCAAGATTTTCCACGTGAAATTGTTAAGAAACGTGCTGCATTTGTCTCTTCTATGAAATTAGCTTTTCAAAAAAAGCTCTTTCAATTATTACAATAGACAGCCAAATTAAGGCTTTTTGTTAAAAATTCTGGAGTTCGTATTTTTGATGATCCATCCGAAGCATTGCGTTTTATTAACTCTTTCTCTGACGAGTCCGATGTCGAATCTGAAGTTTGAATAATTTATAATAATTTGACTGTCCGTGGCGTAAAGCGATGAAATTGGAAGATTTGATGGTTATAGAAAGTTTTTACCTTAAAATGCATTCTTAGCTTCGAAAAAGACTGGTTCGGATGGTTTTCACCTTCGAAGATATATCGGGAGAACTGTTGAAAGACTCTAGATAATTCTGAACTATCTAGTTTTTTTTCTCTGCAGCATTTAAATGAACCAACTTTTTTTTTGTTCTGTATGCTTTTTTAAAGTTTTTTTGTTAAGTAATTGTTTGGATTTCTTTACGTTTTAAAGAATGATTGGATAATTCTAAGATGGTGATCGAATTTCTTTTTGTGCAAACATTTCACCCACGACGAGTCTGAAGCCTGAAGTTTTAATGATTTATAATGGCTTGAGTGTCTCGCGGTGTAAAGATTGATAGCACTGGAAGATCTGGTGGTCACAGAAAGTTTTTAGCTTAAAATTCATTTTTACTTTTGAAATAGACTGGTTTGGACGGTTTTAACCTCAGAAGATATAGTGGGAGAACTGTTGATAGGCTGTAGCTAAGTTTGTACTATCGAGAACTCTTTTTTTCTTTTTCAGCATTTAAATGAATTAATTGTTTTGTTTTATTCTGTATGCTTTATTGATGATCTTTTAAGTAATTATTTGGCTTTTCTTGTATTTTAAAGACATTGGATAATTTAATGATGGCGATTGTTTTTCTTTTGTGCAAATATTTCAAGAATTGTTTTGGATGTGTTTTTCTTCCCTTATCTAATACTATGAAGGTTACTTTCAAATTGAAGGTCGTTTTGTTTTATAGGAAAAACACTATCCTTTCAAGTTAACTATACTGACATATATGTCGACTGTAATGAGATTTATGTCCGGTAGAGGGGGACAGAGATTACTTTTTTATATCCACGTAGGCGGAGCTATAACAGCATCGATATCGACATTTTTTTTCTGGGCTTTATAATCTGGGTGTTTTTATTTTCTCTTTTTTTACCCCCGTTATGGAATCCCGGATTATCTTTAATGTTGTTCATCTCCGCCATTTCGATCACTTTATCCTGAAAATATTTTAACTAATATCATCTCTATGAATCAAACGGGCTTTATTAAAGGCCGTTCGCCCCTTCCCCCACCACCACTCTGCAATCCCCTCTCTCTCAGATCCCATCGTCAGCTCCTGGGCCCTCAGAGGCTCCATCTTCCTCTCACTCCAACCCTTCTCTCTCTACTGACACTACCAGCCTCCCTCCCCCCGCCTCTGATCCCATCTCTCATCCGTGCCGGGTCTTTACCGTTGCCCTCCGACCTTCATCTCTCTGAGGCAGAGCGCACGGTCCTCAGTAAGGGCCTCAGCTTTATCCCTCTTCGCCCACACCTCAGCGAGTTCCGTGTACGCCATGACGCTGAACTCATCTTCCGCCTGCTCCGTCACCGAGCTTACTTCTTTGGCAAGGACTCTCCTACCCCCACCGATGAACCCTTCTCCCGTCTTCAACCCTCCTCCTCTTCATGGACACCCCGCTCTGGTCTTCTGCCTGCTCTGGATCTCTTTACTGCTAATTGCCGAAGGGACATCAACCGTTTCGACTTCACCACACCCTGTTCCAATTGCAACCTCACTCCTTCCGAACGCTCTGCTCTCCGCTCCCTCCACACCAATCCCAACCTCACTATAAAACCCTCTGATAAGGGGGGAGCCACTGTTGTCTGGCGTACTGACCTCTACCTGGCCGAGGTACAGCGACAACACTCTGATACCTCCTCTTATTTACCCCTTGATCATGACCCCACTAACGAGCACCAGGCTACTGTCTCCTATACCATCACCAACCTTATCAGCTCTGGGGATCTCTCATCCACTGCCACCAACCTCATAGTTCCCACACCCCGCACTTCCTGTTTTTACCTCCTACCCAAGATCCACAAACCTGCCTGTCCAGGTAGACCTATTGTCTTAGTTTGTTCCTGCCCCATCGAAATTATCTCTGCATACCTAGACATTGCCTTATTCCCCCCCCCCCCCCTTGTTCAATCTCTTCCCACCTATGTTCGTGACACTTCTCACGCTTTGAATTTTTTCAATGATTTTAAGTTCCCTGGACCCCACCGCCTTATTTTCACCATGGACGTCCAGTCCCTATATACCTCCATCCTCCAACAGGAAGGTCTCAAAGCTCTTCGCTTCGTTTTGGATTCTAGACCTAACCAATTCCCCTCTGCCACCACTCTCCTCCGTCCAGCGGAGTTAGTTCTTACTCTCAATAATTTCTCCTTTGGTTCCTCCAACTTCCTCCAAACCAAGGGTGTAGCCATGGCCACCCGCATGGGTCCCAGTTATGCCTGCCTATATGTTGGCTTTGTGGAACATTCCACGTTCCAAGTCTATACGGGTATCCGTCCCCCTCTTTTCCTTCGCTACATCGACGACTGCATTGGCGCTGCCTCCTGCACGCATGCTGAGCTCGTTGACTTCATTAACTTTGCCTCCAACTTTCACCCTTCCCTCAAATTTATCTGGTCCATTTCCGACACCTCCCTCCTCTTTCTTGATCTTTCTGTCTCCATCTCTGGAGATGGCCTATCTACTGATATCTACTATAAGCCTACAGACTCTTACAGCTATCTGGACTATTACTCTTCCCAGCCTGCTATCCCCTTCTCACAATTCCTCCGTCCCCGCCGCATCTGCTCTCAGGATGAGACTTTTCATTCCAGGACGAAGGAGATGTCTTCCTTTTTTAAACAAAGGGACCTCCCTTATTCCACCATCAAGTCTGCTCTCAAACGCATCTCTCCCATTTCCCGTACTTCTGCCCTCACCCCATCCGCCCGCCACCCCACGGGATAGGGTTCCCCTTGTCCTCACCTACCAGCCCACCAGCCTCCAGGTCCAACATATAATTCTCCGTAACTTCCGCCACCTCCAACGGGATCCCACTACCAAGCACATCTTTCCCTCCCCCACCTCTTTCTGCTTTCCGCAGGGATCGCTCCCTACACGGCTCCCTGGTCCACTCGTCACCTCCCCCGCCCATCCCTTCCCACCGATCTCCCTCCTGGCACTTATCCCTGTAAGTGGAACAATTGCTACACCTGCCCTTACACTTCCTCCCTCACCACCATTCAGGGCCCCAGACAGTCCTTCCAGGTGAGGCAACACTTCACCTGTGAGTTGGCTGGTGTGGTTTACTGCGTCCGGTGCTCCCGATGTGGCCTTTTATATATTGGTGAGACCCGACGCAGACTGGGAGACCGTTTCGCTGAACACCTACGCTCGGTCCGCCAGAGAAAGCAGGATCTCCCAGTGGCCACACATTTTAATTCCACTTCCCATTCCCATTCCGATATGTCTATCCATGGCCTCCTCTACTGTCAAAATGAATCCACACTCTGGTTGGAGGAACAACACCTTATACACCGGCTGGGTAGCCTCCAACCTGTTGGCATGAACATTGACTTCTCCAACTTCCGTTAATGCCCCTCTTACCCTTTTACCCCATCCCTGACTTATTTAGTTGTTTGTTTTTTTTCTCTCTCTCTCTCTCTCTGGTGTTCTCCATCACCCTCTGGTGCTTCCCCACTTTCTTTTTCCCAAGGCCTCCCATCCCATGATCCTTTCCCTTCTCCAGCTCTGTATCACCTTCGCCAATCACCTTTCCAGCTCTTATAGCTTCATCCCACCCCCTCCGGTCTTCTCATATCATTTTGCATTTCCCCCACCCCCCACTACTTTCAAACCCCTTAGCATCTCTCCTTTTCAGTCAGTCTTGACAAAGGGTCTCGGCCCGAAACGTCGACAGTGCATCTCTTATAGATACTGCCTGGCTTGCTGTGTTCCACCAGCATTTTGTGTGTGTTGTTTGAATTTCCAGCATCTGCAAAATTCCTCGTGTAATACCTTCAGTCCTGTGTTCAGCCTTTTAGATTCTGTGCGTCTTTTCCATTGCAACTCATCCTGTCGACTGCCAGGTTGCCCTATCAGCAGCCTCTCATTGCCAGCAGTCTCACAACATACTGTCTCTGTCTACAAACCAACTAAATCATCCTCGGCGGTAGCACATCGGTTCCCAAACCCCTTACCTAACTCACAAAACTTCTTTTCAGGTCCTGCTGACATTTTCTACCTGTCATTGGAGCTAATATTTACCAACAAGTCTGGTTGCTCGCCCTCCCCCTTTAGAATGCCAGGGACCTGATCGGAGTTATCCCTGTCCCTGGCACCTGGACAAATCTCACCATTCGGGTGACTCTATCGCCACCACAGAACCGCTGGTCGTTGGTTGACAACAGGAGGAACTCTAACCCTGTTACGGCGGAGGAAGGATCGGGTGAGAGTTAATGTTCAGAAAACGGAGGGGTTGCCTCATGGATCAGAGGGAATGAAAGGTTGGAGAGGCTTCAGTTGTTTCCTCTGTAGCGATGGGGGCTGAGGGGAGACCAGAGGCAGACTGAGGCTGAGTAGAGATCTGAGAGAAGAGAACCGGCATCGTTTGTTCACCAGGAGAATATCTCAATTACCAGAGGACGTGATTTCAAGGTGAGTGTAGGACAGTTCAAAGACGATGTGCGGCAGAAGTTTCTTTTTTACACAGAGCGCGCTGCGTGCCTGGAATGTTCCGCTGCGGCTACTGGCGGGTTCGATACCACAAGGGTTTTAAAGAGGCTTTTTCACAGACACGTGCAGGGAACGGAGGGATCCGGACATTGTCCAGGAAAAATGGATTAATATTAGGTTTCGTTGGATTAATTATTTCGGCAGAACATCGCGGAGTTCGGGGCCTGTTCCTCTGCCGTACCACTCGGTTGTCAGTGAATTTTTACTGCGCCCTCTCTGGCTTTCTCACAGCCGTCCTGTTGCTGGGAGACCGGAACCGCACACAACACTCCCAGTGCAGTCACGTGACGGCCCGTACTACTGTTAGGTGACGTCGTGACTCCTGTACCACGTCACCGCCCTGTCTATCAATGTTTATCTGTGCCCCGGTACTCCATGAGGTCGTGCCTTTCCCCATCTTTCCCCACCCCACATTGACTTTCTCTGCCCCCCTCCCCATCCTTTGCTCCATTCTGTATCGCTCGTTCCCCGCGTTTCTTCCTCCCTCTCTTTCACACACACATACACACAAACACGTTATCTCCATCATCCTACTGTTTTTCATCCCGCATCCAAAAAATCGCCACTTCATCCACTTTGTCTCAAACTCTGTCCGCACCCCTTCCCCATTTGCACCACTTTCCACTATCTCCACTTTCTGTCCATGTTCCCTCACCCTCTCTTTCTCTCCATCTCTTGTCTCCCAATGTCACCTACTCTCCCCTCCCCCTCCCTTCACCTATATTCGCCTCTTCCTCCTCATCGCTTCTACTCACTCTGCGCCTCTTTCCCCAGTTCCCCTTAATCCTTTCTCGCCCTTCCCTTCCCTGTTACCCTCTCTTCCCCGTCGCAGTTTATCTCGGATCCCGAATCTATCACTCTCTGCCCCCTTTCTCTTTTTTTCCTCAGTTCTCACTCCTTGTTCCGCTCACCCTCTTCCAAACTCCTTCCCAAATTCACCACTCTGCTCCACTGTCCTCTCTCTGTCCCTTCCTCCCCTCTCTCTCTTTTTCCCTCTCTCTCTCCCGTAACTCTGTCTCTCACTCTCTCTCTACACAGATACTTTTCCTCAATTTCTCTATCTCCACTTTCCCTCATCCGTTCTCTTTTACACCCTTCCACTCTTTCCTCCAAAAATTCTTCCCTACACAGTCACTAACCTGCATCTTTCACTTATTGTCTCTTACTCCGTTTATGCCTAACCTTTCGCTTCCCTCTCGTTTTCTCCCCAATACCCCCTTTCCTGTAGCTTGCTGTCTCCGCCACCCACCCGTCCAAACCAGCACCCCTCCCCCACCCCGCACTGTGATGACGGTTTTACACACTCAGTGGAATACAGATGTTGTATAACTTCTCGTCGGTTGGAAAGATTCAATGTTCTCTCAGAAGATAAAGGCATGTGGTTTCCGGGAGAGGCCTGTTTGTTTCCGTTTAGTGTGCTGCAGAATAGGCGGCGGAGGAGTCTGGAGAAGGGGGAAGAGAGAGGGTAAGTGAGTATGTAAGAGAGGCGAGAGAGGGAGAGAGAAGAGAGAGAGGAGAGGCAGAGAGTGACAGGCAGAGAGAGAGAAGGGGGAGAGAGAGGAGAGGAGAGGTGAGCGTAAATTGGGACAGTTGCTTTCAATGAATCAAGGGACAGTGATAACTTTTGATTCGCATCCCGTCCATAAAGATCAATTCATCATCTCGAGACTGGGAGGGCGGTGTCGCGAAATGTAAGGGGACAATTAATTAACTTAACGAATCATACAGACCAATTAATCACGACACTGCATTAGGGAGATTGTGAAGTTAGTGGTCCATCTCTCAGGAAGTCAGAATGTTCGACGTGTGTGGGGTCTTTGATAATGAGGACTGTTTTATTGAGGCAGAGAGATGTGTAAACAGTGTCCACAGTTTCCATGATGTACTGAACTTGTTCACAGCTCTCTGCAGTGTTTCGGTGGGGGCCAGTGCTGTTGCCGTGACAACACGACTAGTCTCCGCATAGGATGTGTTCTGTAAAAACAGATGATGGTCGTCCAGGAGGCGCCGATTTTCTTCAGCCTCTGGAAGAAGCAGAGAGGCCGCTGAGCTTTCTTGGCGATAGTGTCCTTGTGGCTGGACAAGGACAGGCTGTTAGTGGTGTTCACTCTCAGGAGATTGGAGCTCTCAACCCCCTTATCCTCTGCCGTTGATGTAAACAGGAATGTCTGTATCGCCCCGGCTGACTTCCTGTTGTCAGTAACCAGCTCTATTGTGTTGGTGAAATGGAGGGGGTGGGGAGTGTTGATACCAGGTCACAAAGCTCTCCAGCTCCGACCCAACACGCGGGTGGAGAAGGTTTACAGGAATAAATTCCAACCGTGTGCAAACAGCACTGGCTCTGTGAACACGGGTGGAACTGTCCAGACGGACTGAAGGGTCTATTTACACGCTTTCCCCGAATCTCGTCCTTCTCTCTCACTTTTCTCACTCTCACCTTCCTCTCTCTAGTCTCTCTCCGCTTCTCCTCTCTCATCCCAAACTCTACTATCCCTCCCCCTCACTCTCCTCCATTACTCCCCACTCACTCCGCCTTACACCACTCTCACACTGACCCCTCACCTTCTGCTTACTCCCTACCTTCCTCAATCCTGCATCACTCATATGAAACATATTCCTCCCGCGCCCTCCTTATCCAGCCGAAAGGCTTTATCTGCTGTCGCTTCCGCAGGACACGGATTTACTCAACTTCGGGTGACTCTGATTCACTGTCAAACCCTCAGCGGAGAGGGAGGGAGAGGGCGAGGGGAAGTATCAGGCCATTGGGAAGAGAAGAAACAGTTGAGGGAATTGGGAAGGCGGCGAGGGAGGAGGGAGACTAAGTGATGACGAGATGTGGGGAGAAGTAAGTGTGTAGGAGGAGGAGAGATAGAACGGGTAAAGAGCTCGGGGGAAGTTGAGAAGCAGGAGATACTGGGAAGATGGAGAAACAGGACTAAATGGAACCAGACAGGAGAGGAATTTCACTCTCACCCTCTCCATCTCCCTCTCCCTATACGTCTCCCTCTCTCACTCCCCCTCCTCTCCTCCTCTCTCTCTACCTCTCCCCTTCCTCTCTCTGTCTCTCACTCTCATTCTGTGTCCCTCTCTCTCTCCCTCTGTCTCTCCCCCCACTCTCTATCACTCTCTCTCACTCACTTTCTCTCCTCTATCTCTCTCTCACTCTCTCCACACCCTCTCTCTCTCCCCCTCTGTCTCCCTCTCCCTCTCTGTCTCTCTTCCCCTCCCCCCCTCTCTCTCTGTCTCCCTCTCCCACTCACTCTCTTTCCCTTCTGTCTCCCTCTCTCTCTGTCTCTCCCTGTTCCTCTCTCTCTCCCTCTCTTGCTGTCTCTCCCTCTCTCCCCCTCTCCCTTTCTGTCTCTCCCTCTCTCTCTGTCTGTCTGTCTGTCTGTCTCCCCCTCTCTCTCTGTCAGTGTACTATAAAGGCACGGATGGAGGGAAGGATATGCAGTCTGGGAGAAAGGCGGAGCTGGGGTCACTGAACGAAGCCAATGCCGATACAATCAATTGCTGACCCGATCAGTTTCACTCCTCCCTCTCCATCTCCGTCTAACTCTTTCCCCTCTCTCTGTGGCGAAGGACAGATGTGACAGTGGTGAAGAGAGAAAGAGAGTGAGGGAGAGAGATGTTAAGAGACAAAGGGTAGAATATAGGGGGAGAATGGGAGAGTGCAGGTAAGTAGGTTGAACAGGGTGAGAGTGGGTTGAGCAAGTGGGTGCAGTGATAGAGGGTGAAGAGAGGCACCGAGGGAAGGAGGAAGGAAGGTGGAGGGTAAGAACGTGAGCAAAGACAGAGGCTGGGGAGGCAGAGAGGGAGAACACTTTTACGTGAAATTTGGGCAAACAAGAGAAGGAGAGCGGGAACAGGGGTGGGATAGAGAGGGAGGGAAGGAGAGAGGGGGATAGAAAGGAGTGGAGTAGCGTGGAGGCGGGAGAGATGGAGAGGGCTGGAGTGGAGTAGAGTGTGGGAGTGATTGTGAGAGTAATACAGGGGAGAGGTTTGTGTGTGTGTGAGAGAGAGAGAGATAAAGGGGGAGACAGAGAGACTGCAATGAACAGTCGGGGTGAGAGAGGGACAGAGGGAGTGAGAACGCGTGGGAAAGATGGGTAAGAATGGAGGAAGGGAGAGAGGTGCCAGAAATGGGAAAGGAAAGGAACAGAGAGGAGGAGGTGTAACGGAGAACAACACACACAAAATGCTGGAGGAACTCAGCAGGTCAGGCAACCTCTATGGAAAATAATAAAGAGTGGACGTGTCGGACCGAGATCAGCAAGATGAGAGGATTCGATCAGTGGGGAGTGGGAACTTTCCGAGGATGCTGCGGGATTGTTTGTTGGATTACAGTAAGTGAGAAGTACAATATATAATGAAAAACACAATCCCAAGTCTAAAACAAAGAGTGAAGGAATTGATGAAGGAACAAGTGATACGAACAATTTACTAAACAAGTGTAAACAGAGTACAGAACCATTGATCTGAGAGAGGGGGTGTAGTGGGGGTGAGGGTGAGAGTGGGGGAGACTGGAGAGGGGTGGAGAAAGGGGAAAAGGGAAGGGGAGAGGGAGGGAAGAGGGATGAGAGTGAAAGAAAGAGAATGTGGGGAGAGAGGGTTCAAGAGTAGGTGAATGGGGTATACTGGGGAGGAAAGAGTGAAGCAGAGAGTTGGGAGAGAGTGGGAAGTGTGGGTGAGAGTGTGGAAGAGGGGAGGAGAGTGTGAGAGAGAGGAGAGAGTTGAGAGAGGGGAGGGAGCGAGAGAGAAGAGAATGGTAAGAATGAAAGCGAGGTTTGTAGGCAAGAGAGTGGGAAGGGGGGAGGGACAGAAATGGATGGGTATGGAGTGGGAGGTGGCGCACCTCATCTTGCCTTGATGACGGATGCTGCTTTTCCTTTTGCTAAGGCAGAGGTTGATGGACTTTCGATCGGTCAGGGCACGAAAGGATACGCGGCGAAGGCAGGAAAATGGGGCTGGGAGGAAAAATGGATTTACCGTGATGAAGTGGCAGAGCAGTTTTGATGGGCCAAATGGCCTAATTCTGCTTCTGTCTCTCATGGTCTTATGGTCCAAGAGCAGCCTCTCATTCAATGAGAGCAAGAGCAATGAACTGGTTCTGGACTTTGGAGGAGGAAACAGGAACCCATGAGGCAATCCTCATCGGGGCCACAGTGTTAACATTTCAGAGGATCTGTCCCGAGCCCGGGACACAAGTGCAATTACAAGAAAGCAGGAACTGTCTGTCCTCAGTAGTATGGCCCAGCTCATCATAGTGGATATGGCCCAGCACATCATGGGTAAAACTCTCCTCACGACTGAGCACATCTCTGCGGAGTGCTGTCGCAGGAAATCAGCATCCATCATCAAGAACCCCCACCACCCAGGCCATGCTCTCTTCTCAATGCTGCCATCAGGAAGAAGGTGCATGAGCCTCAGGAGCCTCAACCCCAGGTTCAGGAACAGTTATTACACTCAACCATCAGGTCCTTCTTTCTTTTTACAATATTTTTATTCAGAAGAAAAAAAAGATTTAGAGTGCAACACATAGATACATCTCAACATAACTTGTGTACATTCATATATTGTAATAAAATTGATCAAAATGTTATAGCATAACACATAAAAGTAATCAAAAATTTAAAGATAGGTCATACATCATAAAAGAAATGTTTTATATATATAAAAAAAGTCAACCCCCTACCAACTACCAAAGAAAAAAGCTGATGGATGACAATGGATAATTAGAAAATAAAACATATTCACTTAAGAAGAGAAGATAAAAATATACATGAAAGTCTGTGCACTGTTAAACTTTATAAATTGGAAAAGTAATTTAGGAAAGGTCCCCAAATATCATAAAAAGATTGTTTCGAATTTAAGACTGAGCAGCGGATCTTTTCTAAATTTAAATACGACATAATATCACGTAGCTATTGAAGATGTGTAGGAGGGGTAGACTCCTTCCATTTAAGCAAGATTGCTCTTCTTGCTAAAAGAGAGGTAGAAACTAAAACCTGTAGGTTAGGAGTACTTAAAGTTATATCTTCATTTGCAATAATACCAAGCAAGGCAGTAAGGGGATTTGCGTCAAATTGTACCCTAAAAAGTTGGGAGAAGGTATGAAATACTTTCCGCCAAAACTTTTCAATTGTAGGGCAAAACCAAAACATATGAATTAAAGAGGCATCAGCAGAGTTGCATTTATTATAAAGTGAAGAAACATTCGGGTAAAAACTGGAGAGCTTCTGTTTAGAAATGTAAGCTCTATGAACCACTTTAAATTGTAGAAGAGAATGACGAGCACAGAGAGATGATTTATTAACCCGTTTAAGAATTTTATTCCATCTATCATCAGAAATCTGACAATTTAGGTCATCCTCCCAAGCTTTTTTATTTTATCTAAAAAGTCTTGTCTAGAATCAATCAACAAGTTATAGATACCGGTAATAGAACCAATAACAAAAGGTTTTAAATTTAAAAGATCGTCCAGTAAATTGTTATCAGGACCTATAGGAAAAGTAGCTAATTGGAAACGTAGAAAATCTCTAATTTGAAGGTATCTGTAAAAATGTGATTTTGGGAGTGCAAATTTATTTGACAATTGGTCAAATGATGCAAGAGATCCTGAGATAAACAAGTCCCAAAAATGCTTAATACCGAGTTCATCCGGATCCTTAAAGACTTTGTCAGTCATGGAAGGGATAAAAAAAAATAATTAAGGAGAATGGGAGATGATAATGAAAAATTCGCTAAACCAAAAGATTTTCTAAATTGAGACCAGATCCCTAAACTTTGCTATTCCCACAAACAATGGACACAATCAACAGCTCTTCATCTCATGTTCTTGAAGTTTATTTCTGGATTATTTATTAGTTTTATTTCTTTTGTATTTGAATTTTGTTGTTTTTTGCACATGGTTGTTTTGTTTGTCCTGTTGGAGGAGATCTTTCATTCATCTTATAATGGTTCTTGAGTTTACTGAATTTACAATATAATCAAATCCCAGGATTATACATGGTGACATGCCTATACTTTGATAATAAATTTACTTTGCACATTTTAAATTGTACATTTCAATTTGTAAATAACTCTGAAACACAAGAGCGGGTTGTGAGCTCAGTCTGCTGGGTAAATTATTTTGTTCTGATCTGAATGGTCGGCCCAACACTGTGACCCATCTTTCGAGGCACACCAATTACTGGAAATATTCCTGAATTGAACTGGAAAGCCTCAAATACTCTGTCTCTCTGCTCAAGCGTGCGAACACACGTAGACACACACACACACACACACACACACACACACACACACACACACACACACACACACACACACACACACACACACACACACACACACACACACACACACACACACACACACCAAAACGTTGACAATCATACCAGTGCCCAAAAATACCAGGGTGACCTGCCTCAACAACTATCACCCAGTGTCGCTCACTACTGTGATGAAGTGCTTTGAGGGGTTGGTCATGGTCAATCAACTCCTGTCTGTGTGCAGGGACCCACTGCAATTTGCCAATCGCTACAATCTCTCAACAATTCTCACTGGCTCACACTCGGCCTTTGATCACCAGGTCAATAGCAATACACAAGTCAGGCTGCTGATTACAGCTCAGCGTTCAACACAATCAGACCCTCAATTGTAATCAACAAGCTCCAAAACCTGGGCCTCTGTACCTCCTTCTGCAACTGGATCCTCACCAGGAGACCCCAGTCTGTGTGGGTCAGAAATAACATCTCCTCCTTGCTGACAATCAACACTGGCACACCTCAACGATGCGTGCTCAGCCCACTGCTCTACTCTCTGTACACCCACATCTGTGTGTCCAGGCTCATCTATAAACTTGCTGATGACACAACTATTGTTGCTGGAATTTCAGACGGTGACGAGTAGGAGTACAGGAGTGAGATAGATCAGCAAGTTGAATGGTGTCACAGCAACAACCTTGCACTCAACATCATGAAGACAAAGGAATTGATTGTGGATTCAGGAAGGGGAAGTCGAGGGAACACACACCAGTCCTCATCGTGGGATCAGAAGTGAAAAGGATGAGCAGTTTCCATTTCCTGCCTGTCAACATCTCTGAGGAACTATCCTGGGCACAACATATTGATGCAGTTACAATGATGGCACAACATCTGCTATATTTCATTCGGAGATTGAGGGGAATCAGTCTGTCACTAAAGACACTTGCAAATTTCTACAGATGTACTGTGGAGAGCATTCTAACTGGTTGCATCACTGCCTGGTGTGGAGAGGCCACTGCACAGGATCGGAAAATGCTGCAGAAAGTTGTAAACTCAGCCAGCTCCTTCATGGGCACTGGACTCCACAGCATCCAGGACACAGTCAAAAGATGATGCCACAAAAGGTGGCATCCATCATTAAGTACCCCCATCACCCAGGACATGACCTATTCTCATTGCTACCATCAAGGAGGATATACAGGACCCTGGAGACACACTCACCGGTTCAGGAACAGCTTCTTCCCCACTGTCAGATTTCTGAATGGACAAAGAACCCAGGAACACCCCCTCAGTATTTTTCCTCTCGTTTTGCACTACATTCTAAATATAATTTTACACATACTAACTGTAGTCTGTAGTGTTTATGACTAAATATTGCAATGTACTGCAGACACAAAGGAACAAATTTAACCACACTTCAGCCGATAAATACTTCCTCAGGATTTGCCTTCTCTTTTTGCAATACATTTTAAGTATAATTTTATAAATACTTACTGTAATTTGTGGTTTTTATTCCTAGATATTGCAATGTACGGCTGACAAATTTCACCACATGGCTGAGGTTGTGTCTGTTCAATGTTTGAGTTCGATATTAAATGAAGAGCATTGAATGGTAAGGAAGGTTTGAATACAAGAATAAAGATCTCCTCTGAAGGTATATGGGGTCCTGGTGACAGCGTACATGGAACACTGTACACAGGTCTGGTCTCCCTCCCGGAGTCAGCCTGTGGGATGAAGGGAATGAAGAGATTTCCCAGATTGATTCAGGAGGAGAGGTAGTGTCCTCGGAGAGATTATACTGACCGGGCCTGTCTCAAAATTAGAGAAATAAAAGGCCGTCTGACTGAGACAGACACACTCTCACAGGGTATTGACAGGGTAGAGGCAGGAATGATGTTTCCTTTGGCTGTGGTGAGGAATGGCGGTCACAGAATCCGAGATCACCTCAGCACGACTGAGATGAGGAGAAATTTCCTCACCCAGAGGGCAGCGAATCTTTGGAATTTTCTCCACAAGGTTTCTAAATTCGAAGGACAAATTTTGGGGCTCTGCGATGCTGGGAACGTTGCGCGAACGTGGCGCTGAGGTCAAAGATCAGGCAAGTTCTGAGTGAAAGGCAGAACAGACGCAAAGGGCCGAATGGTCTGCACCTGTTTCCTTTTTCTAAAGTCCGAGTTTACCTTTGCGCCTGGTTCTCCCTTGACCTTCAGCCTGTCCTTTTGCACAGGGGAGCGCTCACAGCAGTGGAGATCCATCGGCAGCCGCTGCGGGCCAGCTCCCGTATCCCAGCAGGGGACAGGACTGGGAGGGAACTCCGGACAATAGGCCCCGATCCACGGCGGGGAACGACCGGGCACCCTCTGTGTGGCTGAAACATCTCACGGAATCTCCGCCCGAATCTTCACCTCCGCCATCGGAAGGATTCAAAACTCCGGCCGCTGTTGCAGCCTTTACCCGGGGAGCTGCTCCCAATCTCGGGTCTCTCACTGGGTCCACTCGTTCCCGATTCCAAACTTCGGTCCGATCAGCGTCCCGCCCACTGACACTCCTCAGCCAATGGAGGCAAGTTTCTCCCAGTGGTGTTCTCTGACTGGCTGTGAGTGTGTCGGAGGACGGGCTGCTACTGGGAGCTGGAGATGTCAGTCACTGTTTGTTCTCAGAATCAAAGCAAGTTCCCCGAGGCTCAAAGTTCAAAGTAAATTTTATTATCAGAGTACATACAAGTCGCCACATACAACTCCTACAAACATACAGAGCAAAGCTACAGAACGGTAACTATATCTGGATCACTGAAACATCAACCAGAGTGCAGAAGACAACAAACTTCGCCAATGCAAATAAACAACGAGAAGATGAAATAACCGCAGCGGCTGCCGATAGATGTCCGGTGCACTCAGCGCTCCCTGTTCAATCTGACAGGACAAGAAACAGTGAGGCGCAAAGGTAAACTCGTGTTTCAGAAAATAAGAAATAGAGAAGGCGTGGCCATTCGGCCCCTTGCGCCTCTTCTGCCCTTCACTCAGAACATGCTTGACTTTTGACCTCAGCACCACTTTCCTGCAACTTCCCATCACCGCTGAGCCCCAGGATATGTCCATTCAATTTAGAAACCTTGTGGAGATAATTGCAATGATTCACTGCACTCTGGGAGAGGAAGTTTCTCCTCATCACAGTCCTGCTGAGTTGTCCTCGGATTTTGAGTCCGTGACCTCGGATTCCACACCTTATGGGAAATATCATTCCAGCCCTTCCGCTGTAAATATCCTGTGAGATTGTATTTCTCTAACTCTGAGACAAGAATGTGATCTGTCTCAGACCAAACACCTCTTATTTCACTCATTTTGAGACAGTCCCAGTACGATGATTTGTTGTGGGAGCATCTCTATGGACAGCAAGTGAGTGCAGTTATCCTGTGTTGTTCCACAGACTGATGGCTGAGGGGTAGTAACTGTTCCTGACCCTGGTGGGGCGAGTCCTGAGGCTCTTGTACCTTCTACCTGATTGCAGCAGTGAGAAAAGAGACTGCCTGTGTGGTGAGACTGATCACAGCTGCCTGTATCACCGTCCCCTCTGGCCTGCCCTATCCGGGACCAAAGGGGTTGTGGACAGTGAATGTGGTACTCTGTCGAGTAACACTGTGATCCGTCCCCTCTGGCCTGCCCTATCCAGGACCAAAAGGGATTGCGGAGAGTAAATGTGGTACTCTGTGGAGTATCACTGTAGTCTGTCCCCTCTGGCCTGTCCCTATCCGGGTCCAAAGGGATTGTGGAGAGTAAATGTGGTACTCTGTGGAGTATCACTGTGATCTGTCCCCTCTGGCCTGCCCGATCCGGGACCAAGGGGATTCTGGAGATTAAATGTGGTACTCTGTCGAGTATCACTGTGATCCGTCCCCTCTGGCCTGCCCTATCTGGGACCAAAGGGATTGCGGAGAGTAAATGTGGTACTCTGTCGAGTATCACTGTGATCCGTCCCCTCTTGCCTGCCCTATCCGGGACCAAGGGGATTCTGGAGATTAAATGTGGTACTCTGTCGAGTTTTACTGTTACCCTGTGTTACTCTGTCGAGGGGCTGTCTTCCTGCCCCTTATTATTCTTGTCTGTGATTGCAATGCGACAATCTCTGGCCCAATGTCCCCTCTTTCTACAAACACCGTTTCTTAGCCAAGTGTTCTCTTCATCTGCACCGTCCGCACGATCCCGCCACCCGTTCTGGGTTCTTCGTCGGGACCCGAACTCCATCTCCTCACTACTGGTTCTCTGTGCACACTCTCGCTTTTCCCCAGCCCTTTTAAAGAGTCAATTGCGCTCCCTATTCATCAGAATTTATGTCACCCGGGACCAGGTCTGACACAGCGAATTGAGATTAGTTAACTTAAAGGAGTGGGCAGGCTTGGGTCTGAGACAGTTTAGAAAAGTCTGCACTGCCAGCTGGACATACTGATCTGTCCAGGGTTTTGCCGGCATTGGACTCTCACGTATCCTTAAAACGAGCTATAAAGTACGCAAGGGATTCTCCTTTTTTCTGTAGTTATCGGGTAAATTCACCAAAATCCGCATGCAGTCGGGCTGTCATTCAAATGGGTTCCCTTACCTCAGTGACCCACCGTGCCATGGCTTGTATTACATCAGACCCTTTGGTGGCTCCCGGTCACCTTCGGGCATCTGCCTGGGAAAGGGGAACCCACTCCCTGTCCCTGTCCGAGAGGTTCCATATGTCACCTTGAGGAGTGGCACAACTCCCCGGGCAGGGTCCGGAAAGGGGAACCCACTCCCTGTCCCTGTCCGAGAGGTTCCATATATAACCCTGAGGAGTGGCACAAGTCCCCGGGCAGGGTTTGGAAAGGGGAACCCACTCCCTGTCCCTGTCCGAGAGGTTCCATATGTTACCCTGAGGAGTGGCACAAGTCCCCGGACAGGGTCCGGAAAGGGGAACCCACTCCCTGTCCCTGTCCGAGAGGTTCCATATATAACCCTGAGGAGTGGCACAAGTCCCCAGGTAGGGTCTGGAAAGGGGAACCCACTCCCTGTCCCTGTCCAAGAGGTTCCATATATAACCCTGAGGAGTGGCACAAGTCCCCGGTCAGGGTCTGGAAAGGGGAACCCACTCCCTGTCCCTGCCCGAGAGGTTCCATATATAACCCTGAGGTGTGGCACAAGTCCCCGGGCAGGGTCTGGAAAGGGGAACCCACTCCCTGTCCCTGCCCGTGAGGTTCCATATATAACCCTGAGGAGTGCAGGTAAGTCCCCGGGCAGGGTCTGGAAAGGGGAACCCACTCCCTGTCCTTGCCCGAGAGGTTCCATATATAACCCTGGGGAGTGGCACAAGTCCCCGGTCAGGGTCTGGAAAGGGGAACCCACTCCCTTTTTCAATGAATTCAGGTAAAGCCCCTGGTCCGGACGGTTATACTGCTGAATGTTTAAAATCCTTTTCTTCTATACTCGCTCCTTGGCTTTGTAAAATTTTTAAAGATGCGTTAAAAGTAGGTAAATAACCACAATCTTTTTATGATGCCTCCATTTCTCCAATTCTTAAAAAAAGTTAAAGACCCCACTGAATGTGCATCCTATCGGCCAATATCCTTGCTAAATACGGATTCTAAGATTTTTACCAAAATGTTGGCCACTAGATTAGAAAATATATTACCGTAGATTCCGGACTACAGAGCGCACCGGATTAAAAGCCGCTGGCTCTAATTTTAGAAATAAAATCAATTTTTTAGTTGTAAAGGCCGCACCGGATTTTCGGCCGCAGGTGTCCCACGTCGTAATATGAGATATTTACACAGAAAGATATTACACGTGAGGATTTTTTAACTTTTAATTAAATCCATATGGTAACAAAAACAAATACATATTGCAAATACCTTTTTTCGAACCGTGCCCGTAACGCGGCTACTTTTAAATATACGTTGCGTATACTTCTTTACTGAACAACATTCCAATATCTCCTAACGACTGGTAAAAAATATATATACTGCAGCCTACCAGGAAAAGTTATTGATCGCCTTTAACTTAAAAGCAGCGTTTTCGCTCCGCCGCTCGACCCCCTCCTTTCCATTTATCGCAAACGGCATTTTTTCCACAAGACGCGGCGAAACCGGGTGTGACGTCATAGCATCCCGCGATGTAGTACAGAAAACAAATATAGTTAAAACTCTTCTAACTTTAACTAGAAAATGAATTACTAAGCGAAAATATTATAAACGAAATAACTGCCATAAAGGCAGCACAATGCTTTTCTTCGAGTGTTTTCCATGTTGATGAGGGTGAGTACAAATGACTGATTTACAATAATTTAATTGTGAAAGTGCGCTTGATTTATCGTACAATTTCATTGGACCTCTGTGAACTACTCATCAATTTTATTGTTCTACTGTTACGAGGCAAAATGTTTACGGCGGCATGAAAAAAAATAATGCATTAGCCGCTCCGTATTAAAGGCCGCTAAGTTCAAAGCTGTTCAAAATGTGGGAAAAAATTAGCGGCTTAAAATCCGGAATCTACGGTACCTCAAATTATCTCTGAAGATCAGACCGTATTTATTAAAAACTGTTATTCATCTTTTAACATTAGAAAATTAATTAATATAATTTATACTTCTTCATCTAAATTACCAGAATGTCATTTCCTTAGATGCTGAAAAAGCGTTTGATTGAGTTGAATGGCTATATTTATTCAATACGTTGCAGAATTTATATATTAGGTGGGTAAGGGACTTACAAGTTATCATTATATGCTGGTGATTTGTTACTATACATATCTGACCGTGGGTAAGGGACTTATAAGTTATCATTATATGCTGATGATTTGTTACTGTACATATCTGACCCTGAGAGATCTATTCCTGCTATTTCATCCTTGCTTGCTCAGTTTAGTAGCTTCTCTGGCTACAAACTGAATTTTAATAAGAGTGAATTATTTCCATTAAGTATGCAAGTTCCAATTTATAAACACTTACCATTTAAAGTTGTCACAGATCATTTTACTTATTTGGGTATTAAAATTACCAAGGACCATAAGGGTTTATTTAAAGTTAATTTTTTACCTTTAATTGAACAAATCAAGCAACTTGTTACCAGGTGGTCCCCATTATCTCTGTCATTGGTTGGTCGAATTAATACTATCAAGATGATAGTATTACCTAAATTTTTATATTTATTCCAAACATTACCAATTTTTATTCCTAAATCTTTTTTTGATATTATTGACTCCAAAATATCCTCGTATGTGTGGCAGAATAAAAATCCTAGATTAAGTAAAAAATATTTACAGAAGCCTAAGAAGGAAGGTGGTTTTGCATTGCCAATCCTGAGATTTTACTATCGGGCAGTTAATATTCAATATTTAATATTTTGGACACAAGAATCGGTCATAGTACCTTGCCCACAATGGGTAAATTTGGAGTGTAAATCTGTATAAGACTTCTCATTGTTTTCTATTTTAGGATCTTCGCTTCCTTTTGCTTTATCTAAACCGAATAATCAAATAACTAATCCTATATTTAAACATACATTAAGAATATGGTTTCAATTTCGTAAATTCTTTGGCTTGAATAATCAAGCCCTATTATATCTAACTTCTTTGTCCAGCCCTCTTTTATGGACCAAGTCTTTGTGTTATGGAAAACAAAAGGTATAACATGTTTTCGTGATCTATTTTTAGATAACGGTTTTATGTCCTTTGAACAGCTATCCTACCTAAAACTCATATTTTTAGATACTTGCAAGTTAGAAATTTCTTGAATGTTAGTCTTTTCTGAATTTATGTCCAATGGACATTACAGAAAAGATTCTAGCTCTGAATCCTTGCCAGAAGGGTTAAGTAGCCATCATTTATCATATGATCATGAAAATACAGCCAGGAATATCAGAAATAATAAAGAAGGAATGGGAAAAAGAACTTCACTCTCTTATACCCACAGAGCAGTGGAAAATTTTTTTACAATTAGTCAATTCTTCTTCTATTTGTACTAAACATGCCCTAATACAATTTAAGGTTGTTCATAGGGCTCACATGTCCAAGGATAAACTCACTTGATTTTATTCTTATGTTAATCCAACCTGTGACAGATGTCATTCTGAAGTCGCTTCATTGACCCACATGTTCTGGTCTTGCCCCTGCTTGCAAAATTATTGGAAAGATATTTTTGGTATTATTTCAACAGTTCTGAATATCAAATTGCAACCGCATCCTATTACTGCAATTTTCAGTTTACCAATGGTGGATAATAGTCGTTTATCCCCCCTCAGCCCGGCGGATGATTGCATTTGTTACATTAATGGCTAGAAGATCTATCTTATTGAATTGGAAAGAAATTAATCCTCCAACTATATTTCAGTGGTTTTCTCAAACTATTTCTTGTTCGAGTTTAGAAAAAATTACAAGTGTTGTCTTTGACCCTTCCGTTAAATATGAAGAAACTTGGGAGACCATTTATTCAACATTTTCATATGAGCTAAACTGACTTTTCCTAAACCTTACTTTTATTATCCTTAATTATTTGGATGGAGGTGCGGAGTTATTGATGCTACTGTGTATAATTGATATAATGCAATGGCCCATGTCGATTAGGTATTTTTTCATTTTTTTGGGGGGAGGTTCTTATTCTCTCCATTTTTTGTAACCACTATGAGTTTAGGAGGTTTTCATCATCTATTTGCATTTATACCTTAACCTATTAATTCTGTACTCTAAAGCTCTTTGTATTCATGTTTCATTTATGTTTATTTAAAATCAATAAAAAGATTTAAAAAGAAAGGACTATTCTGAGGAAAGGGTGGAATAGGCGCAACGGGCCGAGTGGCCAGGCATGCTCCTGTTACTTATTTTCTAAAGCATGAGTTTACCTTTGCTCCTTGTTCTCCCTTGGTTTTCAGCCGTTCGGATTGCACAGGGGAGCGGTGAGAGCTCCGGAGATCCATCGGCAGCCGCTGCGGGGCAGCTCCCGTCTCCCAGCAGGAAGGGACGGGTCTGGGAGACAACTCCAGACAACAGGCCCCGATCCTCGGCGGGGAAAGGCCGGGCGCCTCGGTGTAGCTGAAACATCTCACGGAATCTCCGCCGGTCTCTTCAGCTCTGCCTTCGAAAGGATTCACGACCCGCCGGTGGTGCAGCCGAAACCCGAGGCGCAGCTCCCGGTCTCCGGCCTCACTCGGTCCCGGTTCCAAACCTTGGCCCGGCCGGGCGCTCAGCGTCCCGCCCACTGACACCCCTCAGCCAATGAGAGCTTCCTTCTCCCAACGGTGATTGCTGATTGGCTGCGAGTGTGTGAGGCCGGGCTGCTGCTGGGAGCTGGAGATGTCAGTCACAGTTTGTTCTCAGAATTAAAGCAAGTTTCCCAAAACTCGAATTTCAAAATAAATCTTATTATCGGAGTACAGATAAGTCACCACATACAACCACATACAAATTGTGCAAATGCAAATACGGGGGAAAAGCGATAAATAGCAAGAGCATGAAATAACCGCAGCGGCTGCTGATGGATCTCCGGAGCTCTCACCGCTCCCCTGTGCAATCCGACAGGCTGAAGGCCAAGGGAGAACAAGGCGCAAAGGTCAACCCGTGATTTAGAAAATAAGAAACAGGAGCAGGCGTTGCTGTTCGGCCCGTTGCGCTGTTCTGTCCCTCACTCAGAACATGTCTGATGTTTGACCTCAGCGCCACCTTCCTGCAACGTTCCCAACATCGCCGAGCCCCTGAATATGTCCGTTTAATTTAGAAATCATGTGGAGAAAATTCCAAATATTCACGCACCGTGTTGAGGAAATTTCTCCTCATCTCAGTCCTGCTGAAGTGATCTCGGATTTTGAGTCTGTGACCCCTGTTTCCACTGCCCAACAAGGAGAAACATCATTCCTGTCCCTACCCTGTAAATACCCTATGAGACTGTGTCTGTCCCAATCAGGAAGCTTCTCCATGTGAACCTTGTGTTAATGAAATTGGTGACAGTTCTTTCAGATCAGCAGCTTTGACCACAAGAACACCAGGCAGTGGTCAGCACGGAATGTCCTGCAGTTACTGCAGGAGAAGGACTGGATGGACACAGTGGAGTGGTTCCCTGAGCAGACAGTCCAGACCATCTGGCAGAATGCCTCATCACCAGATCTCACCAACAGGCACCCAGACCTCATCTGTCAGGCGGCGAGAGGGCCCCTCGCAGTCTGATCCTTGCTGCATGCCCGGAGATCACTCCCACAGCGCGCTGCCCCGAGATTACAGCAGTGGAGACGAGAGGGCCCCTCCCAGTCTGATCCTTGCTGCATGCCCGGAGATCACTCCCACAGCGCGCTGCCCCGAGATTACTGCAGTGGAGACGAGAGGGCCCCTCCCAGTCTGATCCTTGCTGCATGCCCGGAGATCACTCCCACAGCGCGCTGCCCCGAGATTACTGCAGTGGAGACGAGAGGGCCCCTCCCAGTCTGATCCTTGCTGCATGCCCGGAGATCACTCCCACAGCGCGCTGCCCCGAGATTACAGCAGTGGAGACGAGAGGGCCCCTCCCAGTCTGATCCTTGCTGCATGCCCGGAGATCACTCCCACAGCGCGCTGCCCCGAGATTACTGCAGTGGAGACGAGACGGTCACTCGCCTCTTTGCGGACTGTGGGCTGGCGAAGATCTGTGGAGAAAGATGCAAGGGCCTGTGCCACAGCAGCTGCGTGACAGAGGGCTCACTGATCCTCGGGCTGTTCCCAGGACGCGCAGGAAAACGGACAGCGAATGCTGCTGGAAGATCATCAACTCGGGGAAAGACGCTCGAAACTTGTTGGCCTGCCATCACATCGAGATGTCCCGAGAGCAGGGGTTCCCAACCTGCGGTCCACGGTTACTGGTATTGGTCTTTGGCATTAAAAAAATGTTGGGAACCCCTGTCGTACAGGAATGCTGCCGACTGGCACATTCCAGACTACAGGGACACCATTGGAACTACAGGGATCCTCTACACTGGACAGGGAGTGGCCGGGTTGGCTGAGGAAACCTCACAGTTATTGTAGTTGTGAACCACTCCCGGGGGACACATGGCTTCTCCTTTCAGCGCAGGACTTCAATCGTCTTCCAGGGGAAGGTCCTTCCGACCGCAGGGATGAGGCCTTTGGAGATTCAGCTGACGTTTTTGTCGGTCTAGGTTTTTAAGAGATGGGGTTGCTGGCCATATGGCCAACCCTTCTCCGCTCGTAGCCGTGCTTAGACAGTCCATGGCCGCGTTTTCTTATCTGTTGTCTGTTTAATGTGTTTTTGATCCCACACTAAACATAGAAAGGGCCAGAATTTCCACTGAACACATCCAGCAAAACCATGTTGATTCCCTGAGCAAACACGAGGAAATCTGCTGATGCTGGAAATTCAAACACCACACACAAAATGCTGGTGGAACACAGTAGGCCAGGCAGCATCAATAGGGAGAAGCACTGTCGATGTTTTGGTCCGAGACCCTTCATCAGGTCTAACTGAAAGGAGTGATAGTAAGAGATTTGAAAGTAGGAGGGGAGGGGAAAATGTGAAATGATAGGAGAAGACTGGAGCTGGAAAGGTGATTGGCAAAAGGGATACAGAGCTGGAGAAGGGAAAGGATCATGGGACAGGTGGCCCAGGGAGAAAGAAAGGGGGAGGGGATCACCAGAGGGAGATGGAGAACAGGCAGTGATGGGGAGAGAGAGATAAAAAAAACAAACAACTAAATATGTCAGGGATGGGGTAAGAAGCGGAGGAGGGGCATTAACGGAAGTGAGAGAAGTCAACGTTCATGCCATCAGGTTGGAGGCTACCCAGGTGTTGTTCCTCCAACCTGACAGCTTCATCTTGACAGTAGAGGAGTCCATGGATAGACATATCAGAATGGGAATGGGACGTGGAATTAAAATGTGTGGCCACTGGGAGATCCTGCTTTCTCTGGCGGACAGAGCGTAGGTGTTCAGCGAAACGGTCTCCCAGTCTGCGTCGGGTCTCACCAATATATAAAAGACCACAACGGGAGCACCGGATGCAGTATACCACACCAGCTGTCCTGATGAAAGGGCTCGGCCCGAAACGTCGACAGTGCTTCTCCCTACAGATGCTGCCTGGCCTGCTGTGCTCCACCAGCATTGTGTGTGTGTTGTTTGATTCCCCGAGTCTGCAACGCGCGTAGTGGACAATCGCGGTACTGCAGGGGATCCGCAGCTCCCCGAAAGTGAAAGCATTCTGAATCAGGAAGTGCTGGGAGTTAACATGGCTTCGAAAGGACAGGCCGAGAGTTTGAGCGAGGAGGTAATTTGTCCCGTCTGCCTGGATTTCTTCACCGATCCGGTTATACTGGAGTGCGGACACAACTTCTGTCGCTCTTGTATCACACGGTGTTGGGAAAGGGAGGAGAGAAACTCCTGCCCGGAATGTAGAGAGGTATTTGCTGACCGCACCCTCAGGGTGAATCGGTCCTTAGCAAATCCTGCTGAAGAAGCTCAAAATATAAATCTGAATCCGAAGGGGAAGGAAAATAAACATCACTGCGAGGAACATGAGGAAGAACTGAAACTGTTTTGTGAAACGGACAAGACACTGATCTGTGTGATATGTGCAGGTGCGCAGGAACACGGAGAGCACCGCTTCAAGCCGATTAAAGAAGCTGTTAATCTCTACAAGGTAAAACTAACGTTAATTAAATACTTAACACATTTCCTTTGTCCAACATATCATCACACGAGCCTCTATAACTAACACATGATTCTCTGCAACTTCCGCCTTCTCCAACGGGATTCTAGCATCTCTCCGTCCCACAGCCCACCTCCGCACCCCGCAATTCTCCGCTCTCTATACGGATCGCTCCCCGTACTGTATCGCCCTGATCCACTCGCTCCTCCCCACTGATCTCCCTCCTGGCACTGACAACTGCAAGCGGGACAAATGCTACACCTGACTCCTAACCTCCTCCCTCGTCACCATTCAGGGCCGCAAACAGCCCAGTTCCTCCCGTTTCTTCCATGGTCGATTGTCCTCTCAAATTAGATTCCTTCTTCTCCAGCTTTTAACCTCTTCTACCTGTCCCCTCTCAGCTCCTCACTTCATCACCCTCCCCCACGGTCCCCCTCACGTTGTCTCACCCGTCACCTGTCAGCTGGTTCTCGTCCCCAACCTTTTTATTCTGACTTCTGTCCCATTCCTTCCCAGTCCTAATGAAGGGTCTCATCCCGAAACACCGACTGTTTATTTCCCCTGAATAGATGCTGCCTGACTCACTGAGTTCCTCCGGCATTTTGTGTGATAATCGGGTTTGATCACCTGTTTCTTTTGATGCATCTTTGTTTCTATTTCCTTCACTCTCTGACTTCCAGGATCAGCTAAAATCTTCCTTAGACTCTCTCACAAAAAAGAGATCAGACTTCCAGGAAAAGGAGCAACAACTGAAAGAGAAGATTTCCGGAGTTCAGGTGAGGCTTCCAGAGCGGAATTTCTGATATTACTGTCGAATGTTGCTCCATTTAATGCAGAATAGCCGGGTATCGCAGCTCCAGTGATCTGGGTTCGATCCTGACCTCTGCTGCGGTCTGTGTGGAGTTTGCATGCTCTCCCTGTGACCACGAGAGATTCCGACACAACTCAAGGACATGCCGGATGAATGGCTAATTACCGTTAACCCTGTAAAGGTGGGGAGGGTGTGTGTGAATCAGATGGGGGTTTATGGGTCAATAAGTGAGAATAGGTTTCAGGAAAACGTGAGGGAATGGTGTTGATGGGAATGCACTCAGAAGTAGCATGGACTCTACTAGACCGAACTTAACGACAAAAGGAAACAGAGCACAGCAATGCAGTATATTAATCTTCACCTTTCATTCGACAGGAACAGTCACACAGCCTTCAGTCCCACATCACATCCCAGTTTGCTGAACTGCGCCAGATTATCACTGAGAAAGAGCAGAGCTTACTCAGGGATCTCAGGGAAGAAGAGAAGAGGATTCTCAATCCAATGGAGAAACATCTTCGGGAGATTCAAGAGAATATAAGGATTATTCAGGAGGAAATCACTAAGTTAAAGGAACAGATGGATCCAAAAGACAGTGTGATATTTCTCAAGGTGAGGGATTCTATTTCAATTTGTTTCTGTCAAATTGAACTAAATGAACAGTGGTATATTTGAAATAAACACAGCACAGCGGCCAATTCTAACAAATCAATTGCCGCTGCTGGCGACCTCACACAAGTTGTTATATTTGCATGATGCTCCCTCCCATCACTCCAATAATGACATTTCAAAATGTCCAAGATACGTTTTCTGTCTTTCATTAGCAAAATACAATCTTGAAGCGATGTGTGAGTGATCGCGGGAGTGGGAATTTTCAACACCTTGTAATGATTTGGATGAAATTCAGGATGTGGACTGTAAGTCCAAGTCTAATCGGATTTGTGTTTTATTTATTGCAGGAGGAAGCTCGTCGGAAAAGAAGGTAGGACAGGCTCTTTTCTGAAACCCTGAATCGAAATGTAAATAGTTCAGAATAGCAATTTATAACCAGCAGTTTAACATTTACAGGATTAATGACGATGTCCAGGAATTGTCAGTGACAGATGAGACCCTAACGGTTGAAAAATTCGATCACCCCTATTTGTTGAACACAGTGCTGAGAGAAACACTTGATGCTATTAATCGAGGTAAAACTTATAAAGATTCATTTCTCCTTGTTTATGAAACTCAATTTAGTTCCAATTTGAAGCAAAGATTGTCTGTAATACTGGGCTGAAGGGGAACTGAAGTTTATTCCACATCAACCCCACCGACTGGGAGGCATCACTGTCACATGGTCAGCTGGAGATGTAAGACCCCTGAACACACCAGCACAGGGTCACAATACAACCAATACACGGGACTGGCAGATGAACCACTGTGTTCCAATCCCAGGCAAACGCACCAGGACATGAGTTTGGATCTACCAGAGGAACTGGGAATTTAATACTGACGATAATATTGTAGGGAATAAAAGCAGGTATCAGTGTGATGACAGGGATTGTCAGGAAAATACACAAGTCCTTCATGTGCCCTGTGAGTGCAGACTCTGACTGACACAGGTCTTCCACCTTCTGGATCAGCAGCTCTCACTGTTGTTAGAGGCAGAAGAGGGGAGTGATCATGATCTGGGACTGAATCGTCAGGGGAACAGATAGGAGAATCTATTGATGTGAACGGGACACCCGAATGGTATGTTGCCTCATGGGTGCCAGGGTCAGGGATGCCTCGAATCGTGTCCGCAGCATTTTTGAGAGGGAGGGAAAAGAGCCAGATATCTTGGTAAATTTGTGACAATGATATTGGAAGTAAAAGCAAAGATGTCCTGAAAATAGAATCTGGAGAGATTGGCAGAAAGTTCAGAAGCAGCACCCCCAGGTTTGTAATTTCTGGATTGCTGCCTGTGCCACGTGCTGGTGAGGGTAGAAACAGGATAATTTGAAAGATAAACATTGCTGAGAAGATGGTGCTGGGATCATTGGGATATGTTCTGGTGGAGGAATGACCTGCTCAAAAGGGATGGGTCGCTCCTCGACCCGAGGGAGAACAATATTCTCACAGCGAGGTTTGATAGAGCTGTTGGGGAGGGTCTGAACTAATTTGGTGGGGGTGCGGGGGGTCGAGAACTGGAGTGAAGGGATAGGACTGATGGTAAAATGCAAAGATAGCTTGCAGTCAGACTGTCAGATAGGGCGGACAGATGAGAGGAGAAAATTGCAGCCAGCAGGGTGAGTATCAATGCATTAGGGATGCAGAATTAAAAAGGGTAGCAGATACAGTACACAAAGTGTTATATCTCAGTGCATGGAGTATAAGAAATAATGTGGCTGATCTTGTTGCACGATGACAGATTGTCAGGTATGATGTTGTGGCCATCACGGAAACGTGGCTGAAGGATGGTTGTAGTTGGGAGCTGAATGTTCAAGGTTACACAATGTATCGGAGGAAGGAAGGAAGGCCGATGGGGTGGTGTGGCTCTGCTGGTAAATCAGCAGCAAGATGTGACATAGGATTGGAAGATGTTGAATCTTGTGGGTTGAGGTAAGGAACTGAAAAAGTAAAAATGACACTGACAGCAGTCATATACAGGCCTCCCAACAGTCAGTTGGTTGTGGCCCACAGATTACAACTGGAAATAGAAAAGGCTGATGAAAAGGACAATGTTATGATAATCATGGGAGATTTCAACATGCAAGTCAATTGGAAAAATCAGGTTGGTAAAGGATCTCAAGAGAGGGAGTTTGTTGAATGCAATGTGTTGGCTTTCTAGAGCAGTTTGTCGTTGAGCCTACTCGGGGAACAGCTCTACTGGATTCCGTGTTATGTATTGAACCAGAGGTGAGTAGTTAAAAGAAACCTTAGGAAGGAGTGCTCATAACTTGCTGAGTTCAACTTGAAATTTGATAAGCAGAAAGTAAAGTCTGACATTGGAGTATTTCAGAGGAGTAAAAGAAATTACAGTGGTCTGAGAGAGGAGTTGGCCAAAGCAAATTGGAAGGAGATGCTGGCAGGGATGAGAGCAGAGCAGAAATGGTGTCAGTTTCTGGGAAAATGAGGAAGGTGAAGGATAGATGTTATCCAAATATAAATAAATACTCATATGGCAAAATAGTAAAACCGTAGCTGACAAGAGAAGACAAGTTACTGTAAAGGCAAAAGAGAGGGGATACAACTAAACCAAAAATAATAGGAAGACAGAGGATTGGAAAGCTTTTGAATATCGACAGAGAGGAACTAAAAAAATGATTGGGAGGGAAAAAATAAACAAGAAATTGCTTTGAATTGAATCGACTTTATTACTTACATCCTTCATATACATGAGGATTAAAAATCTTTACGTTATGTCTCCACCTAAATGTGCAATGTGCAATTTATGGTAATTTATAATGAATAATATGTACAACAGGCGGGTTCATATAACATAGAAATATAGTTGTGTCCACACGAGTTAATCAGTCTGATGGCCTGGTTGAAGAAGCTGTCCTTCTTGAAGAAGCCTGGTGCTCCTGGCTTTTCTGCTGCGGTACCGTATCCCGGATAGTAGCAACTGGTACAGTTTGTGGCTGGGGTGACGCTGGTCTCCAATGGTCCTTCAGGCCCTTTTTACACACCTGTCTTTGTAAAACAAGTTAGCAAACTATATCAAATTGTATTTCAAATATTGTAAAAAAATAAAACAGAGATGAAAGTGGATATAGGACTGGTAGAAAATGAGGCTGGATATATAATAACGCGGGATAAAGAGATGGCAGATAAACCAAATATTTTGCACCAGTCTTCACCATGGAAGACACTAGCACTGTGGCCGGTGTTGAAGAGTGCGAGGGAAGAGAAGTGAGTGCAGTTACTGTTACAAGGGAGAAAGCGCTCAAAAAGCTGAAAGACCTAAAGGTACATAAGTCATCCGGACCAGATGAACTGCACCCTAGTGTTCTGAAAGAGGTTGTGGTAGACATTTTGGAGGCATTTGAAATGAACGTTCAAAAATCATTGGACCCTGGCATGTTGCCAGAGGACTGGAAAATGGCAAATGTCTCTTAGCCCTTTAAGTAAGGAGGAAGACAGCAGAAAGGAAATTTCAGACCAGTTAGCCTCACCTCTGTGGTTGGAAAGAAATTGGAGTCAATTGTTAAGTAAGAAAATATGGAATACTTGGTGACACTGGACAAGATAGGACAAGTCAGCATGGCTTCGTTAAGGGAATATCCTGCCTGACAAACCTGTTGGGATTCTTTGAGGAGATTACAAGCAGGATCGATAAAGGGGATGCAGTGGATGTTGTATATTTGGAATCTCGGAAGGCCTTTGACAAGGTGCCACACATGAAGGTGGTAACCAGGTTAGGAGGGCATGGTAATACAGAAAAGTTACAGGCATGGTTAGAACATCGACTGATTGGTAGCAAACAGCGAATAAGAGTAAAGGGATCCTTTTCTGGTTGGTTGCTGTGACTCGGGTTCCACAGGGGTCAGTGTTAGGACACCATCATTTTATGCTGTATATCTAGATTTAGATGATGGAACAGACCATAAGATATAGGAGCAGAAGTAGGCCATTCGGCCCATCGAGTCTACTCCACCATTCAGTCATGGGCTGATCTAATTCTTCCGGTCATCCCCACTCCCCTGCTTTCACCCTATACCCTTTGATGCCCTGGCTAATCAAGAACCTACATATCTCTGCTTTAAATATGACTTGGCCTTAACAGCCACTTGTGGCAACAAATTCCACAGATTTTCCACACACTGACTAGTTTCTCCGCATCTCAGTTCTAAAAGGAAATCCTTCAATCCTGAAGTTATACCCTCTTTTCCTAGAGTAGATGGCTTTGTTTCCAAGTTTGCAGATGATACGAAGATTGGTGGAGGGGCCGGTAGTGTTGAGGAAACAGTTAGGCTGGACAAGGACTTGAATGAGGAGAATGGGAAGGAAAGTGGCAAGTGATATACAATGTTGGAAAATGCATGGCCATGCACTGTGGTCGTAGAAATAATGTGCAGATTTTTTTCAAATGGGGAGAAAACCCAAAAAGCTGAGATGAAAATGGACTTAGCAGTCATTCTGCAGAACACACTAAAGGTTAACTTGCAGGTAGAGTCAGTGGTGAGGAAGGCAAATCCAATGTTAGCATTCAATTCAAGGGGTTTAGATAGCATTCAATCCAAGAACAGGGATGTGATGCTGAGACTTTATAAGGAGCTGGTGAAGACTCACCTTGAGTGGTGTGAACAATTTTGGGCTCCTCATCTAAGAAAAGGTGTGCTGGCATTGCAGAAGGTTCATTTCATAAGGATGATTCGAGGGATGAAAGGGTACTCATACGAGGAACGTTTGATAGCTCTGTGTCTGTACTCGCTGGAATTTAGAAAGATGAGGGGGGATCTTATTGAAACCTTTCGAATGTTGAAAGTCGTGAATGTTGAAAGGATGTTTCCCATGGTGGTGGAGTTTAGGATAAGAGGGCACAGCCTCAAGGTAGAGGGGGGTCTATTTAAAACAGATGCGAAGAAATTTGAGCCCACGGCTGGTGAATTTGTGGAACTTGGTGTATTTAAGGCAGAGCTTGATAGGTTCTACATTGGACACAGAATCAAAGGTTATGTGGAGAAGAGTGGGGCTGAGGAGGGGAAAAAAAGGATCAGCCATAATTGAATGGCGGAGCAGACTCGATAGGCAAATGGCCTAATTCTGCTCCTATGTCTTATGGTGATCAGACCACTACATTGAAGCATTGTGAGAATGAGCTCGGACACACCAACAAGCATTGACATGGGTCAAGATTTCATCTCGGGAGAAGCACACACAGCATAACCAGTCTGGCAAAGCTCCCTCACACACATACACAGGAAGAACTGGCAGATTGTAGTCAGAGCCTCAGCAATGTACATTGTTATTTCCCTCAGTAACCTGGAACCCAGTCTCTTCAGAGACAGTCATTTATTCATTTAAACGACTCAATCACGTGTGACACATTGTCAACACACACCAGACATGTGATGACACACTGTAACATACAAATTCTTCAATGTGCACACTCTCCTTCAATGTGTATACACACCACACGGATATTTACCACAATCAACACACACACACGCACGCACGCACGCACGCACGCACGCACGCACGCACGCACGCACGCACGCACGCACACACACACACACACACACACACACACACACACACACACACACACACACACACACACACACACACACACGGATATACCATCAGAGTGTGACACACGGCCACAGAAATAGGCACAAATTCCCATTTAGGATTGAAATCTGCCGTCCTTACCCAGTCTGTCTGATCTGCGGCACTGAGCTGCCCTCTGACGTGACGTCACATCAACACTTCACAGACAGACTCCGGGGAGAGATTCCTCAGGAGGATGATCTGGGAGGGTTTGATGGATGTTGAACCCCACGGCCCACTTCATCAATCTGCAAGACTAAGATGTCTTCTCGAGCTTGGCCCATTTGTGTGTGTTTGCCCCCGCCCCCCATCCCTGTAATCATTTCCCATCTGTGTAACTGCCCAAATTTATTTTAAAATATTTTATTTTTACCTGTTTCTACAGCGTCTGAGAGCAAATTCCATTTACCAACCTCCCTCTCTATGAGAAAGTAACCCAATAGCACACTCAGAAAAATTTCCCGTCTCACTTTCAATCTGAGGCCTCTGGTTCTGTACTCACATTTCTTGGAAAAAGAAACGTTATTTAAGCTCCTTATGAATAATTTACCTTGATAAGGGGTCATACCTGAACATCCGACACTGCAGCTGAATAGCCCAAGCTTATCCACTCTCTGCTTTTAACCCATGCCCTCAGTCCTGGTAACATCCTCCTGAAGCCTCCTGTCCAGTGTAATGACATCCTCCCCATATTCGGGAACCGGAAATGCAGACAATGCTCCAAGTGTGGTCTATCAACGACATCAAAGGCCTTGCTGAATTTCATGTGGACAGTGTGGAACAGGCTGATGAATACAGGACTGAAGGTGTTTTTTTTTTAGATTGGGACAAGAAGGGCGGCGTGGGAGCTAAATTCTGAAGGAAGGCAATTTTAAAAAAAACTTTGCGTACAAGCACGGCGAGACTGTGCAGGACAGCGCGGAGAGTTTAAAAAGATGACCACCCTATACAGCGGGCAGCGGAGTGGGTGGCAGCAGAGTGTAGGGCTTTGGCTCAACTGGCTTAGGCGGTAACGGGAAGAGGCGATAGCGAGGCACCGACTCTTTTTCTCCCCTTGGCAAATCGGCCCGACGGACGGGGGAACAGCAGGGCACATTAGTTAACGGTTTAAAAAGTCCGTGTATTTGGCGAAGTAAATGGGTGAGTTGACCTATCTTTCTTTGTTTCATTCCTGTAGAATTAGGTAGCATGTCTGCAGGGTTAGTGCTTTGTTCAGGGTGTCAGATGTGGGAATCCTGGGAGACCTCCAGCCTCCCTGATAGCCACATCTGCACCAGGTGAACCGAGATTCAGCTCCTCGGAGACCGTGTTAGGGATCTGGAGCTGCAGCTTGATGACCTACTGCTTATTAGAGAAAATGAAGAGGTGATAGACAGGAGCTACAGGGAGGTAGTCATCTCTAGGCTACAGGGGTCAGAAAACTGGGTGACTGTCAGGAGAAGGAAGGGAAATGCCCTGATAGTGGAGAGCACCCCTGTGGCTGCCCCCCTCAGCAACAAGTATATCGTTTCGGATGCTGTTGAGGGGGAAGACCTGACAGGGGACGACCACGGTGACCGGGTCTCTGGCACTGAGCCTGGCGCTGTTGTGCAGGAGGGAAGGAGGGAGAAGAGGAATGCGGTAGTCATAGTCAGGGGAACAGACAGGTTATTCTGTGAGCCTGGTAGAGAGACCCGCATGGTGTGCTGCCTCCCAGGTGTCTTGGATCGGGTCCAGGATATTCTGAAGGGAGAGGGCGAGCAGTACCAATGACATAGAGAGGAAAAGGGAGGAGGTCCTGAAGAGCGATTTCAGCGAGTTATGAAGGAAGGAAGCTGAGAAGCAGTGTAATAATTTCAGGATTGCTACCTCTGCCACATGCTAGCGAGGGCAAGAATAGTAGGATCAGGCAGATGAATGCGTGGCTGAGAGACTGCTGCAGGGGGCAGGGCTTCAGATTCTTGGATCATTGGGATTTCTTCAGGGGGATGTATTACCTGTTCAAAAAGGACGGGTTACACCTGAACCCGAAGGGGATCAATATCATAGCGGGAATGTTTAATAGAGCTGTTAGGGGGGGTTTAAACTAATTTGGCAGGGGGATGGGAAACCGGAATGATAGAGTGGAGGAGGAGAACAACAGAAATAAATCTAAGATAGTGAGCAGTAAAGATGTCAGGAAGGACAGGCAGGTGATGGGGCAAATTTGCAGCCACTGGGATGAGTTGCAATGCAATCAAAAGGAAAAGTATAAAATACTGGACTTAAGGTGTTATACTTAAATACACACAGCATAAGGAATAAGGTGGATGATCTTGTCGTACAGCTACAGATTGGCAGGTATAACTTTGTGGCCATCACTGAGACGTGGCTAAAGGATGCATGTCTCTGAGAGCTGAACGTCCAAGGATACACGGTGTATCGGAAGGATAGGCAGGTAGGCAGAGGGGGTGGCGTGGCTTTATTGGTAAGAAATGATATTAAATCTTGAGAAAGAGGTGACATAGGATCAGAAGGTGCAGAATCTTTATGGGTTCAGCTAAGAAATAGCAGGGGTAAAAGGACCCTGATGGCAGTTATATACAGGCCTCCTAACAGCTGCAGTGAGGTGGACTGCAAATTACAACAGGAAATAGAAAAGGCTTGCCAGAAGGGCAGTGTTATGATAATTGTGGTGGATTTTAACATCCGAGTGGATTGGGAAAATCAGGTCGACACTGGATCTCAAGACAGAGAATTTGGAGAATGTCTACGAGATGGCTTTTCAGAACAGCCTGTTGTTGAGCCTACTAGGGGATCAGAGGTACTGGATTGGATATTGTGTAATGACCCAGAGGTGATTAGAGTGATTGAGGTGAAGGAACCGTTAGGAGGCAGTGATCGTAACATGATTGAGTTCACTGTGAAATTTGAGAAAGAGAAGCCGAAATCCGATGTGTCGGTATTGCAGTGGAGTAAAGGAAATTACAGAGGCACGAGAGAGGAACTGGCCAAATTTGACTGGAAAGGGACACTAGCGGGAGGGCGGCAGAGCAGCAGTGGCTGGAGTTTATGCGAGAAGTGAGGAATGTGCAAGACAGATATATTCCAAAAAAGAAGAAATTTTCGAATGGAAAAAGGATGCGACTGTGCCTGACAAGAGAAGTGAAAGCCAAAGTAAAAGCAAAGGAGAGGGCATTCAAGGAAGCAAAAATTAGTGGGAAGACAGAGGATTGGGAAGTTTTTAAAAGCTTACAAAAGGAAACTAAGAAGGCCATTAAGAGGGAAAAGATGAACTATAAAAGGAAGCTAGCAACTAATATCAAAGAAGATACTAAAAGCTTTTTCAAGTATATAAAGAGTAAAAAACAGGTGAGAGTGGATATAGGACCGATAGAAAATGATGCTGGAGAAATTGTAATGGGAGATAAGGAGATGGCTGAGGAACTGAACGAGTATTTTCATCAGTCCTCACTGAGGAAGATATCACCAGTATACCGGACACTGAAGGGTGTCAGAGAAGAGAAGTGTGCGCAGTCACAATTACGACAGAGAAATTACTGAGGAAGCTGAATAGTCTCAGGGTAGATAAATCTCCAGGACCAGATGAAATGCACCCTTGTGTTTTGAAGGAAGTAGCTGTGGATATCGCGGAGGCATTAGCAATGATCTTTCAAAAGTCAATAGACTCTGGCATGGTTCCGGAGGAGTAGAAGATTGTAAATGCCACTCTGGTATTTAAGTAGGGGGCAAGGAATCAAAAAGTGAATTATAGACCTGTTAGCTTGAGAAATGGATGGGAAGTTTCTGGAGTCAATTGTCAAGGATGAGGTTACAGAGTACCTGGAGGCATATGACAAGACAGGCCAAACTCAGCATGGTTTCCTTAAAGGAAAATCCTGCCTGACAAACCCATTGAAATTTTTTGAGGTAATTACAAGTAGGCAAGACAAGGGAGATGCAGTGGATATTGTGTATTTGGATTTTCAGAAGGCCTTTGACAAGATGCCGCACATGAGGCTGCTAAACAAGATAAGAGCCCATGGAATTACAAGAAAGCGTTGGTTGATTGGCCAGGGATTCCATTCTGGTTGGCTGCTGGTGTTTCACAGGGGTCCGTGTTGGGGCCACTTCTTTTTACGTTTTATATCAACAATTTGGATTATGGAATAGATGGCTTTGTGGCTAAGTTTGCTGATGATACAAAGATCGGTGGAGGGGCCGGTAGTGCTGAGGAAACAGAGAGTCTGCAAAGAGACTTGGATGGATTGGGAGAATCGTCAAATAAGTGGCAAATGAAATACAATGTTGTAAGGTGTATGGTCATGCACGTTGGTAGAAGAAATAAACGGGCAGACTATTATTTAAATGGAGAGAGAATTCAAAGTTCTGAGATGCAATGGGACTTGGGAGTGCTCGTGCAGGATACCCTTAAGGTTAACCTCCAGGTTGAGTCGGTGGTGAAGAAGGCGAATGCAATGTTGGCATTCATTTCTAGAGGAATGGAGTATAGGAGCAGGGATGTGATGTTGAGGCTCTATAAGGCACTGGTAAGACCTCACTTGGAATACTGTGTGCAGTTTTGGGCTCCTTATTTAAGAAAGGATGTTTTGACATTGGAGAGGGTTCAGAGAAGATTGACGAGAATGATTCCGGGAATGAGAGGGTTAACATATGAGGAACATTTGACCGCTCTTGGTCTGTACTCCGTGGAGTTTAGAAAAATGAGGGGGAACCTCACAGAAACATGTCGAATGTTAAAAGGCATGGACAGAGCGGTTGTGGCAAAGTTGTTTCCCACGGTGGGGGAGTCTAGCACGAGAGAGCATCACTTAAGGATTGAAGGGCGCCCATTCAGAAGAGAGATGCGAAGAAATTTTTTTAGCTAGAGGGTGTTGAATCTGTGAATTTCTTGCGGCAGTGGAAGCCAGGTCATTGGGTGTATTTAAGACAGAGATTGATAGGTATGTAAGTAGCCAGGGCATCAAAGGTCATGGTGAGAAGGTGGGGGAGTGGGACTAAATGGGAGAATGGATCAGCTCATGATCAAATGGCGGAGCAGATTCGAAGGGCCGACTGGCTGGCTTCTGCTGCTTTGTCTTATGGTCTTATTTGAATGCACCAGTATACGCAATAAGGATCTTGTAGCACAGGTACGGTTTGGCAGGTATAAACTTAGGCAGGTACGACTTTGGTCAAAGGAATAAAGACATAGACAATTCAGTAAACAGGGCGAAATTCAAAAATCAGAGGTGCAAAGGGACATGGGTGTCCTTGTGCAGGATTCCCTGAAGGTGAACTTGCAGTTTGTGTCAGTGGTAAGATTGGCAAACTCAATGTTTGCTTTCATTTCGAGAGGATTAGAGTACAAGAGCAAGGATGTAATTCTGAGTTTTTAGTAAGGCATGGGTAGACCACATTTGGAATATTGTGAGCAGTTTTGGGTCCCTTCTATCGGAAAACATGTGCTGGCATTGGAGGGGGTCCAGAGGATTCACAAGAATAATTCCGGGAATGAAAGAGTTAACATATGAGGAGTGTTTGTTGGTTCTGGGCCTGTACTCACCGGAGTATAGAAGAATGGCTGATTTATTATCCCTCTCAACCCTATTCTCCCGCTTACTCTCCATAACTTTTGAGAATCTGACTAATCAAGATGTTTACTTATTATCTTCTGCTTTAAAAATCAAACAGAAGAAAATCTGCAGATGCTAGTAATCCAAGCTACACAGGTCCTGATGAAGGGTCTCGCCAGATCTCTCTGACACCTGTCTGGAGAGAGTTGATGTTGAGAGTTGTGGGTGGGTCGAGAACGGTAAGCACAGCCTCCGACTATAGGGATGTCCATTTAGGACAGAGATTAGGAGGAATTCCTTTATCCACAGGATAGTGAATCTGCCACAGGCAGCTGTGGAGGCCAAATAATTGAGTATATTTAAAGCAGAGTAACACACACAAATTGTTTGGGGGGGGGACGTCACGTGATGAGGTGGGATCGAGACGCGGATATCCACCTCTCCCATTAAAAAAAAAACTAATAAATTAATGTTTGTGAAGAAAAGTTAGTAAATATTTCCTAAAAACAACGTCTAAACTACTCAGGATTTTCCTTAGATATGCCTCCTAAACAGACAAAGAAGAAAACTATTACTTTGAAGATAGTACAAGTTGAGCCTGCCACCATGAAGAAGCCTCGGACTCAAATGCATCTCAATCCTGCGATACAGTACAGAAATCTCTCGCAGCATCAATCGTCTCCAAGAAGGAACCACAGGAACTGCGCGTGCGCGCAGGAAAGGGCATGCGCAAACATGAGCAAATTGAACTACAAATCCCAGCTACGATTGGAAGCGGAAGTGACAATAAACCCGCGGTGGATTCGGATTCTCTGGAACATTCAGATGAAGATGAGTGGGTAAAAGATGAACAACAGGAAGAGATTAGAGGTGGAAGATATTCTGGACAAATAACAGTTCCTTCTTTGGTGCAAATAATGCATGAATTAAAATAATTCAAAAATTAAAAATAATCCAAGAAGATATTAAAAATATGAAGGCTATGTTTGATAAAATGATGAAAAAACAGGAGAAAATGGACAAGAAAGTTAAAAGCCTGGAAGAAATAACGGGAGGCACTATTGAGAGAGTGAAAAAAATTGAGGATAATACCTTTGCCTGGACATCAGAAAGAAAACGACTGTTGGAAAAAATAGACGTGCTTGAAAATTTTAGTAGACGAAATCATATTAAAATTGTTGGTCTTAAAAGAAGGGATAGAGGGAGAGGATCCAATAAAAATTTTTGAAAAATGGATCCCGGAAAATTTGGAAATGGAAGAGGGAACCCAGTTGATTGAAATCGAAAGGGTCCACAGAGCTTTAAGATCAAAACCCACGAACAATCTTGATAAAATGCTTAAGATATCAAGATAAAGATAATATCCTGAAGGCGGCTGCCCAATATGCCAGAAAGAAAAATGAGCCATTGATGATAGAAGAGAAAGCAGTTCTTTTCTGTCCTGATATAAGTTATGACCTTTTGAAGAGAAAGAAGAAATTTAAGCCAGCGAAAAATGTTTTATGGGAAAAGGGTTATAAATTTATATTGCGCCACCCAGCAACACTGATAATTTTTTTGGATGAAGGAAAAAGAAGATTTTTTACTGATTATCGGGATGCAGAGGAGTTTGCACAAGAACTCCCAAATATTCACTAGTCACAGTAAAGATTTAAAAGTGAAACAGATTAAAGATGAAGACAGGGACACTGAAGTGAGTTGATGGACATTAAGGACAGAAGAACATTTAAATATACTTTTAATTATATGATACAGGGGGAGAAAGGTAAACATTTGAGAAATATTAATCGAGAGTAGTAATATCTTTTTTCTTATATATACTTTTTCATGTTACGGGGGAGCTGGGGGAATTTCGGATCGATCGCTATGTGATTCACGTGTGCAATCATGGCGTTTGCCATGAGCAGCACAACAGAGGGGGGTAATGTTGTGTTTTTTTTTTCATTCACAAAATTAGCAGGGGTTTTATTTTCCTTTTATCTTTCTTTCTTTGCCTGGATGATCGGAGGGGAGACACATAGCAACATGGAGAATTTTAAAATAATTCCCCAAGGAACTATGAGAGTTGAAATATTATGCATTATTATAGACGGGAGTAACCACGTTAAACATAATGACTAATTTACTGATTTTTTTTAAAGTTTTAATGTTAATGGGCTTAATGGACCGGTGAAAAGAAAAATAATTTTAACATACATGAAGAAAATTAAAATAGATATATCTTTTATACAAGAAACACCTTTAACAGAGATAGAACATCAGAAATTAAAGAGAGATTGGGTCGGAAATGTTATAGCAGCTTCGTTTAATTCAAAAGCGAGGGGAGTTTCAATTTTGGTCAACAAAACTTTACTAATTAATATATAAAATGTATTAATTGATTCTGCGGGAAGATATGCCATTATACATTGTCAAATCTTTTCAGAACTATGCTCTTATGAATATTTATGCACCAAATTAAAACGATGTAAAATTTATACAGGAGGCTTTTTTGAATTTGGCTGACGCACACGAGAAAATATTAATAGGTGGAGTATTTAACTATTGCCTAGACCCAGTTTTAGATAGGTCAACAAAGGTTGTTACAAAACCAAAAGTAGCAAAATTAACTTTATCATTGATGAAAGATTTAAATTTTATTGATAATTGGAGAAGAAAAAGAGATTATTCATTTTATTCAAATATACATAAAACTTATTCAAGGATAGATTTTTTCTTACTATCAGCGAATATTCAAGACAGAGTGAAAAATATGGAATATAAAGCAAGAATATTGTCAGATCATTCCCTCTTGATAATGACAATGATAATGATGGATACGGAGTAATCGATTTACAGATGGAGATTTAATTCAATATTATTAAAACGTCAAGATTTTTGTGATTTTATGAAAAAACAGATTCAAGTTTTTTTAGATACAAACTCACATTCAGTTGATGATAAATTTATATTATGGGAAGCGATGAAGGCATATTTGAGAGGCCAGATAATAAGTTATACTTCTAAAATTAAGAAGGAATATATGGTAGAAATAGATAAATTGGAAAAAGAGATTAACAAATTAGAAGAAGAATCTCAAAGATATATGACAGAAGAAAACCAAAGACAACTTGTTAATACGAAGTACAATATAATACACTTCAGACATACAGAACAGAAAAAAAAACAATTATGAGAACTAAACAGAGATATTATTAACTAGGTGAAAGATCACACAAGATTCTTGCTTGGTAGTTAAAAACAGACCAGGCTTCCAAAACGATAAATGCAATTAGAACAAGTGTAAATAAAATTATAAACTTTTAATTTTTTTATTCTGAATTGTATCAATCAGAATCACAAAATGATATTGTTGAGATAGAAAGGTTTTTATCACAAATAACTCGCCCAAAATTGAAATTGGAAGAACAGAAGGGATTAGATGTGCCTTTTACATTAAAAGAGGTCGAAGAAGCTCTCGGATCACTTCAGAGTAATAAATCTCCAGGAGAAGATGGTTTTCCGCCTGAATTTTACAAAAAGTTTAAAGATTTATTAATTCCTCCTTTTATGGAGCTAATACACCAAGCGGAAAGAACGCATAAACTTCCAGAATCTTTTTCGGCTGCTATTTTAATAGTATTGCCAAAAAAAGACAGAGATCTTTAAAAAACAACATCATGTAGACCTATTTCTTTGTTGAACACGGATTATAAAATAATAGCAAAGATTTTATCTAACAGATTATCTAAATACTTACCAAAATTAATACACATGGACCAAACAAGATTTATTAAAAATAGACAATCGGCAGATAATGTAACTTGGTTACTTAACATAATTCATTTGGCACAAAAGAGGGAAGAAATGAGTGTAGCAGTTGCTTTGGATGCAGAAAAAGCATTTGATAGATTGGAATGGGATTTTTTTATCTAAGGTATTGGAAAAATATGGATAAGGAGTATCTTTTATAAAATGGATTAAAACCTTAAATACTAACTCCAAAGCTAAAGTGGTGACAAATGGCCAAATTTCAACATAATTTCAGTTAACAAGGTCAACTAGACAATGTTGCCCATTATCACCTGCTTTACTTGTGTTGGCGATAGAACCATTAGCTGAATTAAGTAGAACTGACTCAGATATTATGGCTTTCAGAGTTAATCTGGAGGAATATAAGATTAGCTTATTTGTTGATGATGTTCTGATTTATCTAAGTAACCCATTACATTCGTTGCGTAAATTATCTTCTAGATTGGAAGAATATGGGAAAATATCAGGGTACAAAATAAATTGGTATAAAAGTGAAATTCTACCACTTACTGAAGGAGATTATAGTCAATGTCGATTAATAACTCTATTTAGAGGACCAATAAATGGTATAAAACATTTAGGTATAAGAGTAGATAATGATATAAAGAATTTATATAAATTAAATTATTTGCCATTATTGAAAACAATTCAAGAGAATCTTGATAAATGGATGATGTTACCAATAACATTAATAGGTAGAGTCAATGCTGTAAAATGAATATATTCACTAGATTACAATATTTAATCCAAACATTACCAATACAATTATCACAGAATTTTTTTCAAGAGTTAAATAAATGCGTGAGGAAATTCCTTTGGAAAGGTAAGATGTCAAGAATATCGTTGGAAAAATTGACATGGAAATCTGACCTAGGAGGGTTACAATTACCAAATTTTAAGAATTATTACAAAGCAAATGAACTTAGATTTATTGCATCTTTTCTTGATGAACATAAACCAGCATGGATTAGAATAGAATTAGACAAAATAGGAGAAAATATACCAGAAGATTTTATATATAAATGGGAATCTAAATGGATACGGGAAAAGAAAGAATCTCCTATACTAAAATATATGATTGATTTATGGAAAAAGATAAATGTTGATGATAAGATGAAGAAATCTTTATTAGCAAAGAGACCTTTAATTCAAAATAAACTTATCCCTTTTACAATGGATAATCAACTTTTATATAACTGGTTTCACAAAGGGATTAGATATATAGGAGATTGTATTGAAGGAGGTATATTAATGTCATTTGACCAATTAAAGAATAAATATAAAATATCAAATAACAGTCTTTTCTGTTATTTCCAATTAAGGACTTATTTAAGAGGTAAACTGGGTCAAACAATGTTATTGCTGAAACCTAAAGAAATAGTAACTTCAATTCATAAAGGAAAAATTTTAAAAAATATTTCTGGCATGTATAATTTGATTCAAAAACAGGCAATTAAACAAGGAATTCATAAGTCAAGACAAAATGGGAAACTGATTTGAATATTAAAATTGATGAAACAAGTTGGTCAAGATTATGTCCTGACGGTATGACAAATACAATAAATGTTCGACTAAGATTAGTACAATATAACTTTTTACATCAAATATATATTACACCACAAAAAATAAATAGATTAAACTCAAATTTATCTGAGCAATGTTTTCTTTGTAATCAATAAATTAGTAATTTTTTACATTCGACTTGGTCTTGTTCTAAAATTCAACCTTTTTGGACAAATTTAAGAGTTTTACCGGAACAAATTATTGGAATACAACTTCCACACAATCCAATATTTTTTTTACTAGGCGATATTGTTTTTCCTCAGGGAGAGTGAGGACGTGATACAGAGAAGTTACAGGCAGGTGGTCACTCCGGGGTCACGGGAGGCAGATAGGTGTGTCACGGTCAGGAAGGGGAAGGGGCAGGTACTAGAGAGTACCCCAGTGGCTGTACCCCTTGACAATAAGTACTCATGTTTGAGTACTGTTGGGGCGGACAGCCTACCTGGAGGAAGTGACAGTGGCCGGGCCTCCGGCACAGAGGACGGCCCTGTAGCTCAGAACGGTAGGGATAGAAGAAAGAGGACCATAGTAATACGGGTCTCGATAGTCAGGGGTTCAGACAGGCGGTTCTGTGGAGGTGATCGGGAGTCCCGGATGGTAGTTTGCCTCCCTGGTGCCAGGGTCCGGGACGTTTCTGATCGCGTCCAAGATATCCTGAAGTGGGAGGGTGAGGAGTCAGAGGTCGTGGTACATGTAAGTACCAATGACATGGGTAGGAAAGGGGAAGAGGTCCTGAAACAAGATTATAGGGAGTTAGGAAGGCAGTTAAGAAGAAGGACCGCAAAGGTAGTAATCTCGGGATTACTGCCTGTGCCACGCGACAGTGAGAGTAGGAATGGAATTAGGTGGAGGATGAATGCGTGGCTGAGGGATTGGAGAACGGGGCAGGGAGTCAAGTTTCTGGATCATTGGGACCTCTTCTGGGGCAGGCGTGACCTGCTCAAGAAGGACGGGTTACACTTGAATCCTGGGGGGACCAATATCCTAGCGGGGAGGTTTGCTAGGGCTACAGGGCAGACTTTAAACTAGTAAGATGGGGGGGGGGGCGGAAATCAATTTGAGGACACTATGGGAGAAGAGGTCAGTTCACCAGTAGAGCAAGTAAGTAGACAGTGTGTGAGGGAGGAAAGGCAGGTGATGGAGAAGGGATGCGCTCAGCCCGAAGATGTAGGGGAGAAGAAAGAAAAGGATAATAAATTTGAATGCATTGCTAGGGATGAAAAGAGAGGAGGAGGTGGAGAGTATCTTAAATGTATCTATTTTAATGCTAGGAGCATTGTAAGAAAGGTGGATGAGCTTAAAGCGTGGATTGATACCTGGAATTATGATGTTGTAGCTATTAGTGAAACATGGTTGCAGGAAGGGTGTGATTGGCAACTAAATATTCCTGGATTTATTTGCTTCAGGTGTGATAGAGTAGGAGGGGCCAGAGGAGGAGGTGTTGCATTGCTTGTCCGAGAAAATCTTATGGCGGTGCTTTGGAAGGATAGATTAGAGAGCTCCTCTAGGGAGGCTATTTGGGTGGTATTGAGGAATGGGAAAAGTGTAGTAACACTGATAGGAGTGTATTATAGGCCACCTAATGGGGAGCGTGAGTTGGAAGAGCAAATGTGTAAGGAGATAGCAGATATTTGTAGTAAACACAAGGTGGTGATTGTGGGAGATTTTAATTTTCCACACATAGATTGGGAAGCTCATTCTGTAAAAGGGCTGGATGGTTTAGAGTTTGTGAAATGTGTGCAGGATAGTTTTTTTGCAACAATACATAGAAGTACCGACTAGGTCAGCTGACAGATGTATGTGTTGTGGAGCACTTCGGGTCCAGTGATCACAATAGCATTAGCTTCAATATAATTATGGAGAAGGACAGGACTGGAACTAGAGTTGAGATTTTTGATTGGAGAAAGCCTAACTTTGAGGAGATGCGCAGGGATTTGGAGAGAGTGGATTGGGTCAAGTTGTTTTATGGGAAGGATGTAATAGAGAAATGGAGGTCATTTAAGGGTGAAATTATGAGGGTACAGAATCTTTATGTTCCTGTTCGGTTGAAAGGAAAGGTTAAAGGTTTGAAAGCGCCATGGTTTTCAAGGGATATTAGAAACTTGGTTCGAAAAAAGAGGGATGTCTGCAATAGATATAGGCAGCATGGAGTAAAGGAATTGCTCGAGGAATATAAAGAATGTAAAAGGAAACTTAAGAAAAGATTAGAAAAGCTAAAAGAAGATACAAGTTTGGTTTGGCAAATAAGATGAAAGTAAATCCGAAAGGCTTCTACAGTTATATTAAAAGCAAGAGGATAGTGAGGGATAAAATTGGTCCCTTAGAGAATCAGGGTGGTCAGCTATGTGTGGAGCCGAGGGCGATGGGAGAGATTTTGAACGATTTCTTCTCTTCGGTATTCACTAAGGAGAAGGATATTGAATGGTGCAAGGTGTGGGAAACAAGTAAGGAAGTTATGGAACCTATGACAATTAAAGAAGTGGAAGTACTGGCGCTTTTAAGAAATTTAAAAGTGGATAAATCTCCGGATCCTGACAGGATATTCCCCAGGACCTTGAGGGAAGTTTGTGTAGAGATAGCAGGAGCTCTGACGGAGATCTTTCAGATGTCATTAGAAACGGGGATTGTGCCGGAGGATTGGCGTATTGCTCATGTGGTTCCATTGTTTAAAAAGGGTTCTAGAAGTAAGCCTGGCAATTATAGACCTGTCAGTTTGACATCAGTGGTGGGTAAATTAATGGAAAGTATTCTTAGAGATAGTATTTATAATTATCTGGATAGACAGGATCTGATTAGGAGTAGCCAGCATGGATTTGTGCATGGAAGGTCATGTTTGACAAACCTTATTGAATTTTTTGAAGTAGTTACGAGGAATGTTGACGAGGGTAAGGCAGTGGATGTAGTCTATATGGAGTTCAGCAAGGCCTTTGACAAAGTTCCACATGGAAGGTTAGTTAAGAAGGTTCAGTCGTTAAGTATTAATACTGGAGTAATAAAATGGATTCAACAATGGCTAGATGGGAGATGCCAGAGAGTAGTGGTGGATAATTGTTTATCGGGATGGAGGCCGGTGACTAGCGGGGTGCCTCAGGGATCTGTTTTGGGCCCAATTTTGTTTGTAATATACATAAATGATCTGGATAATGGGGTGGTAAATTGGATTAGTAAGTATGCTGATGATACTAAGGTAGGAGGTGTTGTGGATAATGAGGTGGGTTTTCAAAGCTTGCAGGGAGATTTATGCCGGTTAGAAGAATGGGCTGAACGTTGGCAGATGGAGTTTAATGCTGAGAAGTGTGAGGTTCTACATTTTGGCAGGAATAATCCAAATAGAACATACAGGGTAAATGGTAGGGCATTGAGGAATGCAGTGGAACAGAGAGATCTAGGAATAACAGTGCATAGTTCCCTGAAGGTGGAGTCTCATGTAGATAGGGTGGTTAAGAAGGCTTTTGGAACGCTGGCCTTTATAAATCAGAGCATTGAGTACAGAAGTTGGGATGTAATGTTAAAATTGTACAAGGCATTGGTAAGGCCAAATTTGGAATATTGTGTACAGTTCTGGTCACCGAATTATAGGAAAAATATCAATAAATTAGAGAGAGTGCAGAGACGATTTACTAGGATGTTACCTGGGTTTCAGCACTTAAGTTACAGAGAAAGGTTGAACAAGTTAGGTCTCTATTCATTGGAGCGTAGAAGGTTGCGGGGGAATTGATCGAGGTATTTAAAATGTTGAGAGTTGACGTGAATAGGCTGTTTCCATTGAGAGCAGGGGAGATTCAAACGAGAGGACATGATTTGAGAGTTAGGGGGCAAAAGTTTAAGGGAAACACGGGGGGGTATTTCTTTACTCAGAGAGTGATAGCTGTGTGGAATGAGCTTCCTGTAGAAGTAGTAGAGGCCAGTTCAGTTGTGTCATTTAAGGTAAAATTGGATAGGAATATTGACAGGAAAGGAGTGGAGGGTTATGGGCTGAGTGCGCGTAGGTGGGACTAGGTGAGATTAAGAGTTCGGCACGGACTAGGAGGGCCGGAATGGCCTGTTTCTGTGCTGTGATTGTTATATGGTTATATGGTTATATTGAAGGGATAAAATCAAAATCCAAATTGAATACACATCAGAAAAAATTAATAAAAATTGCATTTGCATTAGTCAAAAAGGCTATTGCAGTTACTTGGAAATCGGATTCATACTTAAGTATAGATCGTCGGAAGAATGAAATTCATAGCTGCATTCCACTTGAAAAATTACTTATAATTTAAGAGATAAATATGAAATATTTCTAAAAATTTGGCGCCCTTATTTACAAAAAATGGGATTAAATATATAGGTGCTCCGAAGATAAAATTATTGGTTATCTGGGGAAAGAAATAAATACACACATTAAAGCTATTATGAACTCCATGGAGCATGTGGGGATCATCCAATATCCAGGCATTCTTTCTTTATATATTTATCTTTTCTTCTTTTTTTCTATCGGGGTGTTGGGGGGAGGGGGAAGGTTTTTCTTTCTTTCTGTAACCTATTTGAAAATTCAATTAAAAAAAAATTGTTGGGGTAACAGCAGGCCGGGAAGTTACTCTGGAAAAGAGTAAACAGTCGATGGTTCAGACTAAAACACTTCCTCAAGACCTGTGTTGTTTAAGGGTCCCTGCAAATTCATCCCCTGTCCTAATGAGGGGCTGCGGGAGATGGGGTTGTGGGAAAGGGGACAAAGTCATCCTCATCTGCCATCTTTACCGCCTCCAGCTTCTCATTACGTCTACACACACAGTTCACCCACAGGCTTTCCACACCTCCCCCTCCTGGTTCAATCTGCCTTTCATCTCTCCCCTACTGGTTCCCATTATCACCTCCTTTACTATCTCAAACCATCACACTCCCCCACCTCACACTCACAAATGAATGTGAACATTCTATGACGGGCCTGTTCCTGGGCTGTACTGCTCTATGTTCTCTGTTCCCAGTTTCGAAGAATGAGAGGAGATCCCATGGAAACACAAAATTCTTTCAGGGGTGAACAGGCAGGAGTGAGGGAGGATGTTTCCCCTCTCTGAGGAGTCAAGGGCCAGGGGTCTCTCTGCTCTCCGTCCAGCGGAAAATCCCCCGATCCCCGGGGCCGCGCTGCCCGAGTCCCCCCCGATCCCCGGGGCCGCGCTGCCCGAGTCTCCCCCCCCCCCCCCGATCCCCGGGGCCGCGCTGCCCGAGTCTCCCCGTCCCCCTATCCACGGGACAGCGCTGCCTGAGACTCCCCCCCATCCCCAGGGCCGCGCTGCTCGAGACTCCCCCCCATCCCCAGGGCCGCGCTGCTCGAGACTCCCCCCGATCCTCGGGGCGGCGCCGCCCGAGTCTCCCCCCGATCCCGGCGGCCGCGCCGCTCGATTCTCCCACCGAGACCCGGGACTGCGCTCTCCGAGTCTCCCCCCGATCCTCGGGGCCGCGCTGTCCGAGTCTGCCCCCGATCCCCGGGGCCGCGCTGCCCGAGTCTCCCCGTCCCCCTATCCACGGGGCAGCGCTGCCTGAGACTCCCCCCGATTCCCAGGGCCGCGCTGCTCGAGTCTCCCCCCGATCCCGGGGGCCGCGCTGTCCAAGAATCCCCCCGATCCCGGGGTCCGCGCTGTCCGAGTGTCCCCCCGATCCCGGGGGCCGCGCTGTCCGAGTATCCCCCCGATCACCGGTGCCGCTCTTCCCTAGTCTCCCCCCGATCCCCGGGGCCGAGCTGTCCGAGAGTCCCCCCGATCCCCGGGGCCGAGCTGTGGGAGTCTCCCCCCGATCCCGGGGACCGCGCTGTCCGAGTTTCCCCCCGATCCCCGGGGCCGCACCGCTCGAGTCTCCCACCGATCCCGGGGCCGCGCCGCTCGAGTCTCCCCCCGATCCCCGGGGCCGCGCTGTCCGAGTCTCCCTCCGATCCCCGGGGCCGCGCTGTCCGAGTCACCCACCTATCCCCGGGGCCGCGCTGCCCGAGTCTCCCCCCGATCCCCGGGGCCGCGCCGCTCGAGTCTCCCCCCGATCCCCGGGGCCGCGCTGTCCGAGTCTCCCCCCGATCCCGGGGCTGCGCTGTCCGAGTCTCCCCCCGATCCCCGGGGCCGCGCTGTCCGAGTTTCCCCCCGATCCCTGGGGCCGAGGTGTCCGAGTCTCCCCCCTATCCCCGGGGCCGAGCTGTCCGAGTCTCCACCCCCCCGATCCCCGGGGCCGCGCTGCCCGAGTCTCCCTCCGATTCTCGGGGCCGCGCTGCCCGATTCTGCCCCCGATCCCCGGGGACTGTCTAATTCTCTGCTTCTGCCCCCAGTCTCTGTCACCCTGGATGTGGAAACGGCGAGTCCGTATCTCGAGGTGTCTGAGGATCGGAAGAGTGTGAGACGGACCGGGACCCGGAGTAATCTCTCTGACACCGGGAAGAGGTTCACACACTGGCCTTGTGTGCTGGGATCGGAGGGATTCACATCGGGGAGACATTACTGGGAGGTGGAGGTGACGGGGATTCGGTTCTGGTGTCTGGGAATCGCCGCAGAGTCTGTGGAGAGGAAGGGATTGTTCAGTCTGAGTCCGGAGACCGGATTCTGGATCATCGGGCGGGATGGTGACGTGTTACATCGGGATTATGACGTGTCCCGTGGTCTCCCCTCCCCCGAGTCCCGTCTCGCTGCCGTTCCCATCCCCGGGAGGGTGGGAGTTTTTCTCAGCTACGAGTCCAGGAGAGTTTCATTTTACAACGCGGAGACCAAGTCCCATCTCCACACCTTCACTGGGAATAAATTCACGGGGAAACTTTATCCTTTCTTCTGGCCTCGGTATGTAAACCAGTGGCTGAGAATCTGCTCCGGTTCCGCTCCGGGTCTGTAATCGGGTCGGGTCGCGGGACCGGCGTCAGGCGTAATGTCCCTGTAAATATATATGTGCGGAGAGTGCAGCTAAATACGTGGCTAAGGAGATGGTGCAGGAGGGAGGGCTTCATGTTTCTGGACAATTGGGCTTTGTTCCCGGGAAGGTGGGGCCTGTTCCGACGGGACAGTTTGCCCCTGAACTGGAGGGGGACTAACATTCTTGAGGGCAGATTTGCCAATGCTGCTCGGGGGGGGGGGTAAAAAAGATTTGCAGAGGGAGGGGAACCAGAGTGTTAGAGCAGATAGTGAGGTGGAGGAGGATAAAGGTCATGCAACGACTGCATGTACAGACAGAAATCAAAGGTTTGTACATTAGGTTGTAAATTAATTTTCAGAGCTTTAGAAATTGTAGAAAATAAAGATTTCCAAAAAGATTTTTATGAAGAACATGACCAGAACATATGTGAAAAAGTGGCTACTTCAGTTTTATACCTATCGCAAGAATTGTCTATGTTAGGAAATATTTTGGATAGTCTCTCCTTTGTTAAATAGTAATAGTGAACAATTTTAAATTGAATTAAACACTGATTGGCACATATTAAAGAAGAATCGACAATCTTCATTAACAAAGGTCATATTAAGTTCTCTCTCCCAATCTTGTTTAATTTTTACTGATTAAGGGGATCTGTTTCCCCAACAGACTCTCAGGCAGAACCGAATCCGATCGTGTAACCTAAAATCAACTGAAGTCATTGGAAAAAACAAGGTGGGGTTACAGAGAAAGCTACAGTGGGACATATTGTATCATCAAATACACCCATATCCCAGTGTGATAAGAACCCAGCCACCCAAAACAAAAAATTCTCTTTTTTGATGTCCCCAACCATCCTCCAGCACACCTTTAACAGGATGATAATTTCCTTGCCCCCGCAAATTAATCCAGTATGTTGACATCAACTTGAACCTCTGTTACTTTGAGGGCAATTGTCCCATTGCAATCAGTAAAGCCAAAACAGGAGACAACATTACCGCACCAGAACACAATCCTAAAGTCTGTAATTGTATCACATACAAACATTTTTAATTTGAAGATGAAGCTGATCCTTAAGTCACACAGACATAATCAAGAACAGATCAAATTAAACAAATATAACTGGTCAACAAAGATTTTCATGTTGCACCCAAGAATACCCACATAGATGTCTGAGGAGATTTCAAGCTCCTTTACATATATCAATTATTTTACTGATAGGTGCTTCCACGTCAGCTTATTATCCATCCACATACTGAGAAATCTTACCACTGACACTTCCTCAAGATATTAATCATATAATTTAAAATCAAGTGCAAGTCTATTAATGCTATTTGTAAACCACGTAATCTGCTTTAACGACTGAAAGCTTAAAATCCTCATCAATCTGCCCACTGTTTGACCTATTAATTGTAAATTACAATTAATATCTCTAATCTAAGAAGCTACGTCATCTGTATATTGTGATTTACCCAGGGTATCCCATTTTCCCATCTCAGAGAAAAAATCATTAATCATAATATTAAATAATGAAGGGCTACAAATACTGCCTTGTGGGATCCCATTCTCTATCTCATAGAAATACAAACATAACATGCCGACCGGTACTTGGACAGTCCATCCAAAAAAAACTCAGAAAAATTATACATTGACCCCCTCACTCCTAAATTAATCAAACGTCCTTTCTTCCATATCATTTCCCTTTTCAGTATCAAGAAATACTGATATTACAACAGCTTTATTTAATTTTGCTTTCCGAATATCATCTTCCAAACCTAAAACTGAATCTAATGTCATTTCACCCTTCCAAAATCCACTCTAATAAAACACTTTATCACCACTCTTTCCAAAATATAACTCAAGCACTTGATTACCATACATTCCATATGTTTACATACATGAGACATTCACAATATAGGCCCTTAACTAGAAGGATCAAATGGGGATCTGCCAGGTTTTAGAATAGGCACTACTATTTCCACTTTCCATGAGGAAAGTAGATGCACAATTCAACATTTAATATTTTCACGAAAGAGAATTATATACAATTACAATTTCAAATATCACTCTTTCCTGGGGACAAATAGACTTCTTAAATTCATACAAAGAAATCTCTCCATCAGTGATACTATCACTGCTACAGCTGACTTCCAGCACATCAGGGTATTCACTGAAAAAACATATCCCTACATTGTTTAACTTCTTCACTTAAATTATCCTGATTATGAATCTCAAAAAATGATCCAGCCAGTAACACAACCTTCCCTGTTTCAGTAACAATCATTTTGCTTTCATTAATCAACACTGGAATGTTATGATCCCCACAAATCCCCCCATTTTCTAAATCATATCCCAAACAATCCCAAGTTTGATACCCTTCCAATATTATCTCCATATAACTGTCAGTAAATCACCTCACCACGGCCTTTGCCATTTTATTATTAATAATGTAACTCGGAGACTGATGCACCATCACATAAAAACTCTCATTTCTCCCAATTTGCTTCCTGTCCCGTTATAAATCCAAATCCAAACTCATAAGGTCAGGAAGGCTGACTGACGTTCACATAAACTATTCACCATCTGAGCTCCCATTTGAGCGACAAGCACTGCAGCCAATGACAGCAGGGGTCAGTGTTAAGTCTGAGCTACGATAGGCTGGAGGAAATCAGCCCATGATCAGCTCCACCTCTTCCGCTCCATCGCCATGGCGGAGATCAGCGATTCGCTTCTGTCGCTGTCGCCGGCCTCGGCGCCCACAAGGACGGGTGGGATTCCCCTTCGTGCCTCGGTGGGTCTGTTTCGGTGACGTCTGTGGTGGCTGACGAAACATGCTTTGACAGGGAGCGAGGATGACAATGACTACAACTCCCAGAAGGCCCCACTGATGACATTGTGGTGTTGTTTAGGGGTAAGGTATAAAAGCAAAATGGAGGAAAATGTAATGCATTACATTTTCTGTACTGTGTCGCGCCTTCAATAAAAAAATAAATTAAAAGAGAGATTCCAGCGAGAAATAGATAGAACATAGAACAATACAACGCAGTACAGGCCCTTCGGCCCACAATGTTGTGCCGACCCTTAAATTCTGCCACCCTAAGCTTAAATTCCTCCATATACCTGTCTACTAGTCTCTTAAATTTCACTAGTGTATCTGCCTCCACCACTGACTCGGGCAGTGCATTCCATACACCAACCACTCTCTGAGTATAAAATCTTCCTCTAATATCCCCCTTGAACTTCTCTCCCCTTACCTTAAAGCCATGTTTTCTTGTATTGAGCAGTGGTGCCCTGGGGAAGAGGCGCTGGCTGTCCACTCTATCTATTCCCCTTAATATCAACTATACCTCTATCATTTCTTTTCTCATCCTCCTTCTCTCCAGAGAGTAAAGCCCTAGCTCCCTTAATCTCAGATCATAATCCATACTCTCTAAACCAGGCATCATTCTGGTAAATCTCCTCTGTACCCTTTCCAATGCTTCCACATCCTTCTTATAGTGAGGTGACCAGAACTGGACAGAGTACTCCTTGTGTGGCCCAACCAGAGTTTTATAGAGCTGCATCATTACATCGCGACTCTTAAACTCTGTTCCTCGACTTATGAAAGCTAACACCCCATAAGTTTTCTTAACTACTCTGTCTACTTGTGAGGCCACTTTCAGGGATCTGTGGACATGTAGCCCCAGATTCCTCTGCTCCTCCACACTTCCATGTATCCTGCCATTTACTTTGTACTCTGCCTTGGAGTTTGTCCTTCCAAAGTGTACCACCTCACACTTCTCCAGGTTGAACTCTATCTGCCACTTCTCAGCCCTCTCCTGCATCCTATCAATGTCTTTCTGCAATCTTTGACAACCCTCTGCACTATCCACAACACCGACAACCTTTGTGTCTTCTGCAAAATTGCCAACCCATCCTTCTACCCCCACATTCAGGTCGTTAATAAAAATCACGAAAAGTAGGGGTCCCAGAACTGATCCTTGTGAGACACCACTTGTCACAACCCTCCAATCCGAATGTTCCCCCTCCACCACAACTCTCTGCTTTCTGCAGGCAAGCCAATTCTGAATCCACCTGGTCAATCATCCCTGGATCCCATGCCCTCTGACTTTCTGAATAAGCCTACCGTGTGGAACCTTATCAAATGCATTACTAAAATCTATGTAGATCACATCCACTGCAGGAACCTCATCTATATGCCTGGTCACCTGCGAAAAGAACTCCATCAGGCTTGTTAGACATGATCTGCCCTTCAGAAAGCCATGCTGACTGTCACTGATCAGACCATGATTCTCTAAATGCCAATAGATCCTATCTTCGTGGATCTTTTCCAACAGCTTTCCCACCACAGACGTAAGGCTCAGTGGTCTATAATTCTCCGGACTATCCCTACTACACTTTTTGAACAAGGGGACAACATTTGCCTCCCTCCAATCCTCCGGGACCATTCCCGTGGACAATGAGGACATAATGATCCTAGCCAGAGGCTCAGCAATCTATTTTCTCGCCTCGGATGCAGAACCGGGAAGTGGCAGATGGAGTTCAACACAGATGAAGTAATTCATTTCTGCAGGTCAAATATGAGCACAGAATATAATATTAATGGTAAGACTCTTGGCAGTGTGGAAGGTCAGAGAGATCTTGGGGTCCATGTCCATACGACACTCAAAGCTGCTGTGGAGTTTGGCAGTGTTGTTAGGAAGGCGTCTGGTGTGATGGCCTTCATCAACCGTGGGATTGAGTTCAAGAGCTGTGAGGTGATGTTGAAGCTATATTTCTCCAAACCTATACATAAGTAATTGTACCTCAATACAACAGGGCTGTGGACTTAGTTGGACCCCTCTTGGGAGTCCTGTGTTCAGTTCTGGTGGCTTCACTACAGGAAGGATGTGGATACTATAGAGAGTGTAGAGTAGATTTACAAGGATGTTGCTCTTGGATTGCAGAGCATGCCTTATGAGAACAGACTGAGTGAACTTGGCCTTTCCTTCTTGGAGCGACGGAGGATGAGAGGTGACCTGATAGAGGTGTATAAGATGATGAGAGGCTTTGACCATGTGTATAGCCAGCGGCATTTTCCCAGGCTTGATGTGACTAACACGAGGGGACGTAGTTTTAAACTGCTTGGAAGTCGGTACTGAGGGAATGTCAGGGGTAAGTTTCTTACACAGAGAGTGGTGGGTGCATAGAATGCACTGCCGGTAGCGATGGTGGAGGTGGATACAATAGGATATTTTAAGAGACTCTTAGATAGGTTCATGGGGCTTTGAAACATAGAGTGATATACGATCAGGAAATCCTAGGCAGTCTCTAGAGTAGGTTACATGGTCGGTACAACCTTGTGGGCTGAAGAGCCTGCAATGTGCTGTAGATTTCTGTGTTCTGTGTCAAAGACAGGTAGAGGGATTAGTTTAAACGGACAGGAGGACAGCATGGAAAGGTTGGGCCGAACATCGACTCTATTCCCCTCAATAGATGCTGCCTGACTTGCCAACATTCTTGAAATGTGCATTCAGTTCTGCTGAGCATTCTGTACGAAGGATGTTTTGTGCTGGAAGACAGCAGAGGAGATTCATCATGAATGAGCGGGCTTGTGTCCAGAGACCTTCAGTGATAGGAACAGGCTCAGCCCATTCAGCCCATCGAGTCTGCCGCCTTTCCATCATGGCTGACCCCGGATCTCATTCAACCCCATGCACCTACTTTATCGCCATATCCTTTGATGCCCTGAACGATCAGGAAACGATCAAGTCCCGCCTTGAATATACCCACACACTTGGCCTCCACCGCAGTCTGTGGCAGAGCATTCCACAGATCCAATACTCCTTGGCTAATAATAAAAAATATCCTGCTTACATCTGTTTGAAAAGGTGGCTCTTCAACTTTGTGGCTGTGCCCCACCATAGGAAATACCTTCTCCACATCCACCTTATCCAGTCCTTTCAACATTCGGTAGGTTTTAGTGAGATGCCCCCGCATTTTTCTGAGTTCCAGTGAGCACAGGGTCAAAGCTGCAAAGTGCTCCTCATATTTTAACCCCTTCATTCCCAAAATCATCCTTGTGAACCTCCTCTGGACTCTCTCCAATGACATCTTTCGGATGACATTTCAAATTTCAGAAAGATGACCTGCCATCTTTCAGATCACTCTGCTAACTGGCCTAAATCTCTCTGCAAGTTTTGAAATCCTACTTCATTATCCACAACGCCGCCTATCTTAGTATCATCTGCATACTTACTAATCCAATTTACCACCCCATCATCAGATCATTAACGTAACTGACAAACAACATTGGATCCAGTACAGATCCCTGAGGCACACCACTAGTCACTGACCTCCAACCTGATAAACAGTTATCCACCACTACTCTCTGGCACCTCCCAGCCAGCCACTGCTGAATCCATTTTACTACTTCAATATTAATACCTAATGACTGAACCTTCCTAACCAGCCTTCCATGTAGAACTTTGTCAAAGGCCTTACTGAAGTCCATATAGCCAACATCCACTGCTTTACCATCGTCAAGTTTCCTGGTAACCTCTTCAAAAAGTTCAATAAGGTTTGTCAAACATGACCTTCCACGCACAAATCCATGTTGACTGTTCCTGATCATGCCCGACATCAGATAACATGGCGAGTCCCGGTAGCTTCTTTACTTGTCCAGTTGTAGCAGTGTATGCTCATAAGCCTACTCTCAAAACTCCAACCTGATCACTACGGATCAGCCTGGGGAGGCCATAATAAATGAAATACAGCTCCCGTGAAAATTTGTCCACCGTGGACGCCCTCTGATCCTTGGTAGGGAAAGCCTGCGCATATCTGGTGCAGTGGTCCGTGATGACTAATACATTGGCCGCGTTGCTGCATCGGGGTCTATCAACAGGAAATCCATACACACCAGGTCCAGAGGCCCTGCACTCTGCAAATGTGACAAGGGAGCTGCCCGAGTAGACAGTATCTTCCGTCTTATGGATCGAATGCACCACTTGCTGTATTCTTCGCCCTCCAGCTTCATTAGCGGCCGGTAGAACCAATTTCTGAGCAATCGATTGGTCTTCTCAGCCACCAAATGGCCAGAGTCATCAGGAAGTGACTTCAACACTGCCCTCCGATCCTTCTCAGGCTGAATCGGCTGAGAAGGCCGAGGCTGGTCTGAAGGCGACATGACCCGTTATAAACACCGCAGCAGAGACACAAGAGACACAGGCCTTCAGTTAATCTGCTCTACTGGTCTATAAATGATAAAAATATGATTCCAGACACAGTCATTTCTAATGGTTTCATTTATTTTCACTCACACGGTTACCGCAGTTTGTAGACAGTAGAATGGCCCCAAAAAATCCGAGGGACCGTCTGGGGTGTCCTGAAATGATACTTGGGTTAGTGGGGTCAGGTGACCCACACCTTGCACAGGTAACACCGCTAGTGGAAGCGGAGGTTTGAAATCGGAGTTTTCCCTCTCCCAGATGAGCTATCATCCGTGGTTAACGAACCCCATCCGCCCGAGACAACTGGTTTTAAGGCGCCAGTGGCCCCTCTTTGCCTCATCTCCTATCAGTGAGAACAGCTCCGCCACGTGAAGGCCAGGAGTCGGATCTGGTTGTCAGAAGCTGTTTGAAACGCGCGCCATGAAAAACATTTGTTTAGCAGTGGGAACTCGTCCCCACTACCATCCTTCGGTACTGACCACCTTTGGAGTCTCGAGAAAGTTATATGGGAAAGTTGAAAATAAAACAAAGTTGTTATTGTGGTGTAAGCCACTGTATATTTGTAATTTTTTTCTACATAAGAATGTTTTCATTTGTTTCTTTGTAAATACTTTTCTTCAGCACAACCTTTTGGCAGCTTTTGTACTTTTTCCATCTTGCATTAAAAAAAACCCGTTGCACTAACTTGCTGGTGCGAACTTATATCGGTTTGATTTTCAACTGGTGACCCTCGTCCTGTACACTTCCCCACACCTGATAGTGGGGAAGTGTATGGTGTGACACCTCCAAAATACACATTAGATTTTCCCAGAGCAAAAAACATTTCAAACAGTTCACAAATTAGCTGCCTCCACCTTACAGAATAGCAAAACTAAAGTACAAAATTCAAACTGTATTTATTAGAAAAGTACCCTGAGATTCATCACACCCCAATCCGTGTGTACCCCAAATGTACAGACACATCCCCAAATCTACCCACACACCATATCTGTCCAGACAATCAAATTCGAGTGTACGCGCTTATTCGATAATACACCCATAAATTTACGCACATCCCCATATCAGTGTATACCGCCATATTAGCCGACTCATCCCTAGATCGGAACCCTTCACAAGATCCATGTGCAGCTCCAAACCAATGCATCCCACCAATCAGTGTGCACCGTCAAATCCACCGACATCCCTAAATCTGTGTGCAAACACAAAGCCATCTGCACCTTCAAATCCGTGTGCAGCCCAGCCCCACGTGAAAATTAGATTATCCAGAGCAAGAACAGTATCAAACAGTTCACAATATAACTGGCTCCACCTTGCAAAAGTAGCAAGAACAAAGTTCAACGTTCAAAATGTATTTATCAGTGAAGTATCTATGAATGAAACAACGCTGAGATTCATCACACCTCAAACCGACCTGCACCCCAATCGCCCACATTCGCTGCCACACTCCTACGTCTGTAGACTTCCCCAAACCTGTGCGCACTCCTAAACCCACTGACACCCCACATACACATTAGATTATCCCACAGCAAGAATCATTCAAAACTGCTCAGTAATTAGCTACCTCCGACTTAAACTAACATTAAGAACAAAGTTCAAAGTGCATTTGTTATTAAGGTATGAAAAAAGAAAAGCGTTCTTTTTCATCTCGACCCCAAATCTGTGAGCACCCCCAAATCGGTGTGCACCCACTTAACTATGCGCATCCCTCAAATCTGTGTACATTCCCAAATCCGTGCTCACTCCAAACCCACTGACACCTTCCAAATGCACATTATATTATACCAGAGCAAGAATCATTTCAAACATTTCCCAAATACATACCCCACCTCAAAAAAAAATCAAGAACAAAGTTCAAACTTCGAAATGTATTTATTATTAAAGTATTTATAAATAAGTATCTGTGAATAACAACCTCACTCTAACGGGACAGGAACGACAAGATGATAGGTCAAAGCGTTTGTTTCTGCACTGCGGTTTCTTTGTCTCTCGCGTGAGAGGAACAACAGGGTGACGGGCCGAAGGGTAGTCTATGTGCTGTCGTGTTTGTGACTGACTCTAACGTTGGGAAATTATACGCCGAATGAAAAGGGTTAAAGCCTAACTGAGTTATTGGCAGCCTGACAAGTCGTGCTGAGAGAATAAAGTATGAACAAAGAAGTGTTTGTTGCATGAGAAGCTGCACAGTGTCCCTTATCAGAGTGTGTGTGTGATAAGGAATATTTTTAACAGCTGCGGACTCTGTACTCAGAAACAGACCCTTCGTACATCATCCTGCCTGTGAGAGTGAATTACAGACACACCACATAGACCGTTAGGTCCATTATCCTGCTGCTCGTGTCACATTAGAGTCCGACATAGACGTGAGAGAGCGAAGCAAAGGCCATTCTGCCTATCATCATGCAGATTCTGTCCCATTACAGCGAATCACAGACACGACAGCACAGAAACACTCTTTCAGCCCATCTTCCTGCTCGTTCTATACTATTGTCTACAGACACTGTAGCACTTGGAGAGACGCTTCAGCCCATCAAGGTACCCATTCTATCCCATTATCAGTAGAAACTATAGCACAGGGAGAGGCATTTTGGCCCATCTTCCTGCCGCATCTCCTCCATTCGAGTCAGTCACGGACACAACGGCATCGAAACAAACTCTCCGGCCCATTTCCCTGTTGTTTCTGTCATGTTTGTGTCAGTCACAGACACAGTACAGCAACGAAACAGACTGTGACTGAACAGGTTGGTAATGATAATTCTCCGCTAAACTTGACCCTTTGCCCGGTTAGTCACTCCCCCTCGTTCTGTCCATGGTCTAGTTTCCCCAGTGTTTCACGCCCTTTTCCCTCCCGTTCCGCAGCTCTTGGGAGTTCACCGTTTACACACCCCGCAGTGAAACAATGGCTAGCTTGGCTAATCGAAACGATCCTTTCATTTAACTTGCACTGCTGGCCTATAACTCATAAAAATAGGGATTCTAGACACAATCATTACAAACACTTTCATTTGTTTTCACTCATACCGTTACAGGGGCTTGTAGACAGCAGAACGGCCCCAAAAGACCAGAAGGACTGTTTGAGGGGTCCTGAAATAACACCTGGGTTTGTGGGGTCAGGTGACCCACACCCTGCACAGGTAACACCACTGGTGGGGAGGGCATTATTACTTTATATTCATCTGAGCATATGTACACTGATCAATGGATTTACCTGTGGCATATGTTGTGAAATAAAACGCTAGCATGTTAGAATCTCAGCCAGGCGGAGGCAGATTTAAACCCCCAGTCTTTCGTTGCGAGGTTGGATTTGACGGTTGGTAAATATTTACAAGGGAAAGTTAAAAGACAAAGTTTGTCTTTGAGAAAGCATCTGTATATTTGTACTTTTTGTGCATGGGCGTTTGTTCTCATTTGTTTCTTTATAAATATATTTTTCTCTACACAACTTTTTCGGCAGCTTTTGTACTTTTCCCTCCGGCACTAAATAAAACTCCTTGCTGTTGCGGCTTGCCGTCCGTCGGTTTGACTTTCAAATGGTGACCTCGTCGGGTTCTCTCCCCACACCTGATAGCGAAGTGTGACGCCCCAAATGCACATCAGATTATCCCAGAGCAGGTATCATTTCACACAGTTCACCAAATAGCTGCCTCCGCCTTACAAAAATAGCAAAAAAAGAACGAAGTCCAACTTCAATATTTATTTATTCATAAAGTACCTTGAGAGTCATCACATCCGAAATCGACCTACACCCTCAAATCCGTGTGTACACTGCAAATATAACGAGGCACACAAATCTGTGCGCTCTCCCACATTCGTGTGCAACCTCATATTTGATAACACACCCCATATCAGTGTGTGCCCACAAACTGGCCGACACACTCCTAGATCTGTGTGCATCCCAAAATCCATATGCACCCCACACGTCACTGTGCAGAGTGAAATCCACCGACACCCCCAAATCAGTGTGCAGCCCCTGTTTAGGGACACCCCTAAACCTGTGTGCAGAAAATATATCTGCACCCCTAAATCGGTGTGCAGCCCCAACACGCTGACACCCCACCTGCACATTAGATTACCCCAGAGCAAGAACAATTACAAACCGTTTACAAAATACCTGCCTCCACCTGACAAAAACAGCAAGAACAAAGTTCAAGTTCAAACTGTATTTATCAGTAAAGTAACTTTGAATGAAACAACCTTGGGATTCGTCACACCCCGAACCGACCTACACCCCCTAATTCCCCATGTTTGCTGACACACTTCAGAACCTGCGCTTATCCCCAAATCTGAACGCACTCCTCAACCCAGTAACACCCCTCATACATGGAATATTATCTCGGAGCAACAATCATGCCAAACTGTTCAGTGAATAGCGGCCTCCACCTTAAACTAACAGCAAGAGCAAAGTTCAAGGTGCATTTATCATTAAAGTATTCAAAAATGGAACAATCTTGTGTTTTGTCAAAGTACCAATTCCGCAGACACGCCAAATCTGTGTGCACCCACATATCAGTGAGCACCTCCAAATCTATGTGCACTGCCGAATCCGTGTGCACCCACATATCAGTGAGCACCTCCAAATCTATGTGCACTGCCGAATCCGTGTGCACCCACATATCAGTGAGCACCTCCAAATCTATGTGCACTGCCGAATCCGTGTGCACCCACATATCAGTGAGCACCTCCAAATCTATGTGCACTGCCGAATCCGTGTGTACGCACATATCAGTGAGCACCTCCAAATCTATGTGCACTGCCGAATCCGTGTGTACCCACATATCAGTGAGCACCTCCAAATCTATGTGCACTGCCGAATCCGTGAGCACCCACATATCAGTGAGCACCTCCAAATCTATGTGCACTGCCGAATCCGTGTGTACCCACATATCAGTGAGCACCTCCAAATCTATGTGCACTGCCGAATCCGTGAGCACCCACATATCAGTGAGCACCTCCAAATCTATGTGCACTGCCGAATCCGTGTGTACCCACATATCAGTGAGCACCTCCAAATCTATGTGCACTGCCGAATTCGTGTGCACCCACATATCAGTGAGCACCTACAAATCTATGTGCACTGCCGAATCCGTGCGCACCCACATATCAGTGAGCACCTTCAAATCTATGTGCACTGCCGAATCCGTGTGTACCCACATATCAGTGAGCACCTCCAAATCTATGTGCACTGCCGAATCCGTGTGTACCCATATATCAGTGAGCACCTCGAAATCTATGTGCACTGCCGAATCCGTGTGCACCCACATATCAGTGAGCACCTTCAAATCTATGTGCACTGCCGAATCCGTGTGTACCCACATATCAGTGAGCACCTCCAAATCTATGTGCACTGCCGAATCCGTGCGCACCCCAAACCCGCTGACACTCTCCACATGCTCATAAGATTATCCCAGAGCAAAAAGGATTTCAAACACTTCACAAATAGCTACCCTACCCTAAAAGACAGCAAGACCAAAGTTCAATCTTCGAAGTGTATTCATTATTAAGGTATCTATAAATGAAACAACCTGAGATTGGTCATACCCTCAGATGCGCCGACGCTGCCACATTTGGTTTGTGTGAGAAGCCAGAGTGTGGTATTAGATGGTCTCCTCTGTGAATAAAGGCCTGTGACCAGTGGAGTGCCGCAGCGATCGGTGCTGGGTCCGTTGTTGTTTACCATCTACATCAACGATCTGGATGATAATATGATACAGTACATCAGCAAGTTTCTGAATGCCACCAGGATTGGGGGTGTAGTGGACAGTGAAGAAGGCTTTCATGTTTGTTTCAGCTTGATCTGATCCAGCTGGAAAAACGGGCTGAAAAATAGCAGATCGAATTCAGTGCAGACGAGAGAGATGTGTTGCTCTTCCATAGAACCAAACAGGGTCGGTCTTACAAAGTGAACGGAAGGGCACTGAGGAGTGTAGAAGATCAAACGGATCTGGCAATACAGGTCTATAATTCATTCAAAGTGTCTTCAAAAGGATACAGATTGTTCGGAACATTGGCCTTCATAAATCAATGCATCGATTATAGGAGATGGGATGTAACGTGTGAGATACTGATGAGGCCTTGCTACGAGATCTGTGTTCAGTTATCGTCACCTAGATACAGGAAAGCTGTAAATAAGGTTGAAAGGGTACAGGGGATAGAGGTGTACAGAATTATGGGGGCATAGATCGGCAAGATTTTCTGCTGACGTTGTGTGGGACTACAACCAAACGTCATGGGCTAACGGTGAAAGGTGAAAAGCCTAAGCGGAACATGGCAGGTAGCCTCTTCACTCAATAGTTGAAATAGTTGCCAGCAGCTGGTCATTGTGAGCTCGATTACAAGGTTTAAGCGAAGTGTGGATAGGAACAAAAATGGTAGGGGTATAGACGACTATTTAATGGTTCAGCGTGGCCTGCACGTTGCAAATGGCCTGATTCTTTGCTGTACTTCTCTATGATTCTAATTCTACTTTTTGTCCCTAATTAGGCCATACGTTTCCAAATCATTGCAAATGGTTACACATCCTTTCAGCAGTACTAAGCGGGATTCACCAGTTAGGGGGACAGACGGTGGGTTCTTTTGGCGAGAATGTGACTCCGGAAAGGTATGTTGAATCTCACACGCCAGGGTGAGAAACACCTCGGATCGAGGAAGCAGTTTTCCTCAGTGAGTGGATGAGATACTGGAGGTCGTAGTTTACAAGTGACAGAAATGTGTGTCCGGGAAAACTCTGTATCTAGTGATCATAATTCTATCAGTTTCAAGATAATTGTGAAGATTGATATAACTGGTCCTCGGAATCTGACTGTAGTTTGGAAACACTACAATTTCGATGTCATCAGCAGAGTTCAGGCCGGTGTAGATTGGGTTACAATGCTTTCTAAGTTGAAAACATTCAGCAGTGCAGAGTTTATATGTTCCTGTTGGAATAAAGGCCAAGGCTTCAGGGATCTTGATTTTAGAGGCATACTGATGGTCTGGTTAAGAAAACGAAAGAGGCATAGACAGATCGGATGAAATGAGTCACTCGTGAGGTATAAGAAAACATGAAATACTTCACAGGGAATTCAGTAGGAATCAAAGGAGGCATGAGTTTTCTCGAGCAGACAAGCTGAAGGAGAATCCCAAGGATCTCTGGAGATGTACGAAGAGCACGAGGATTGCAAGGGACAAAAATGGTGTCCATTGGCGATCAGAATAGTCTTCCAAGAGACGGGGAAGATATTTTAAATGTTTTGTATCTGTATGTGCTTCAGAAACAGGCACATGGACAAAGGAAATGGGGCAGAACAGTACTGAGGTCATGGACCATATACGGATTATGGGGAAAGGGGTGTTTGCCGACTTGCGACAAATTAAGGTGGATGAATGCCCAGGTCCAGATAGGGTGTCCTCCCCGGTTGATGTCGGTGGCCACTGCGGAAATTGCAGGAAACTTGGCAGAGGGATTTTAAATGTCCTCAACCACAGGTGAGGTGCTGGAGGTTAGCTTCCCTTGATCAAGGAAAGTTCGAAGAATAAGCCTGGAAATTAGAGGCAGGAGAGCCTGACATCAGTCGTGGGGAACTTATTGGAAGACGTTTTAAGGGACAGGATATAGAAACTTCTGAATATTCATAGTATTCTGGTAAACTGGTTTTGCAGATGACACCTAAATTCAGAGCGTGAGTAGGTAGCGAAGTAGGTGATCAAAACTTTAAGCATGAATTAAGCAGCTGGAAAGAAATTCTAAAAATGACAGATGGAATTTAATGCAGATTAGTGTGAGGTGTTGCACTTTGGGAAGACCAAGCAGAGAAGGACATGCACAGTGAATGGTAGGCAATTGAGGAGTACGGGAGAATGGAGGAATCTGGGAATACAGGTCCATAATTCCTAGGCAGGTCATAAATTGAGCTTCTGACACATTGCCCATCATAAGAGCAGGTGATTCTACACGTGATAAAACCAAATGAAGATCCACATTGGCTCTTAATACGACAAGGGGATCAATCGAGGAACCATTTATGTGAACATCCTGTGAGCCCTCTCCAATGTCGGCCCATCCTTCCTAAGATAAGGGGCACAAAACTGCTCACAATACTCCAAGTGAGGCCTCGCCAGTTGTTTATAAACTCTCAACATTCCCTCCTCGCTTTTATATTCTCGTCTTCTCGAGGTGAATGCCAACACCGCACCTGCCTTCCTCATCACCGACTCAACCTGCCAATTAGTCTTCATGTAATCCTGCACAAAGTCTCCCAAGACCCTTTGCGCCTCATTTAAAAAAAAATCTATCACCTAATAAATAGTCTACCCTTTTATTTATTCTACCAAAGTACATGACCATAAACTGCTTGACAATATATTCCATCTGTTACGTTCTGCCCTTTCTTCTAATCTGCCTAACACCTTCTGTAGCCTCTCTACTTCCTCAAATCTATCTGCGCCTTCACCTATGTTTGTATCATCCGCAAACTTGGCCACAAATCGCTCAATTCTGCCATATAATGTAAAAAGAAACGGTCCCAACACAGCCCGCTGTGGAACACCACTAGTTACCGGCAGCCAACCAGAAAAGGTTCCCTTTATTCCCACGCTTCGCAACCCGCCAAACAGCCAATGTTTTCTACATACCAGCAGCTTTTGTGTAATACCATGTGCTCTTAATTTGTTTTGCAGGGTCATGTGTGGCACCTTGTCAAAGTCCTTTTGAAAATCCAAGCAGACAAATTCCTTTGTTTCTCTTACGTCTACCCTGATTGTTATTTCTTCAAAGAATTCCAACAAAATTTCAGGCAAGATTTTCCACTGACAAAACCATGCCGACTACGGCCTATTCTATCATGTGCTTCCAGGAACCCCGAAACCATCTACTTAATAATCGAGTACAAACTACTGAGTAATACGATAATATTTAACCTGACTCGGAATGTTTAAAGGAGATGTGCGATACAAGTTTTCTTTTCACACTCATAGTGGTGCGTGCCTGGGATGAATGCCTGGGGAGGTGATGGAGGCAGCAGACGCGATAGAGCCTATTAGATACCACATGAGTGTGAGGCGAATGGAGGGATGTGGACCTTGTGCAGGCAGGAGGGTTTGGTTTAGTAAGGCATTGAATGACCAGTTCAATTGGTTCAGAACAACACAGTGAGCAGAAGGGCCCGTACTGCTCCATGTTGGTGAGACCACAGCTGGAGGACCGTGCGCACCTCTGGGTGGTCACCTCTGGAAGGACGTGATTAACCCGGAACGGCGGAGTAGGGATTCACGGCTTTTGCCGCCGGGACTGCAGGACTCGAGTCAGAAGGAGACTGGACAGTGACTGTCGCAGACAAGAGAAAATCTGTAGTAATCAAGGAGGTATCCTCCTTTTTCAAAGTAAGAGGCTACCTTTCTGCCAGAAAAGCTGCCGTCAACCGCATCTGTTCCAATTCCCGCACGTCTCCATCAGCCCTCTCTCTGCTCCTCCTTCCTCTTTTTCTTTCTTTCATGGCCTTCTGTCTCTTTCACCAACCAACTTCCCGATTAACCTCGCCCTCCCACTTTTACCTATCACCTAGTGTTTCGCTCTCCCTTCCCCTCACTTTTTAAATCTACTCCTCAGCTTTTTTTTTCTCCAGTCCTTCCGAAGGGTTTCGGCCCCAAACGTCGACTGTGCATTTTCCATAGAGGCTGCCTGGCCTGCTGAGATCCTCCAGCATTTTGTGTGTGTTGCTTGGATGGTGACTGTGCACTGATCCCAAATCTGTGCGCGATGCAACACTGATTCTCCTCTCCGCCACCACTGTCACGGTGCAATTGTCGGGTAATGCAAAGTGTGACAAAATCTATGTACGTGATGCATAAACACGCGCTTGATATGAACTACAATTCCCGTCGGGCATCACAACACGGTAAACTCTGCCATGGGCACGAATCGGAAGAGGAGGGTTATGGTCAGGTGCAGATTTCAACCCGGCCTATCGTAGCTCAGACTTACTTCTGTTCCCTGCTTTTAGTGGCTGAGATGCCTGTCGATCAAATGAGAGCTCACACGATAATTTCTCAAGATGAACGTCAGTCAGCCTTGCAAACAGATACAGGGAAAGTTGATTCAGTGTTCCCAACCAGCGAACAGACTGACGACAGTGATTAAATGTTGTCATCACTGTTCTCTCAATAAAGATACTTCACTTGTGGATAAAATGAATTTTCTGATGTTTGTAACAGATGTGGTGAATCGTCCGGATCAAACATCTCGCCAAACTGATGGAATTAAAATTATTGTGAAAGCTGCAGGAAGATATTTTGGTGTTCGGTGTTACATGGGAAGCTGTAAATGAAGCTGCCAGTCTACTTGTGAAGGTACATAATGAGATTAAAAATTTTGCAATTGAGTATGAGAACCCTAATTTCTAAAGGTTAATACTTTAAGAAGTTTATTTCTGATTTGTCAAACCTCCGGATGTGATATGGATACAGGTATCCTGGTTGTTACCACTAGATTTAATGTCCATAATAATCCTGAAACGGCAAATGATTTAACATTCGTTTCGAACATACTTGCTGGAGTCTGTATGTGGGATGTTATGGGTGATGAAACATTGGGGATTGATCATTTTCCTGTCTTTAGTTTCCCTTTATTTAGGGAACATTGAATCAACATTCCCTTCATCTGTTTGCAAGGCTTTAGCTTGAGTTAGGATTTATATCGGGGTGGATTTTTTGGTAAAACAAATTGAGAGAAATCCAGTGTTTTCTGTGATGGTATCTCAGTCTCCAGGTGACATTATTTAGAATAGAACGGCACAGCCCATGGTGGGGAAGGAGGTGATTTACTGGAATCATATTGAGATAATACAGGAAGGGTTATTAAACCTGGAGATGTTTGAAGAATGATTGAGAAAATCTGAGAATTCGAAGGGATCATAATAATCCAGTACCGATTAATGTGGGCAAGATGATTGCTACAGAAATGGGGAGGGTTGTTGTTTTTCTGGCTGGGTCATTTGCTGCGATTGGTAATCACGATACTTTCAGTGAAGAAGTTAAACAATATAGGGATATGTTTTTCAGTGAATACCCTGATGTGTTGGAAGTTAGATGTAGCAATGATAGTATCACTGATGTCGAGTATTTTTTGTGTGGATTTAAGAATATTATTAATGCAGGTTAGGCATCCCCATGAAAGGATGATCGTATGACCAGACATATGACTGACAGCTCTCTTAAGAAAATGTTATCATTTTTGAATCGTATTTGGAGGTTAGATCATCTTCCTTCCCCATGGAAAATGGCAGCAGTAGTGTCTATTAGAAAATCTGGGAGATCCCCATCTGATCCTTCCAGTTGTGGGCTTATACCGTTAATGTTTCATTTATGTAAACTGATGGAATGTCAGGTAATCGAGCGTTTGAGTTATACTTTGGAAAAGAGAAGTGATATAGCGTTATATTAGAGTGGATTTTGGAAGGCGAGAATGACATTAAATTAATGTCCTGAACCAAAGGGGATAATTTTACACAAATTCTAGCATTTACACGATTCCCACCACCAACAGACATATTCAAGGACTCTTGATCTCACGTTCTTGATATTTATTTCTTGTTTATTTATTATATATGTTTCATTTCAATTCGCACAGTTTGTTGTCCTTTGCACGTTGTTGTATTTTTTCGGTCCGTCCTGTTGGTCCTTCGTTGTTTCCATTATTGGATTTACCGAGCATGCTCACAAAAAAAACTAAAAATATAAAAATAATGAATTTACTGTGTTCATTCTCAATTCTACATTCGAATTTGTAAATGTCTCTCGCAAACACAAGAGTGAGTTGTGAGATTCAAAGGTTCACCATCAGCTGAGTAAATAATTTTGTTCTGACCTGAATGGTCATCCATCACTAGGACCCCTCTTTCGAGGCAACCCTGTTAAAATAAATATTCTTGAATTGAACTGAGCTTCGGATTCTGTGGCTCCCTGTTTCATGCAAACACACACACACACACACACACACACACACACACACACACACACACACACACACACACACACACACACACACACACACACACACACACACACACACACACACACACACACACACACACACACACACACACGCTTCAAAAGGGCAACAATCACACCAGAGCCCAAAATGTCAACACAGTGAACTGCCTCCTCAATGACTATCACCCAGTGGTGCTCACAGCTACTGTGATGAAGTGCTTTGAGGGGTTGGTGATGACTAGAATCAACTCCTGTCTGTGCATGGACCTGGACCCAGTGCAATTTGCCAATCACCACAATATACCTACAGCAGATGCAATCTCACTGACTCTCCACTCAGCCTCCGATCACCTGGACAACAGCAATACACAAGTCAGGCTGCTGATTACAGCTCAGCATTCAACACAATCAGACCCTCAATTGTAATCAACAAGCTCCAAAACCTGGGCCTCTGTACCTCCTTCTGCAACTGGATCCTCACCAGGAGACCACAGTCTGTGTGGATCAGAAATAACATCTCCTCCTTGCTGACAATCAACACTGGCACACCTCAACGATGCGTGCTCAGCCCACTGCTCTACTCTCTGTACACCCACGTCTGTGTGGTTAGGCTCATCTATAAACTTGCCAATGACACAACTATTGTTGGTGGAATTTCAGACGGTGACGAGGAGGAGTACAGGAGTGAGATAGATCAGCAAGTTGAGTGGTGTCGCAGCAACAACCTTGCACTCAGCTTCATGAAGACAAAGGAATTGATTGTGGATTCAGGAAGGGGAAGTCGAGGGAAAACACACCAGTCCTCATCGTGGGATCAGAAATGAAAAGGGTGAGCAGTTTCCATTTCCTGCCTGTCAACATCTCTGAGGAACTATCCTGGGCCCAACATATTGAAACAATTACAATGAAGGCACAACATCGGCTAAATTTCATTTAGAGATTGAGGGGAATCGGTCTGTCACTAAAGACACTTGCAAATTTCTACAGATGTACTGTGGAGAGCATTCTAACTGGTTGCATCACTGCCTGGTGTGGAGAGGCCACTGCACAGGATCGGAAAATGCTGCAGAAAGTTGTAAACTCAGCCAGCTCCTTCATGGGCACTGGACTCCACAGCATCCAGGACACAGTCAAAAGATGATGCCACAAAAGGTGGCATCCATCATTAAGGACCCCCATCACCCAGGACATGACCTCTTCTCATTGCTACCATCAAGGAGGATGTACAGAACCCTGGAGACACACTCACCGGTTCAGGAACAGCTTCTTCCCCACCATCAGATTTCTGAATGGACAATGTGCCAATAAACACTTCCTCAGGATTTTCCTCACTTTTTGTACTACATTTTAAATATAATTTTACACATACTAATTGTAATCTGTAGTTTATATTACTAAATATTGTTGAAACAAATTATCAAATTTCACCACATATGCAGGTGATATTAAACCTGATTCTGATACACAAGCACACACAGCTGGGCTCAGACATACAACACTCCCACATTCCTCGCTTTTTGACACCCTGCTTGCTCCGTGGCCCCCGGTATGAAGCTCAAACTGTTGCAACACCTGCCCTTTAAATTCATGGCTGAGGCTGTGTTGTGTCTGTTCACTGTTTGAGTCCGATATTAAATGAAGAGCATTGAATGGGAAGGAAGGTTTGAATACAATGAATATCTCCTCTGAAGGTATATGGGGTCCTGGTCTGAGCACTGTGCACAGGTCTGGTTTCCCTCCCGGAGTCAGCCTGAGGGATGAAGGGAATGAAGAAAAGATTTCCCAGATTGATTTAGGAGGTGAAGTAGTGTCCTCGGAGAGATTATACTGACCGGGCCTGACTCAAAATTAGAGAAATAAAAGGTCGTCTGACTGAGACAGACACAGTCTCACAGGGTATTGACAGGGTAGAGGCAGGAATGATGTTTCCTTAGGCTGTGGTGAGGAACCGGGGTCACAGAAATCGATTTCACCTCAGCAGAACTGAAATGAGGAGAAATGTCCTCACCCAGAGGGCAGCGAATCTTTGGAATTTTCTCCAGAAGGTTTCTAAACTCGAAGCACAAATTTTGGGGCTCTGCGATGTTGGGAACGTTGCGCAAAGCTCAAAGATCAGGCATGTTCTGAGTGAAAGAACCTGTTTACGTTTTCTAAAGTTCGAGTTTACCTTTGCGCCTAGTTCTCCCTTGACCTTCAGCCTGTCCTTTTGCACAGGGGAGCGCTCACAGCACCGGAGTTCCATCGGCAGCCGCTGCGGGCCAGCTCCCGTATCCGAGCAGCAGGAGACAGGACTGGGAGGGAACTCCAGACAATAGGCCCCGATCCACGGCGGGGAAAGACCGGGCACCCTCTGTGAGGATGAAACATCTCACGGAATCTCCGCCCGAATCTTCACCTCCGCCATCGGAAGGATTCAAAACTCCGGCCGCTGTTGCAGCCTTTACCTGGGGAGCTGCTCTCAGTCCCGGGTCTCTCACCGGGTCCACTCGTTCCCGATTCCAAACTTCGGTCCGCACAGCGTCCCGCCCACTGACACTCCTCAGCCAATGGAGGCAAGGTCCTCACAGTGGTGTTCCCTGATTGGCTGTGAGTGTATCCGAGGGCGGGCTGCTGCCGGGAGCTGGAGATGTCAGTCACAGTTTGTTCTCAGAATCAAAGCAAGTTCCGCGAGGCTCAAAGTTCAAAGTAATTTTTTTTAATTTTTTTTAATTTTTATTGAACACAAACAAAAACAGAAACACTAAACATATGCTAACAACTCCAAAGAATCACACAAAAGCAGCAACAAATATATAACCATTAACTTTAAATATACAAATAAACAAGGAAATCCACTGTAAATACTCTTGGACAGAAGGAACTACATCTAAGAGGAGTCACAAAACAGGAACATTTACAGAGGTAACCCAAAACATTGACAGATTTATACAGTCTTTACAGCTTTCTGTTTATGGGAAGTTTTCAGAGTATAAACCTATAGTTTGAAGTCTGACTTAAAAATATAAATGAAGGCTTCTTATTGCTGTATTTGCATTTATGGATATAAAATTTGCTGTAAATTGAGAAAAGATTTATGATAAAGAAATGATCCCTGTGAGATTTGGTGTTATTAGTAAACCCAAATAAGACATTTTGGAAACAAAAAGTAAAATCCACATTAATATATTGATCTATAAATTGACAAATATCAACCCAAAATGTTTTAACATATTCACAATCCCAAATCAAATGAAATAAATCCTCTGGATATAAACCATAAAAAGAACAGTTAGTTTCAATATCAGAATTAACCCTTGTCAAATAAACATTGGTTGGATAATATCTATGTATAATTTTAAATAAGCCCCAGATACTCCTCCACCTCAGATTCCCCAAGCGACTATTCCAAAAACTAACAGAGTACGTATAAATCGCCACATCCAACACCTACAAACATACAGAGCAAAGCTACAGAATGGTAACTATATCTGGATCACTGAAAGATCAGCCAGAGTGCAGAAGACAACAAACTTCGCCAATGCAAATAAATAACGAGAACATGAAATAACAGCAGCGGCTGCCGATAGATGTCCGGCGCTCTCAGCGCTCCCTGTTCAATCTGACAGGCCGAGAAACAGTGAGGCACAAAGGTAAACTCGTGTTTCAGAAAATAAGAAATAGAGAAGGCGTGGCCATTCGGCCCCTTCCGGCTCTTCTGCCCTTCACTCAGAACATGCTTGACTTTTGATCTCAGCACCACTTTCCTGCAACATTCCATCACCGCTGAGCCCCAGGATATGTCTATTCAATTTAGAAACCTTGTGGAGATAATTGCAATGATTCACTTCACTCTGGGTGACGAAATTTCTCCTCATCTCAGTCCTGCTGAGTTGTCCTCGGATTTTGAGTCTGTGACCGCTGGTTCCACACCTTATGGGAAACATCATTCCAGCCCTTCTGCTGTAAATATCCTGTGAGATTGTATTTCTCTGATTCTGAGACAGGAATGCGATCTGTCTCAGTCAAACCACCTCTTATTTCACTCATTTTAAGACAGTCCCAGTACGATTATTTGTTGTGGGAGCATCTCTATGGACAGCAGGTGAGTGCAGTTATCCTGTGTTGTTCCATAGCCTGATGGTTGAGGGGTAGTAACTGTCCCTGATACTGGTGGGGCGAGTCCTGAGGCTCTTGTACATTCTGCCTGATTACAGCAGTGAGAAAGGAGCCTGCCTGTGTGGTGAGCCTGATCACAGCCGCCTGTATCGCCGTCCCCTCTGGCATGCCCTATCCCGGACCAAAGGGATTGTGGAGAGCAAATGTGGTACTCTGTCGATTATCACTGTGATCCGTCCCCTCTGGCCTGCCCTATCCGGGACCAAAGGGATTGTGGAGAGTAAATGTGGTACTCTGTCAAATATTACTGTGATCTGGCCTCTCTTCCAGCCCTTTATTGTTCTTGTCTATGATTGCAGTGCGACAATCTCTGGTCCAATGTCCCCTCTTCCTACAAACCCCGTTTCTGTCCTGCACCAAGTGTCCCCTTCATCTGCACCGTCCTGCCACCCGTTCTGGGTTCTTCGTCAGGACCCGAACTCCATCTCCTCACTACCAGTTCTCTGTGCACACTCTGGCTTTTCCCCAGTCCCTTTAAAGAGTCAATTGCGCTCCCTATTCATCAGAATTTATGTCACCTGGGGCCAGGTCTGACACAGCGAACTGAGATTAGTTAACTTAAAGGAGTGGGCAGGCTTGGGTCTGAGACAGTTCAGAAAAGTCTACACTGCCAGCTGGACGTACTGATCTGTCCAGGTGTTTGTCGGCATTGGACTCTCACGTATCCTTAAAACGAGCTATAAAGTACGCAAGGGATTCACCTTTTTTCTGTAGTTATCGGGTAAATTCAGCATAATCCGCATGTAGTCGGGCTGTCATTCAAATGGGTTCCCTTTCCTCAGTGACCCACCGTGCCATGGCTTGTATTACATCAGCCCCTCTGGTGGCTCCCGGTCACCTTCGGGCGTCTGCCTGGGAAAGGGGAACCCACTCCCTGTCCCTGTCGGAGAGGTTTCATATATAACCCTGAGGAGTGCAGGCAAGTCCCCGGGCAAGGTCTGGAAAGGGGAACCCACTCCCTGTCCCTGTCCGAGAGGTTCCATGTATAACCCTGAGGAGTGGCACATGTCCCCGGGCAGGGTCTGGAAAGGGGAACCCTCTCCCTTTTTCAATGAATTCAGGTAAAGCCCCTGGTCCGGACGGTTATACTGCTGAATTTTTAAAATCCTTTTCTTCTATACTCGCTCCTTGGCTTTGTAAAATTTTTAAAGATGCGTTAACTGTAGGTAAATAACCACAATCTTTTTATTATGCCTCCATTTCTCCAATTCTTCAAAAAGATAAAGACCCCACTGAATGTGCATCCTATCGGCCTATATCCTTGCTGAATACGGATTCTAAGATTTTTACCAAAATTTTGGGCACTAGATTAGAAAATTGATTACCTCAAATTATCTCTGAAGATCAGACCGGATTTATTAAAATCTGTTATTCATCTTTTAACATTAGAAAATTAATTAATATAATTTACACTTCTTCATCTAATATACCAGAATGTCATTTCCTTACATGCTGAAAAAGCGTTCGATAGAGTTGAATGGCTATATTTATTTAATACTTTGCAGAATTTTAATTTTAGCTTGAAATTTATATCATGGATTAAATTAATGTATTATGAACCTTTGGCTTCGGTTCTTACCAATAATCAAAGATCTCCTTTTTTTCAGTTGTCCCGTGGTACGAGGCAAGGCTGCCCTTTAAGTTCTCTATTATTTGACATTGCTTTGGAACCTTTAGCCATTGCCATTCGTGAATCACCTAATATTTTTGGTATTACCCGTGGGTAAGGGACTTATAAGTTATCATTATATGCTGATGATTTGTTACTATACATATCTGACCCTGAGAGATCTATTCCTGCTGTTTCATCCTTGCTTGCTCAGTTCAGTAGCTTCTCTGGCTACAAACTGAATTTTAATAACAGTGAATTTTTCCATTAAATATGCAAGTTCCAATTTATAAACACTTACGATTTAAAGTTGTCACTGATCATTTTACTTATTTGGGTATTAAAATTACCAAGAAACATAAGGGTTTATTTAAAGTTAATTTTTTACCTTTAATTGAACAAATCAAGCAACTTGTTACCAGGTGGTCCCCATTATCTCTGTCATTGGTTGGTCGAATTAATACTATCAAGATTATAGTAATACCCAAATTTTTATATTTATTGCAAGCATTACCAATTTGTATTCCTAAATCTTTTTTTGATATTATTGTCTCCAAAATATCCTCGTATGTGTGGCAGAATAAAAATCCTAGATTAAGTAAAAAATATTTACAGAAGCCTAAGAAGGAAGGTGGTTTTGCTCTGCCAAACCTGAGATTTTACTATTGGGCAGTTAATATTCAATATTTAATATTTTGGACACAAGAATCGGTCATAATACCTTGCCCACAATGGGTAAACTTGGAGTGTAAATCTGTACAAGACTTCTCATTGTTTTCTATTTCAGGATCTTCCCTTCCTTTTGCTTTATCTAAACCGAATAAACAAATAACTAATCCTATAGTTAAACATACATTAAGAATATGGTTTCAATATCATAAATTCTTTGGCTTGAATAATCAAGCCCTATTATATCTAACTTCTTTTTCCTACCCTCTTTTATGTACCAAGCCTTTGTGTTATAGAAAACAAAAGGTATGACATGTTTTCGTGATCTATTTTTAGATAACAGTTTTATGTCCTTTGAACAGCTATCCAGCCTAAAACTCATTTTTTTAGATACTTGCAAGTGAGAAATTTCTTGAATGTTAGTATTTTCTGAAATTATGTCCAATGGACATTACAGAAAAAATTTTAGCTCTGAATCCTTGCCAGAAGGGTTAAGTAGCCATCATTTATCATATGATCATGAAATTACAGCCTGGAGAATCAGAAATAATTAAGAAGGAATGGGAAAAAGAACTTCACTGCCTTATACCCATAGAGCAGTGGGAGAAAATTTTACAATTAGTCAATTCTTCTTCTATTTGTGCTAAACATGCCTAATACAATTTAAGGTTGTTCATAGGGCTCACATGTCCAAGGATAAACTCGCTTGATTTTATTCTTATGTTAGTCCAACCAGTGACACATGTCATTCTGAAGTCGCTTCATTGACCCACATGTTCTGGTCTTGCCCCTGTTCGTAAAAATATTGGAAAGATATTTTTGGTATTATTTCAACAGTTCTAAATATCAAATTGCTACTGCATCCTATTACTGCAACTTTCGGTTTACCAATGGTGGATAATAGTCGTTTATCCCCCCTCCAGCCCGGCGGAGGATTGCATTTTGTTACATTAATGGCTAGAAGATCTATCCTATTGAACTGGAAAAAAAATAATCCTCCAACTATATTTCAGTGGTTTTCTCAAACTATTTCTTGCTCGAGTTTAGAAAAAATTACAAGTGTTGTCTTTGACCCTTCAGTTAAATATGAAGAAACTTGGAGACCATTTATTCAACATTTTCATATGAGCTAAACTGACTTTTCCAAAACCTTACTTTTATTGTCCTTAATTATTTGGATGGAGGTGCGGAGTTATTGACGCTACTGTGTATAATTGATATAATGCAATGGCCCATGTCGGTTAGGTTTTATTTCATTTTTTTTTGGGGGGAGGGTTTCTTATTTTCTCCATTTTTTGTAACCACTATGAGTTTGGGAGGTTATTATCATCTATTTGTATTTATACCTTAATCTATTAATTATGTACTCTCAAGCTCTTTGTATTCATGTTTCATTTTTGTTTGTTTAAAATCAATAAAAAGATTTAAAAAGAAAGTACTATTCTGAGGAAAGGGTGGAATAGGCGCATCGGGCCGAGTGGCCCGGCACGCTCCTGTTACTTATTTTCTAAAGCACGAGTTTCCTTTTACGCCTTGTTCTCCCTTGGTTTTCAGCGATTCGGATAGCACAGGGGAGCGGTGAGAGCTCCGGAGGTCCATCGGCAGCCGCTGCGGGGCAGCTCCCGTATCCCAGCAGGAAGGGTCGGTTCTGGGAGACAACTCCAGACAACAGGCCCCGATCCTCGGAGGGGAGAGGCCGAGCGCCCTCCGTGTAGCTGAAACATCTCACGGAATCTCCGCCAGTCTCTTCGGCTCTGCCTTCGAAAGGATTCGAGACCCGCCGGTGGTGCAGCCGAAACCCGAGGCGCAGCTCCCGGTCTCCGGCCTCACTCGGTCCCGGTTCCAAACTCCGGCCCGGCCGGGCGCTCAGCGTCCCGCCTACTGACAGCTCGTAGCCAGTGAGAGCATCTCTCTCCCAGCGGTGATCGCTGATTGGCTGCGGGTGTGTGAGGACGGGCTGCTACTGGGAGCTGGAGATGTCAGTCACAGTTTGTTCTCAGAATTAAAGGAAAATCCTCGAAACTCAAATTTCAAAATAAATTTTATTATCAGAGTACAGATAAGTCAGCACATACAACCCCGAGAAGCATTTTCATGCGGACATACTTAGAAAAAGTATCGAATAGTAACCATAACAGAAGCAGGCAGTGAAAGATCAGCCAGAGAGCTGAAGGTAACAAACTGTGCAAATGCAAATACGGAGAAACAGGATAAATAACAAGAGCAAAAAATAACCGCAGCGGCTGCTGATGGATCTCCGGAGCTGTGCAATCCGACAGGCTGAAGGCCGAGGGAGAACAAGGCGCAAAGGTAAACTCGTGATTTAGAAAATAAGAAACAGGAGCATGCCTGGCCATTCGGCCAGTTGTGTTGTTCTGTTCCTCACTCAGAACATGGCCAATCTTTGATCTCAGCGCCACTTTCCTGCAACATTCCCAACATCGCAAAGCCTCAAAATATGTCCGTTTAATTTAGGATACTTGTGGAGAAAACTCCAAATATGCACCGCACTGTGTTGGGGGAAATTTCTCCTCATCTCAGTCCTGCTGAGGTGACCTCGGATTTTGAGTCTGTGACCCCTGGTTCCACTACCCAGCCAGGAGAATAATAATTCCTGCCCCTACCCTGTAAATACCCTGTGAGACTGTGTCTGTCTCAGTCAGGAAGCTTCTCCATGTGAACCCTGTGTTAATGAAATTGGTGACAGTTTTTTCAGACCAGCAGCTTTGACCACAAGAACACCAGACAGTGGTCAGCACGGAATGTCCTGCAGTTACTGCAGGAAAAGGACTGGATGGACACAGTGGAGTGGTTCCCTGAGCAGACAGTCCAGACCATCTGGCCGAATGCCTCATCACCAGATCTCACCGACAGGCAGCAAAACCTCACCTGTCTGGCCGTGAGAGGGGCCCTCCCAGTCTGATCCTTGCTGCATGCCCGGAGATCACTCCCACAGCGCGCTGCCCCGAGATTACTGCAGTGGAGACGAGACGGTCACTCACCTCTTTGCGGACTGTGGGCTGGCGAAGATATGTGGAGGGAGATTCAAGGACCTGTGCCACAGCAGCTGCGTGACAGAAGGCTCACTGATCCTCGGCCTGTTCCCAGGACGCGCAGGAAAACGGACAGCGAGTGCTGCTGGAAGATCATCAGCTCGGGGAAAGACGCTCGAAACTTGTTGGCCTGCCATCACACCGAGATGTCCGGAGAGCAGCGGTTCCCAACCTGGGGTCCACGGTTACTGGTGTTGGTCTTTGGCATTAAAAAAGTTTGGGAACTGCTTTCGTACAGGAATACTGCCGACTGACACATTCCAGTCTACAGGGACAACATTGGGACTACAGGGATCCTCTACACTGGACCGGGAGTGGCCGGGTTGGCTGAGGACGCCTCACAGTTATTGTAGTAGTGAACCACCCCAGGGGGACACATGGCTTCTCCTTTCAGCGCAGAACTTCAATCGTCTTCCAGGGGAAGGTCCCTCCGACCGCAGGGATGAGGCCTTTGGAGATTCAGCTGACGTTTTTGTCACACTGGGTTTTTAAGAGATGGGTTGGTCGCCATACGGTCAACCCTCCTCCGCTCGTACCCGGGCTTAGACAGTCCATGGCCGCGTTTTCTTATCTGTTGCCCGTTTAATGTGTTTTTGATCCCACACTCAACATAGAAATGCCCAAAATTTCCACTGAACACATTCAGCAAAACCATGTTCATTCCCTGAGACTGCAGCGCGCGTAGTGGACAACCGCGGTACTGCAGGGGATCAGCAGCTCCCCGAAAGTGAAAGCATTCTGAATCAGGAAGTGCCGGGAGTTAACATGGCTTCGAAAGGACAGGCCGAGAGTTGGACCGAGGAGACAATTTGCGCCATCTGCCTGGATTTCTTCACCAATCCGGTATCACTGGAGTGCGGACACAACTTCTGTCGCTCTTGTATCATACGGTGTTGGGAAAGGGAGGAGAGAAACTCCTGCCCGGAATGTAGAGATGTGTTTGCTGACCGCACCCTCAGGGTGAATCGGGCCTTAGCAAATCTGGCTGAAAAAGCTCGAAATCTAAATCGGAATCCGAAAGGGAAGGAAAGTAAACTTCACTGCGAGGAACATGAGGAAGAACTGAAGCTGTTTTGTGAAGCGGACAAGACACTGATCTGTGTGATCTGTAGAGACGCGCAGGAACACAGAGAGCACCGCTTCATGCCGATTAAAGAAGCTGTTAAAATCTACATGGTAAAAACTAAACGTTAATTTCATGCTTCACACATTTCCTTTGTCCTACATAACATCACACGAGCCTCCATAACCAACACATCATTCTTTGCAACTTTCGCCATCTCCAACGGGATTCTAGCATCTCTCCGTCCCACAGCCCACCTCCGCACCCTGCAACTCTCCGCTCTCTATACGGATCGCGCTCTACGTACTCTATCGCCCTGATCCACTCGCTCCTCTCCACTGATCTCCCTACTGGCACTGATACCTGAAAATGGGACAAGTGGGACCTGACCCCTAAACTCCTCCATCGTCACCATTCAGGGCCGCAAACAGCCCAGTTCCTCCCGTTTCTTCCATGGTGGATTGTCCTCTCGTATTAGATTCCTTCTTCTCCAGCCCTTTACCTCTTCCGCCTGTCCCCGCTCAGCTTCTCACTTCATCACCCTTCCCCACGTTCCCCCTCACGTTGTCTCACCCATCACCTGTCAGCTGGTTCTCATCCCCAACCTTTTCATTCTGATTTCTGTTCCATTTCTTCCCAGTCCTAATAAAGGGTCTTATCCCGAAACACCGACTGTTTATTTCCCCTGAATAGATGCTGCCTGACTCACTGAGTTCCCCCGGCATTTTGTGTGATAATCGGGTTTGATCACCTGTTTCTTTTGATACATCTTTGTTTCTATTTCCTTCAATCTCTGACTTCCAGGATCAGCTAAAATCTTCCTTTGACTCTCTCACAAAAAAGAAATCAGACTTCCAGGAAAAGGAGCAGCAACAGAAAGAGAAGATTTCCGGAGTTCGGGTGAGGCTTCCTGAGCAGAATTTCTGATATTACTGTCGAGTTTTGCTCCATTTAATGCAGAATTGCCGAGTATCGCAGCTCCAGTGACCTGGGTTCGATCCTGACTTCTGCTGCTGTCTGTGTGGAGTTTGCATGCTCTCCCTGTGGCCATGACAGTTTCAGACACATTCCAAGGACATGCTGGATGAATGGTTAATTACAATTAACCCTGTGAAGGTGGGGAGCGTATATGTTAATCAGGTGGAAGTTAATGGGTCAATGGGGAGAATAGGTTTCAGGAGGGAATGGGGTTGATGGGAATGTTTCAGAGCTAGCATGGACATTAATGGACCAAATGGTCTCCTTAATGTCATAAGGAAATACACACAGCAATACAGTAAATTAATCTTCACTTTTCATTCGACAGGAACAGTCACACAGCGTTCAGACCCACATCACATCCCAGTTTGCTGAACTGCGCCAGATTATCACTGAGAAAGAGCAGAGCTTACTCAGGGATCTCAGGGAAGAAGAGAAGAGGATTCTAAATCCAATGGAGAAAAAGCTTCGAGAGATTCAAGAGAATATAAGGTTTATTCAGGAGGAAATCACTAAGTTAAAGGAACAGATGGATCAAAAAGACAGTGTGATATTTCTCAAGGTGAGGAATTATATTTCAATTTGTTTCTGTCAAAGGGCACTAAAGGAACAGGTGTATATTCAAAATAAACACAGCACCGAGGCCAATTCTAACAAATCAGTTGTCGCTCTGGCGACCTCACACAGAAGACAGTGGAGGCCAAGTCTCTGGATGCTTTCAAGAGAGAGTTAGATAGAGCTCGTATAGATAGCGGGGTCAAGGGATATGCTGAGAGGGCAGGAATGGGGTACTGATTGTGTATGATCAGACATGATCACAGTGAATGATGGTGCTGGCTAGAAGGGCCGAATGGCCTACTCCTGCACCTATTGTCTATTGTCCCAAAACTGGGCTTCCACAACTTCTGTACATCCCAGGACAGAATGCAAATCTCTCTGAAATTATTTACTCTGATCGTAACACTGAGCTGCTTACTGTTTCCTTAATTACCGCATTAAATATCCTCTAAAACTCCCATTAACACCCAGTTCCAGTCCTAGGCTGTGAGTGTGTCTGGTGCGGTGGGTGTGAGTTCTCTCTGTCAATCAGTGAGAACCAAGAAAGTGACCCACACATCAGACTTATCCTCCATATCCAGTTTCCATCAGATGGGAATCTTTCACTGTCTCTTTATTTTTTGGATACATTTCACATGGGATTATATCCCATTCTCTATCATAAACAGGCCATTAGGTCCATCTTCTATCAGTTTCCCTGCTTCACAATCCTCCTGCCACCTACTCACCGCATCCAGCAACACTGCCCCGAACTCCCTGGTCCCTCACGTGTTTATCCAGCCTCCCCATTACATTCAATCTCTGCTTTTCCATTTCAGCCACTCCTGTGGCACTGAGTTCCACATCCTCTTCACTAAATTTCTTGTGGAATTTGTTAAAATCCATCTGGAATTACATCTCCCCACAAGTCTCCCCATAAATAGTCTCCACCCGCACACAATCACATACATCACTGATCTTAAATTCCTCCATCCTATCAGCCTGACATCATATCCAGATGATATTACACACCCTGTCCTGTCTTCCCTGTAAGTTTCATCCTCTCGGTAATGGTCTGACATTCAGAAACTTTCCCTGTCAGTTACGCGGTGGTTCTGTATTGTCCGTGTGTGTGAGTGATTGCGGGAGTGGGAATTTTCAACACCTTTTAATGATTTGGATGAAATTCAGGATGTGGACAGAAAGTCCAAGTCTAAGCAGATTTGTTTTTATTTATTTCAGGAGGAAGCTCGTCGGAACAGAAGGTAGGACAGGCTCTTTACTGAAACCCTGAATGGATTTGTAAAATAGTTCAGAATATCAATTTATAGCCAGCAGTTTAATATTTACAGGATTAACGACGCTGTCCAGGAATTGTCAGTGACAGATGAGACCCTACCGGTTGAAAAATTCGATCACCCCTATTTGTTCAACACAGTGCTGAGAGAAACGCTTGATGCTATTAATCGAGGTAAAACTTACAAAGATTCTTTCCTCCCCATTCATTAGGGTTAACTTAGTTCCAATTTGAGGCAAAGATTGTCTGTAATACTGGGCTGAAGGGGAACTGAAGTTTATTCCATATCAACCCCACCGACTGGGAGGCATCACTGTCACATGGTCAACTGGAGATGTCAGACCCCTGAACACACCAGCACAGGGTCACAATACAACCAATACACGGGATTGTCAAATGAACCACTGTGTGTCAATCCCAGGCATCGCACTAACACACCAGGACATGAGTTAGGATCTACCAGAGGAACTGGGAATTTAATACTGATGATAATATTGTAGGGAATAAAAGCAGGTATCAGTGTGGTGACAGGGATTGTCAGGAAAATACACAAGTCCTTCATGTGCCCTGTGAGTGCAGACTCTGACTGACACAGGTCTTCCCCCTTCCGGATCAGCATCTCTCACTGTTGTTAAAGGCAGAAAATGCTATGTTGCCTCCTGGGTGCCAGGGTCAGGGATGCCTCGAATCGTGTCCGCAGCACTTTAGAGAGGGAGGGAAAAGAGCCAGATAACTTGATAAATTTTGGGACAATGGCATTGGAAGTAAAAGCAATTAGGTCCTTAAAATAGAATTTGGAGAGCTTGGTAGAAAGCTCAGAAGCAGAACCCCCAGGGTTGTAATTTCTGGATTGCTGCCTGTGCCACGTGCTGGTGAGGGTAGAAACAGGATAATTTGACAGATAAACATGGCTGAGAAGATGGTGCTGGGGACAGGGATTCAGGTTCTTGGATCATTGGGATCTGTTCTGGTGGAGGAATGACCTGCTCAAAAGGGATGGGTCGCACCTCGACCCGAGGGAGAACAATATTCTCACAGAGAGGTTTGATAGAGCTATTGGGGAGGGTCTGAACTAATTTGGTGGGGTGGGGGGTTGGAAGTGGAGTGAAGGTATAGGACTGATGGTAAAAATGCAAAGATAGCGTACAGTCAGACTGTCAGATAGGGCGGACAGATCCGAGGACAAAATTGCAGCCAGCAGGGTGGGTATCAGTGCATTAGGGATGCAGAATTAAAAAGGGTAGCAGATACAGTACACAAAGCGTATTATCTCAATGCAGGGAGTATGAGAAATAAGGTGGATGATCTTGTTACTCTAATACAGATTGTCAGGTATGACGTTGTGGCCATCACGGAAACGTGGCTGAAGGATGGTTGTAGTTGGGAGCTGAATGTTCACCGTTACACAATGTATCGGAGGAAGGAAGGAAGGCCGATGGGGTGGTGTGGCTCTGCTGGTAAATCAATAGCAAGATGTGACATAGGATTGGAAGATGTTGAATTCTTGTGGGTTGAGGTAAGGAACTGCAAAAGTAAAAATGACACTGACACCAGTGATATACAGGCCTTCCGACAGTCAGTGGGTCGTGACCCACAGATTACAACTGGAAATAGAAAAGGCTGATGAAAAGGACAATGTTATGATAATCATGGGAGATTTCAACGTGTAGGGTCGTTGGGAAAATCAGGTTGGTGAATGATCTCAAAAGCGTGAGTTTGTTGAATGCAATGTGATGGCTTTCTAGAGCAGTTAGTCGTTGAGCCTACTCGGGGAACAGCTCTACTGGATTGGGTGTTATGTATTGAACCAGAGGTGAGTAGTTAAAAGAAACCTTAGGAAGCAGTGCTCACAACGTCACTGAGTTCAACTTGGAATCTGATAAGGAGAAAATAAAGTCTGATATTGTAGTATTTCAGAGGAGTGAAAGAAATTACAGTGGTCTGAGAGAGGAGTTGGTCAAAGCAAATTGCAAGGAGGTGCTGGCAGGGATGAGAGCAGAGCAGAAATGGTGTCAGTTTCTGGGAAAGTGAGAAAGGTGAAGGATAGATGTATTCCAAAAATAAATAAATACTCAAATGGCAAAATAGTAAAACCGTGGCTGACAAGGGAAGACAAGTTACTGTAAAGGCAAAAGAGAGGGTATACAACAAAACAAAAATTAGTAGGAAGACAGAGGATTGGGAAGCTTTTAAATATCTACAGAGAGGAACTAAAAGGATGATTGGGTGGGAAAAAATCAACAAGAAATTGATTTGAATTGAATTGACTTTATTGCTTATATCCTTCATATACATGAGGATTAAAAATCTTTACATTACGTCTCCATCTAAATGTGCAATGTGCAATTTATAGTAATTTATGATGAATTATATGTACAATATGTATAACATGCTGGTCAACATAACATAGAAATACAGATGTGTCAGCATGAGTTAATCAGTCTGATGGCCTGGTTGAAGAAGCTGTCCCTGGAGCCTGTTGCTCCTGGCTTTTATGCTGCGGTACCGTATCCCGGATGGTAGCAATTGGTACAGTTTGTGGTTGGACTGACTCTGGTCTCCAATGATCCTTCAGGCCCTTTTTACACACCGGTCTTTGTAAAACAAGTTAGCAAACAATATTAAATTGTTTTTCAGGTATTGTAAAAAAAAAACCAGAGATGAGACTGGATATAGGACCGCTAGAAAATGAGGATGGATATTTAATAATACAGAATAAAGAGATGGCAGATAAACCAAATATTTTGCAACAGTCTTCACCGTGGAAGACACTAGCACTGTGCCCGGTGTTGAAGAGTGTGAGGGAAGAGAAGTGAGTGTAGTTGCTGTTACAAGGGAGAAGGTGCTCAAAAAGCTGAAAGACCTAAAGGTACATAAGTCACCCGGACCAGATGAACTGCACCCTAGTGTTCTAAAAGAGGTCGCAGTAGAAATTATGGAGGCATTTGAAATGATCTTTCAAAAATCACTGGAACCTGGCATGGTGCCAGAGGACTGGAAAATGGCAAATGTCACTTAGCCCTTTAAGTAAGGAGGAAGGCAGCAGAAAGGAAATTATTGACCAGTTAGCCTCACCTCTGTGGTTGGGAAGAAATTGGAGTCAATTGTTAAGTATGAGGTTATGGAATACTTGGTGACACTGGACAAGACAGGGCAAGTTAGCATGGCTGTGTTAAGGGAATATCCTGCCTGACAAACCTGTTGGGATTCTTTGAGGAGATTGCAAGCAGGATAGATAAAGGGGATGCAGTGGATGTTGTATATTTGGAATCTCGGAAGGCCTTTGACAAGGTGCCACACATGAAGGTGGTAACCAGGTTAAGAGGCCATGCTATTACAGAAAAGTTACAGGCATGGTTAGAACATTGGCTGATTGGTGGGGAACAGCGAATGATAGTAAAGGGATCCTTTTCTGGTTGGCTGCCAGTGACTCGTGTTCCACAGGGGTCAGTGTTAGGACACCTTCATTTTACGCTGTATATCAAGATTTAGCTGATGGAATAGTCCATAAGATGTTGGAACAGAAGTAGGCCATTCGGCCCATCGAGTCTGCTCCACCATTCAGTCATGGGCTGATCCAATTCTTCCAGTCATCCCCACTCCCCTGCTTTCACCCTATACCCTTTGATGCCCTGGCTAATCAAAAACCTATCTATCTCTGCCTTAAATATGCCTTGGCCTCAACGGCCACTTGTGGCAACAAATTCCACAGATTTTCCACCCACTGACTAAAGTTATTTCTCCGCATCTCAGTTCTAAAAGGACGTCCTTCAATCCTGAAGTCATACCCTCTTGTCCTAGAGTAGATGGCTTTGTTTCCAAGTTTGCATATGATACAAAGATTGGTGGAGGGGCCGGTAGTGTTGAGGAAACAGTTAGGCTGGACAAGGACTTGAATGAGGAGAATGGGAAGGAAAGTGGCAAATGATATACGATGTTGGAAAATGCATGGCCATGCACTTTGGTCGTAGAAATAATGTGCGGATTTTTTTTTTCAAATGGGAAGAAAACCCAAAAAGCTGAGTTGCTCTTTGGTCGTGCAATTTTTTTTTCAGATGGGGAGAAAACCCAAAAGGCTGAGAATAAAATGGACTTAGCAGTCATTCTGCAGAACTTCCTAAAGGTTAACTTGCAGGTAGAGTCAGTGGTGAGGAAGGCAAATCCAACGTTAGCATTCAATTCAAGGGGTTTAGATAGCATTCAATTCAAGAGCAGGGATGTGATTCTGAAGCTTGATAAGGCACTGGTGAAGCCTCACCTTGAGTATTGTGAACAGTTTTGGGCTCCTCATCTAAGAAAAGATGTGCTGGCACTGTAGAAGGTTCATTTCATAACGATGATTCCAGGAATGAAAGGGTTATCATACAAGGAATGTTTGATAGCTCTGTGTCTGTACTCGCTGGAATTTAGAAAGATGAGGGGGAATCTCATTGAAACGTTTCGAATGTTGGAAGTCCTAGACAGAGTAGATGTGGAAAGGATGTTTCCCATGGCGGTGGAGTTTAGGACAAGAGGGCACAGCCTCAAGATAGAGAGGCATCTATTTAAAACAGATGCGAAGAAATTTGAGCCAGCTGCTGATGAATTTGTGGAACACTTTGGGTGCATTTAAGGCAGAGCTTGATAGGTTCTAGATTGGACACAGCATCAAAGGTTACGGGGAGAAGGCCAGGTAGTGGGGCTGAGGAGAGAAGAAAGGATCAGCCATGATTGAATGGCGGAGCAGACTCGATAAGCAAATGGCCTAATTCTGCTCCTATGTCTTATGGTGATCAGACCACTACATTGAAGCATTGTGAGAATGAGCTCGGACACACCAACAAGCATTGACATGGGTCAAGATTTCATCTCGGGAGAAGCACACACAGCATAACCTGGCAAAGCTCCCTCACACACATACACAGGAAGGACAGGCAGATTGTAGTCAGAGCCTCAGCAATGTACGTTGTTATTTCCCTCAGTAACCTGGAAACCAATCTCTTCAGAGACAGTCATTCATTCATTTAAACAACTCAATCACGTGTGACACATTGTCAACACACTCCAGACATGTGATGACACACTGTAACATACAAATTCTTCAATGTGTATACACACCACACGGATATTTACCACAATCAATACACACACACACACACACACACACACACACACACACACACACACACACACACACACACACACACACACACACACACACACACACACTATCAGAGTGTGACACACGGCCACAGAAATAGGCACAAATTTGCATTTAGGATTGAAATCTGCAGTCCTTACCCAGTCTGTCTGTTCTGTGGCACTGAGCTGCCCTCTGACCTGACGTCACATCAACACTTCACAGACAGACTCCGGGGTGAGATTCCTCAGGAGGATGATCTGGGAGGGTTTAACGGATGTTGAACCCACGGCCCACTTCATCAATTTGCAAGACTAAGATGTCTTCTTGAGCATGTCCCATTTGTGTGTGTTTGCACCCCCCATCCCTCTAACCATTTCCCATCTGTGTACCTGCCCTAATTTATTTTAAAATATTTTATTTTTACCTGTTCCTACAGCGTCTGAGGGCAAATTCCATTTACCAACCGCCCTCTCTATGAGAATGTTACCCGATGGACCACTCAGAAAAATTTCCCGTCTCACTTTCAATCTGAGTTCTCTGGTTCTGTACTCCCATTTCTTCGAAAAATGAAATGTTATTTAAGCTCCTTATGAATTATTTACCTTGATAAGGGGTCATACCTGAACATCCTACACTATAGCTGAATAGTCCAAAGCTTATCCACTCTCTGCTTTTAACCCAAGCCCCCATTCCTGGTAACATCCTCCTGAAGCCTCCTGTCCAGTGTAATGACATCCTCCCCATATTCGGGAACCGGAAATGCATACAATGCTCCAAGTGTGGTCTATCATCGACATCAAAGGCCTTGCTGAATTTCATGTGGACAGTTTGGAATAGGCTGATGAATACACGACTGAATGTGTTTTTTTAGATTGGGACAAGAAGGGTGGTGTGGGAGCTAAATTCTGAAGGGAGGCAGTTTTAAAAAAAAACTTCGCGTACAAGAACGGCGAGACTGGACAGGACAGTGGAGAGCACCCCTGTGGCTGCCCCACTCAGCAACAAGTATATCGCTTCGGATACTGTTGAGGGGGATGACCTGACAGGGGACGACCACGATGACGGGGTCTCTGGCACAGGACCTGGCGCTGTTGTGCAGGAGGGAAGGAGGGGAAGAGGAATGCGGTAGTCATGGGGGATTCGATAGTCAGGGGAACAGACCGGAGATTCTGTGAGCCTGGTAGAGATACCCGCATGGTGTGTTGCCTCCCAGGTGCCAGGGTACGGGATGTCTCGAATCGGGTCCAGAATATTCTGAAGGGAGAAGGCGATCAGCCAGCTGTCTTGGTACATGTTGGTACCAATGACATAGAGAGGAAAAGGGAGGAGATCCTGAAGAGAGATTTCCCGGAATTGGGAATGAAGCTGAGAAGCAGGACCTCCAGGGTAGTAATCTCAGGATTGCTACCTGTGCCACGTGCTAGCGAGGACAAGAATAGTAGGATCAGGCAGATGAATGCGTGGCTGAGAGTCTGGTGCAGGGGGCAGGGCTTCAGATTCTTGGATCATTGGGATCTCTTCTGGGGGAAGTATTACCTGTTCAAAAAGGACGGGTTACACCTGAACCCGAAGGGGATCAATATCATAGCGGGAATGTTTAATAGAGCTGTTAGGGAGGGTTTATACTAATTTGGCAGGGGGATGCGAATCCGGAATGATAGAGCGTAGGAGGGGGAAAACAGAAATAAATCTAAGATAGTGATCAGTAAAGATGTCAGGAAGGACAGGCAGGTGATGGAGCAAATTTGCAGCTACTGGGATGAGTTGCAGTGCAATCAAAACAAAAAGTACCAAATACTGGACTTAAAGTGTTATACTTAAATACACACAGCATAAGGAATAAGGTGGATGATCTTATTGCACAGCTACAGATTGGCAGGTATAATTTTGTGGCCATCACTGAGACGTGGCTAAAGGATGCATGTCTCTGAGAGCTGAACGTCCAAGGATACACGGTGTATCGGAAGGATAGGCAGGTAGGCAGAGGGGGTGGCATGGCTTTATTTGTAAGAAATGACATTAAATCATTAGAAAGAGGTGACATAGGATCGGAAGGTGCAGAATCTTTATGGGTTGAGCTGAGAAATAGCAGGGGTAAAAGGACCCTGATGGCAGTTATCTACAGGCCTCTTAACAGCTGCAGTGAGGTGGACTACAAATTACAACAGGAAATAGAAAAGGCTTGCCAGAAGGGCAGTGTTATGATAATTGTGGGGGATTTTAACATGCGAGTGGATTGGGAAAATCAGGTCGACACTGGATCTCAAGAGATAGAGAATTTGTAGAATGTCTACGAGATGGCTTTTCACAACAGCTTGTTGTTGAGCCCACGAGGGGATCAGAGGTACTGGATTGGATATTGTGTAATGACCCAGAGGTGATTAGAGAGATTGAGGTCAAGGAACCGTTAGGAGGCAGTGATCGTAACATGATTGAGTTCACTGTGAAATTTGAGAAAGAGAAACTGAAATCCAACGTGTCGGTATTGCAGTGGAGTAAAGGAAATTACAGTGGCACGAGATAGGAACTGGCCAAATTTGACTGGAAAGGGACACTAGCGGGAGGACAGCAGAGCAGCAGTGGCTGGAGTTTATGCGAGAAGTGAGGAAGGTGAAACACAGATATATTCCAAAAAAGAAGAAATTTTCGAATGGAAAAAGGATGCAACCGTGGCTGACAAGAGAAGTCAAAGCCAAAGTAAAAGCAAAGGAGAGGGCATTCAAGGAAGCAAAAATTAGTGGGAAGACAGAGGATTGGGAAGTTTTTAAAAGCTTACAAAAGGAAACTAAGAAGGCCATTAAGAGGGAAAACATGAACTATGAAAGGAAGCTAGCAAATAATATCAAAGAAGATACTAAAAGATTTTTCAAGAATATAAAGAATAAAAATCGGGTGAGAGAGGAGAAAGGACCGATAGAAAATGATGCTGGAGTAATTGTAATGGGAGATAAGGAGATGGCTGAGGAACTGAACGAGTATTTGCATCAGTCCTCACTGAGGAAGATATCAGCAGTATACCGGACACTCAAGGGTGTCAGGGAAGAGAAGTGTGCGCAGTCACAATTACGACAGAGACCAGATGGAATGCACCCTTGTGTTTTAAAGGAAGTAGCTGTGGAGATTGCGGAGGGATTAGTAATGATCTTTCAAAAGTCAATAGATTCTGGCATGGTTCCGGAGGAGTGGAAGATTGTAAATGCCACTCTGGTATTTAAGAAAGGGGCAAGGAAGCAAAAAGTAAATTATAGACCTGTTAGCTTGAAATTGGTGGTTGGGAAGCTGTTGGAGTCAATTGTCAAGGATGAGGTTACCGAGTATCTGGAGGCATATGACAAGATAGGCCAAACTCGGCATGGTTTCCTTAAAAGAAAATCCTGCCTGACAAACCCATTGAAATTTCTTGAGGAGATTACAAGTAGGCTGGACAAGGGAGATGCAGTGGATGTTGTGTATTTGGATTTTCAGAAGGCCTTTGACAAGGTGCCTCACATGAGGCCGCTAAACATGATAAGAGCCCATGGAATTACGGGAAGTTTACATATCTGGACAGAGCGTTGGCTGATTGGCAGGAAACAGAGAGTGGGAATAAAGGGATTCCATTCTGGTTGGCTGCCAGTTACCAGTGGTGTTCCACAGGGGTCCGTGTTGGGGCCGCTTCTTTTTACATTGTATATCAACGATTTGGATTATGGAATAGATGGCTTTGTGGCTAAGTTTGCTGATGATACAAAGATAGGTGGAGGGGATGGTAGTGCTGAGGAAACAGAGAGTCTGCAGAGAGACATGGATAGATTGGGAGAATGGTCAAAGAGGTGGCAAATGAAATACAATGTTGAAAAGTGTATGGTCATGCACGTTGGTAGAAGAAATAAACGGACAGACTATTATTTAAATGGAGAGAGAATTCAAAGTTCTGAGATGCAACGGGACTTGGGAGTGCTCATGCAGGATACCCTTAAGGTTAACCTCCAGGTTGAGTCGGTGGTGAAGAAGGCAAATGCAATGTTGTCATTCATTTCTAGAGGAATAGTGTATAGGAGCAGGGATATGATGTTGAGTCTCTATAAGGAACTGGTAAGACATGACTTGGAATACTGTGTGCAGTTTTGGGCTTCTTATTTAAGAAAGGATGTTCTGACATTGGAGAGGGTTCAGAGCAAATTCACTAGAATGATTCCGGGAATGAGAGGGTTATCATATGAGGAACATTTGACCGCTCTTGAATTGTACTCCTTGGAGTTTAGAAGAATGAGGGGGGACCTCAGAGAAACATTTCGAATGTTAAAAGGCATGGAGAGAGTCGATGTGGCAAAGTTGTTTCCCATGGTGGGGGAGTCTAGTACGAGAGAGCATGACTTAAGGATTGAAGGGCACCCATTCAGAACGGAGATGCAAAGAAATTTTTTTAGCTAGAGGGTGGTGAATTTGTGAATTTCTTGCGGCAGTGGAAGCCAAGTGATTGATAGATAGATAGATAGATAGATACTTTATTCATCCCCATGGGGAAATTCAACATTTTTTCCAATGTCCCATACACTTGTTGTAGCAAAAACTCATTACATACAATACTTAACTCAGTAATAATATGATATGCATCTAAATCACTAACTCAAAAAGCATTAATAATAGCTTTAAAAAAAGTCCTGGCAGTTGAATTGTAGAGCCTAATGGCATTGGGGAGTATTGACCTCTTCATCCTGTCTGAGGAGCATTGCATCGACAGTAACCTGTCGCTGAAACTGCTTGGGTGTATTTAAGACAGAGATTGATAGGTATGTGAGTAGCCAGGGCATCAAAGGTCATGGTGAGAAGATAGGGGAGTGGGACTAAATGGGAGAATGGATCAGCTTATGATAAAATGGCGGAGCAGATTCGAAGGGCCGAATGGTCGGCTTCTGCTGCTTTGTCTTATGGACTTATTTGAATGCACCAGTATACGTAATAAGGATCTTGTAGCACAGGTAGAGTCGAAGGAATAAAGACACAGACAATTCTGTAAACAGGGCGAAAATTCAAAAATCAGAGGTGCAAAGGGACATGGGTGTCCTTGTGCAGGATTCCCTGAAGGTTAACTTGCAGTTTGTGTCAGTGGTAAGATTGGCAAACTCAATGTTTGCTTTCACTTCGAGAGGATTAGAGTACAAGAGCAAGGATGTAATTCTGAGGTTTTATAAGGCATCGGTCAGACCACATCGAGTATTGTAAGCAGTTTTGGGTCCCTTCTATCGGAAAACAAGTGCTGGCATTGGAGGGGGTGCAGAAGATTCACAGGAATGATTCCGGGAATGAAAGAGTTAACATATGAGGAGTGTTTGTTGGTTCTGGGTCTGTATTCACTGGAGTTTAGAAGAATAACTGATTTATTATCCCCTTCAACCCTATTCTCCCGCCTCCTCCCCATAACCTTTGAGACTCTGACTAATCAAGAAGTTTACTTATTAACTTCTGCTTTAAAAATCAAACAGGAGAAAATCTGCAGATGCTGGTAATCCAAGCTACATAGGTCCTGATGAAGGGTCTCGCCAGATCTCTCTGACACCTGTCTGGAGAGAGTTGATGTTGGGAGGATGTGGGTGGGTCGAGAACGGTAAGCACAGCCTCCGACTATAGGGATGTCCATTTAGGATAGAGAGGAGGAGGAATTCCTTTATCCACAGGATAGTGAATCTGCCACAGGCAGCTGTGGAGGCCAAATAATTGAGTATATTTAAAGCAGAGTAACACACACAAATTGTTGGGGGAACAGCAGGCCGGGAAGCTTCTATGGAAAGTGTAAACAGTCCACGGTTCAGACTGAAACAGTTCATCAGGACCTGTGTTGCTTAAGGGTTCCTGCAAATTCATCCCCTGTCCTAATGACGGGCTGCGGTGGATGGGGTCGTGGAAAAGGGGACAAAGTCATTCTCATCTCCCATCTTTGCCCCTCCAGCTTCTCATTACGTCTACACACACAATTCACCCACGGTCTTTCCACCCCTCCCCCACCTGGTTCAATCTGCCATTCATCTCTCCCCCACTGGTTCCCATTATCACCGCATTTACTGTCTCAAACCATCACACTCCCCCACTTCACACTCAGAAATGAATGTGAACATTGTATGACGGGCCTGTTCCTGTGCTGTACTGCTCTATGTTCTCTGTTCCCAGTTTCGAAGAATGAGAGGAGATCTCATGGAAACACAAAATTCTTTCAGGGGTCAACAGGCAGGGGTGAGGGAGGATGTTTCCCCTGACCAGCGGAAAACCCTTGGGGAGACATTACTTGTCCATCCGCTTTTGTCTCCCCCCGATCCCCGGGGCAGCGCAGCCCGAGACTCCCCCCCCCCTCCGATTCCCGGGGCCCCGCTGCCCGAGTCTCCCCCCGATCTCCGGGGCCGCGCTGCCCGAGTCTCCTCCCCCGATCCCCGGGGCCGCGCTGCCCGAGTCTCCCCCCATTCCCCGGGGCCGCGCTGCCCGAGACTCCTCCCCCGATCCCCGGTGCCGCGCTGTCCGAGTGACTGCCGAGCGCATCATTGGAGCCTCCCTGCCCTCTATTGTGGACGTGTACTCTTCCAGGTTGAAGAAGAGGGCGGGGAACATCATAAAGGACTCCTCCGATCCTGCGCACGGACTGTTTGATCTGCTTCCGTCTGGGAGGCGCTTCAGATCCCTCCAGACTAAGACTAATAGGCACTGGAGAAGTTTTTTCCCTACTGCGGTCACTTTGCTGAACAGTTAACTGCCGGTTAACTGTCGGCTAACTATTACTTGGATTGCACTACCTGTATGTATAATCTATATTTTCATTTATATTTATCATTATTATTGTTATGAGCAGAGAGACAACATCTGCCGGAAGGAAATTCCTTGTATGTGCATAGGTACTTGGCGATTAAAGTCTGATTCTGATTCTGATTCTACCCCCAGTCTCTGTCACCCTGGATATGGAAACGACGCATCCGCGGCTCGAGGTGTCTGAGGATCGGAAGAGTGTGAGATGGATCGGGACCTGGAGGAATCTCCCTGACACCGGGAAGAGATTCACAATCTGGCCTTGTGTGCTGGGATCGGAGGGATTCACACCGGGGAGACATTACTGGGAGGTGGAGGTGACGGGAAATCGGGACTGGTGTCTGGGAGTCGCCGCAGAGTCTGTGGAGAGGAAGGGATTGGTCAGTCTGAGTCCGGAGACCGGATTCTGGGTCATCGAGAGAGTTGATGACCTGTTACATCGGGATTATGACGTGAACCGTGGTCTCGCCTCCCCCGGGTCCTGTCTCGCTGCCGGTCCCATCCCCGGGAGGGTGGGAGTTTATCTCAGTTACGAGTCCGGGACAGTTTCATTTTACAACGCGGAGACCAAGTCCCATCTCCACACCTTCACTGGGAATAAATTCACGGGGAAACTTTATCCTTTCTTCGCAACCTGGGTTGTGAACCAGTGGCTGAAAATCTGCTCCGGTTCCGCTCCGGGTCTGTAAACGGGTCGGGTCCCGGGACCGGCGTCAGGAGTAAAGTCTCTGTAAATATAAATGTGCGGAGAGTGCAGCTAAATACGTGGCTAAGGAGATGGTGCAGGAGGGAGGGCTTCATGTTTCTGGACAATTGGGCTTTGTTCCCGGGAAGATGGGGCCTGTTCCGACGGGATGGTTTGCCCCTGAACTGGAGGGGGACTAACATCCTTGCGGGTAGATTTGCCAATGCTGCTCGGGGTGGGGAAGGGGGTTAAACTAGATTTGCATAGGGAGGGAAACCAGAGCGTTAGAGCAGATAGTGAGGTGGAGGAGGATAAAGGTCATGCGAGGACTGCATGTATAAACAGAAATCAAAGGTTTGTGCATTAGGTTGTAAATTAATTTTCAGAGCTTTAGAAATTGTAGAAAATAAAGATTTCCAAAAAGATTTTGATGAAGAACATGACCAGAGCATACGTGAAAAGTGGCTACTTCAGTTTTATACCTAACGCAATAATTGTCTATGTTAGGAAATATTTTGGATAGTCTCTCCTTTGTTAAATAGTAGCAGTGAACAATTTTAAATTGAATTAAACACTGATTGGTACATATTAAAGAAGAGTTGACCATCTTTATTAACAAAGGTCACATTAAGTTCTCTCTCCCAAACTTGTTTAATCTTTAGTGATTAAGGGGATCTGTTTTTTTTGCAGATTTATTTATTTTTATTGTCATTTAATTTGTGATGACTTCGATTGATGACTTTTGAAGTGTTAATTAGCAAATATTCTCTCTCATACACACTTACTGCAATATCTTCAGGTTAGACAATTTTTACAAAAATAATTATCTAAGTTTCCATATATGCAAGAATCTGATTTGTTGGATACTATTTTGAATATGAATCCTTTAGTAAGAGGTTCCATTGGTAGAATTTATCATTTAGTTTTAATATATTAATACAAAAATATAACCTCTCACCCAAGGTTTATACATGATAGAAATATTCGTTGTTTCAGACGTGATAGAGGGGGAGGGATGAAAGGGGGAGAAGTGGCATTTCTAGTCAGGGAAAATATCACAGCTGTGCGTAGACAGGACAGACCGGAGGGCTTGTCTACAGAGGCCATATGGGTGGAGCTGAGGATCGGGAAAGGTGTGACCACACTAATAGGGGTGTATTATAGTCCGCCCAATAGTCAGAGAGAATTGGAGGAGCAAACCTGTATAAAGATAGTAGACCAATGTACGAAACAGGAAGTTGTAATAGCAGGGGTTTTAACTTTCCACATATTGACTGGGACTCCCACACTGCAAAATGGCTAGATGGCTTGGAGTTTGTGAAATGTTTTCAGGAAAGTTTTCTAAATCAATATATAGAGGTACCTACGAGAGAGGATGCAATACTTGATCTCCTATTAGGAAACCAGACAGTCAGGTGACAGAAGTATGTGTAGGCGAACATTTTGGGTCCAGTGACCGTAATGTCATCAGTTTCAAGTTAATTATGGATAAGGATAGGTCTGGTCCTCGAGTTGAGGTTCTAAATAGCAGAAGGGCCAATTTTGTGGAAATGAAAAAGGATCTCGGAAGAGTGGATTGGGATATTTTTTTTTTCCTGACAAGGATGTGTTCAGTAAGTGGAAGGCCTCCAAATGTGAAATTTTGAGGGTGCAGAGTTTTCATTTTCCTGCCAGGATTAAAGACAAAGTTAACAGGCATAGGGAACCTTGGTTTTCAAGGGATATTGGCGATCTGGTTAAGAAAAAGAGAGAAGTGTATAACAGGTAGAGGCAACAAAGAACAAATGAGTTACTTAAAGAGTATAGAAAACATAAGAAAATACTAAAGAAGGAAATTAGGAAGGAAAAAAAGAAGACATCAGGTGGCTTTGGCAGATAATGTGAAGGGAAACCTGAAGGGTTTCTACAAGTATATTAAGAGTAAAAGGATAGTAAGGGACAAAATTGGTCCCCTATAAGATCAGAGTGGTCGTCAATGTGTGGAGCCTTACGAGATGGGGGAGATCTTAAACAGTTATTTTGCATCGGTATTTACTCAGGAAACTGGCATAGTGTATATGGAAGGAAGGGAAACAAGCAGTAGTGTCATGGAACATTTGTAGATTTAAGAGGAGGAGGTGCTTGCTGCCTTACAGCGCATAAAGGTAGATAAATCCCCCGGGCCTGACTTGATATTTCCTCGGACCTTGAGAGAGACTAGTGTAGAAATTGCAGGGGCCCTGACAGGAATATTTAAAATGTCCTCAGCCACGGGTGCAGTGCCGGAGGATTGGACGGTAGCTCTTGTTATTCCGTTGTTTAAAAAAGGCTCCAATAGTAAACCAGGTAACTACAGGCCAGTGAGCCTGACATCAGTAGTATGTAAATTATTGTAAGATGTTCAGAGAGATCGGATTTACAAGTATTTGGACAGCCAAGGGCTGATTAAGGATAGTCACTATGGCTTTGTGCATGGTAGATTGTGTTTAATGAATCTTGAAGAGTTTTTCGAGTAGGTTACCAACAAAGTAGATGAAGGGAAGGCTGTAGATGTTATCTACATGAACCTTAGTAAGGCCTTTGACAAGGTCCCACATGGGAGGTTAGTTCAGAAAGTACAGACATGAGGTATCCATGGAGAGTTTGGAGAGATTGAAAGAGTGCAGAGATTTACTAGGATGTTGCCAGGTCTTCAGGAGTTGAGTTACAGGGAAAGATTGAACAGGTTAGGACTTTATTCCTTGGAGCGTAGAAGAATGAGGGGAGATTTGATGGAAGTTTACAAAATTATGGGGGATATAGACAGAAAATGCGAGTAGGTTCTTTCCATTTAGATTAGGAACGATAAATACGAGAGGACATGGTTTTAGGGTGAAAGGGGAAAGCTTTAGGGGGAACATTAGGAGGAATTTCTTCACTCAGAGAGTGGTGGGAGTGTGGAATGAGCTGCCATCTGACATGGTAAATGCAGCCTCACTCTTAAGTTTTAAGACTAAATTGGATAGATACATGGATGGGACAGGTCTGGAGGGTTACGGACTGGGTTCAGGTCAATGGGACGAGCGGAATAAAGTTTCCGCACAGACTAGAAGCGCCAAATGGCCTGTTCTCTGTGCTGTAGTGTTCTATGGTTCTGTGGAGTGAAATAAACACGACATGAGAATTGTCGATCGATTAATTTTAACTCGTTCACCGCATCCGTCAACCGAACAGAAACACCGGGGATTCAGCAGCAGCTGCGGGCGGCGGGTCCTGAACTCCCCCGGGTCCTAAAGTCCACCCGTAATGAGACAGATTAAATGGGAGAAGTGGGGGCGGTGCTGACCGGAAAAGACAGTGAAGATTGTTCATTAAGTTCATCTGCCATTTCTTTGTCCCCCATTACTACTTCACCAGCATCATTTTCCAGTGGTCTAGTATCAACTCTCATCTCCCTTTCACTCTTCATGTAACTGAAAACTAAACTTTTAGTATCCTGATTTATATTATTGGCCAGTTTGCCCTCATATTTCGTCTTGACCATTCTTATGGCTTTTTTCGTTGCCTTTTGTTGGATTTTAAGAGCATCCCAATAAGCCAACATCCCACTCACCTTTGCTACCCTATATGTCATTTCCTTAGGTTTAACACAATTATTACATGCCTTTTCCAGCTCAAACTATGAATTATGACAGTTTCATAATGACAAAGTGTACACGACACAGAATGAAGTTTTCCAATTAGTTACAAGGCATAATTAAGCATAGTGTGGACATTTCTATGTCATGTCAATATCATTCCTTCCCTTGTTTTAAGCCCTTCTTCTATAAACCCAACAGGTTTATGTATTCTGTAAAGGTGTCTGTCCTTATGTCCATTATCCTACGTCTTGCCATAAGCCCCTAATTCTTAACACTACCAACCCTTTAGCTTCTAATTTGCTAAGTGGAAGGTTTATATGAACAGCTTAACATTTGACAGCTTTTGGTGCTAAACAGTCAACATCATCATTTCCCTCAACAGTGTGATCTGCAGGGCGCATAATGTGCAGACATATAAATCAAACTTTCTTTATGAAATACCGTTTGACAAGTTTCCAACAGTCAATCTGACCTACTGTCAGAATGACCTGTTTAAGACTCATCAAAACCGAAATGTATTCTGAGCAAATTATAAGGACCAATTTCCTCCACCCACTGTAAGCCTAAACTGTTGGCAAAGAATTCTGCTTCCTATGCTGATAAATGGCTATAAATCATTTCTGTATCATTACCTGCAATTCAGGCACACAAAACAGTCACACCAACATCCCCAGTTAACTTATCTTTGGAATCATCTGTAAAAATGGTTACTGTATGATAATAACTTTCATTAATATACTTGTGCTGCCTTTATGGCAGTTATTTAGTTTATAATATTTTCGCGTAGTAATTTGTTAGCATTTTATAGTTAAAGTTAGGATTGTTTAAATCAATTGATTTGTCTGTAATACATCGCGGCTGCGATGACGTCACATCCGGGTTCGCCGCGTCTTGTGGGGAATTACCGGTTTGAGATTCACGCAAGGGTGGGGGTCACTCACATGTGCCACCATAACGCTGACTAGGGTCTCTCTATGCACCAAAGACACAGTGAAAGCAACGCTGTAAGTCATTAGATAATCGATATTTCGAGTTAAAATGTTAACGCCGATTCTGTTAAAAGTAACGACGGTCGGTAAGGTTTACCTTTTCGTCAGTTAAAGAGTCGGGATAGTTTGTATTGAAGTGTATCTAAAGCAGCCAATGGAGCAGCTAGATTCTGACTGTATGCTGCACTTTAATGTAATGTAGTTATCGTAGTTTTACCTTTGCAAGTATTCACAATGTAAATGTGATATTTAGAAGGAAACAAACACTGTACCAATCCTGTATTGTTTTTCAACAGTTTTCACCATGCGTTAATGTGAAGAGTGAACAGTAAATGGTTAATCTTACTGCGGTCTCGTTTGCATTGATTCTGGTTTATCTCGACGTTTACCTCGGCGTTACTTCACACCCGAGCGAGAACGTTACAGTGAAAAAGCGGCGTTATCAGGTGTTTAAAGTGCAGCCATGTCAACCCGATCCAGCATCAAGTCGTTGTCAAAGTCATCGTCATCCTGCGACAGGGGCCGTAGGGCATCAAGTAAGGCCACCCAAGCAAGAGCTAAAGCAGAAGCCGCCAAGGTGCGAGCGCGCTTTGCCAAAGAAGAATTAGAAGTAAAGATGAAAGCGGCTGCCAGAGAAGCCGAAAACCAGAAGGAAGCGGCTGCCAGAGAAGCCGAAAACCAGAAGGAAGCGGCTGCCAGAGAAGCCGAAAACAAGAGGAAAAAGGCTGCCAGAAAAGCCGAAAACCAGAAGGAAGAGGCTGCCAGAGAAGCCGAAAACCCGAAGGAAGCGGCTGCCAGAGAAGCCGAAAACCAGAAGGAAGCGGCTGCCAGAGAAGCCGAAAACAAGAGGAAAAAGGCTGCCAGAGAAGCCGAAAACCAGAAGGAAAAGGCTGCCAGAGAAGCCGAGAACGAATTGGAAAGGAAAAGGGTAGAGGCAGAGTTAGAAGCGCTGAAGCTAGAACGAGAAGCAGCAGCTGCCGAGGTGGAAGCAGAGTTAATAGTAGATGCCGAAGAAATGCATGATCCGAAGGACGGAAAATCTACCTCAGAAAAGATCGGATTGGAACGTACAAGGGACTATGTCCAATCTCAAATGGAATGGAAGACTCTTTCTTCCTCTCCTTACTTATTCGATAACGTCCCACTTCATGAAGAGTCTTGGAGAGGCCCGACGGCATCACGTCCATCCGAGGAAGATAATTTACCCTCGCAACTCCGCGATGAACCCAGGAATGCAAGGGCTCACGACAAGTACTTCTCGACACAGAACTTACCGGATTTGGGGAGAAGAGAGGCAAAGACTGAGTCCAGACCAGCAAATTCCATAACAGATGTACGCCCTCAGTCGTGTACCTGCAGACATGTTCCCTCAGCCCGCACGCCACTTGCAGACGAATCCGTAGCACGGTATTTCGCACGACGGGATCTCGTCACTTCAGGACTATACCAGTTCGACGATAAACCTGAAAATTACCGTGCATGGCACTCCACTTTCACCAATGCTATCGACGGAGTCCAGCTCAGAGCAACCCAGGAGTTGGATCTTATGGCAAAATGGCTGGGAAAAGAATCATGCGAACAGGTGAGACGCATGCGTTCAGTGTACATCAACAAACCCGAGCTAGCATTGAAGAAAGCATGGGAGAGACTTCAGGAGGGCTACGGAGCCCCCGAAATTATTGAGGCGGCGCTATGCCAACGTTTGGGAAATTTTCCTAAGGTGTCAGCCAAGGAACACACCAAGCTAAGAGAATTCGGAGATTTACTCATGGAGATTCAAGGCGCCAAAGAAGATGGCCACTCAGCTGGTCTAGTATACCTAGACACTCCAACCGGGATTAGACAACTCGTGGACAAACTTCCATTTGGGCTGCAGGACAGGTGGTTGTCCGTTGCCTCAGATTACAAGGAAGAACACGAAGGTCGATTCCCTCCCTTCGAGTATTTCACCAGGTTCGTGTGCAAGGAGGCGAAGAAGCGAAACGATCCTAGCCTCATAGGTCCAGGAAGCAGTGCAATGTACACCAAGCCAGATAAATCCACTTTGAATAATTCCAACATTACTAAACCAGTCTCAGCGCTTAAGACTCAAGTCCTTACAACTAACAACGACCCTAGCAAGGATTGTCCATTGCATAACAAATCCCACCCCCTCAAAAGATGCAGAACGTTCAGGGAAAAACCCCTTGAAGAGAAGAAGGCCCTCCTCGAGGAGAAAGGAATATGCTTTAGATGCTCTTCCTCGACCTCTCACTGTGCGAGAGAGTGTACGATCGCCGTGAAGTGCCTGGAATGCGATAGCACTAATCACGACTGGGCCATGCATCCTGGCCCGTTACCGCAAACCGACAAAGCTCCTTCACCCCCACAACAGGACGGCGGGGAGGGAGAAGCTCACTCCAGGACACCTGTTGTCAGCTCGAGCTGTACGGAAGTTAGCGGTCAAGCTCAGGCAAGCCGTTCTTGTTCAAAGATCTGTCTCACTAAGGTGTACCCTAAGGGAGCCAAAGACAAGGCCATCAAAGCCTACGTAATTCTGGACGATCAGAGCAACCGCTCGCTAGTCAGTCCAGAGTTCTTTAACTTGTTCAACATTGAGAGTGAGCAGTTACCATACTACCTTAGAACTTGCTCAGGCAACATGAAAACTTACGGAAGGAGGGCCGAAGGCTTCCAGATCGAGTCCCTGGATGGTAAAGTCCTCATCTGTCTCCCCCCACTCGTAGAGTGCGAGAAAATCTTGAATAACCGCACTGAGATCCCGACGCCAAGTGCGGTGCTACACCAACTACATCTCCACCACATCGCCAAACACATCCCAGAGCTGGATCCAGAAGCAGAAATACTCCTGCTGTTAGGGAGGGATGTTCTCCGGGTACACAAGGTTAGGCAGAAGGTCAGTGGACCACACGACGCCCCCTTTGCCCAACGCCTGGATCTGGGCTGGGTGGTGATAGGAGAGGTGGGCCCTGGCAACGAACACAAATCTACGGTTAACCCACTCAAGACCAATGTGCTAGAGAGTAGCCGCCATATGATTCTTCAACCCCGCACAAGTTCCATGTGCGTCCAGGAAGCACCACAAGGCTTTAACAAGCGCAAAGTAACTGACGAGACGCTGGGTCAGTCAGTCTTCGCTCAAACGGAGCATGATAATAAACTTGCTCCATCGGCTCAAGACGCCATCTTCTTAAAAACAGAGGACACCAAGGTCTTCAAAGACAAAGCAAATAGTGGGGTCGCCCCACCACCTTTCAGAGAACCACGCCAGTGCTTGCCAAACAACAAAGAGCAGGCAGTCAAGCGGTTCACGTCCTCGCAAAAAACCCTGAAAAGGATGCAGCAACGCACCCGATCGACCCACGAGGTACTGTGCACACTAATGGCAGAGGTCACAGCCATTATAAATGCACGACCACTCCTACCCGTGTCTTCTGACCCGGAAAACCCCTTCATACTCTCGCCATCAATGCTCCTTACGCAGAAGGCAGGAGCTGCCCCTCCACCAGGGGACTTCTCTGATAAGGATCTGTACACGAAGCAATGGAGAAGGAACCTTCAAGTTGGAGATTTAGTCCTCCTCAGGGACAAGCAAATCGCCCGCAACTGCTGGCCAATGGCCAGAATTACTACCACATTCCCTAGTAGGGATGGACATGTCAGGAAAGTCGAGTTGAAAGCTACCGACCAAGGCGATGTGAAAATTTACCAAAGGCCAGTTACAGAAGTCATTATACTTCTACCTAATGACTGATTTAGAGACTGAAGTTTTGTATTATGTTCATTGTGACCTTACGAAGGTCAAGCGGGGAGTGTGCTGCCTTTATGGCAGTTATTTAGTTTATAATATTTTCGCTTAGTAATTTAGCATTTTTTAGTTAAGTTAGGATTGTTTAAGTAAATTCATTTGTAATATATCGCGGCTGCGATGACGTCACATCCGGGTTCGCCCCGTCTTGTGGGAAAATACCGGTTTGGGATAAACGCAAGGGTGGGGGTCGCGCACATGTGGCAGTACAGCGCAGGCAAGTAGTTATCTACGCACCAAAGACACAGTGAAAGCAACGCTATAAGTCATCAGATAATCGATATGTTGTTAAAATGTTAACGCCGATTCTGTTAAAAGTAACGACGGTCGATAAGGTTTATTTTTTCGTCAGTTAAAGAGTCGGGATAGTTTGTATTGAAGTGTATTTAAAGCAGTCAATGGAGCAGCTAGATTCTGACTGTATGCTGCACTTTAATGTAATGTAGTTATCGTAGTTTTACCTTTGCAAGTATTCACAATGTAAATGTGATATTTAGAAGGAAACAAACACTGTACCAATCTTGTATTGTTTTATCAACAGTTTTCACCATACGTTAATGTGAAGAGTGAGCAGTAAATGGTTAATCTTACTGCGACCTTGTTTTCATTGACTCCGGTTTACCTCGACGTTTACCTCGGCGTTACGTTACACCCGAGCGAGAACGTTACACCGACACTCCCTCAACAACTGTGACGTTTGCTCAACCCCTGTCTCATAATCTTTCACACCCTCGGGAGTGGGCGTTAACCCCGAGAAAACTCTTATCTTCTGGCGGGGCCCCTCTGCCCTTCTCGCTAAGGAGGTAAGTGCAGAGGCCAACTCAGAGCTCTCGCCTTTCACGGTGGAACGGGAACTGACCAACTTTTTCAAATCTGACCACTCTTTCCCTTCATCCTCCAACACCGGAAGAATCCGCTCCCTGAGATCTCCTCCCCCCTCTGCAGGCAACTCTGCTCGCTGAGCTTTGACGCCTCCCTCCCCGACACTCTGAAGGCGCCATGGCCCCGCCTCCGCGGGGACGCCAATGTCCTCTGGCAACTCCGCCCCTGTTATGTTCTCACTTGTCTGTACTAACACTATATCTGTACCTGTCTCAAAATCAAAGTTCCGCGATACAATCTCCACTTTGCCAAACGTTTTAACCACACTCAAACCTCGGAGTAACACTTCATCCGGTACGCTAGTCTCCACCCCCCGCCAGCACGCACGCATTGCTCTCTGCCACCTTCGCAACCGCACACCATCGCCGAAAAGCAGCTGCCGCCATCCCGACTGTATTTTATTTAAGCAGAGTGATCACACAGCATCCACAGAATTCAATCCTGGGACGAGCAGCCTACAAATGTAACGGCCAGGACTATCGGCTTGTATTTGTCTCGGGGTAAATCTGTACATCCGCCAAACCGTGTCTCCCGTTTGCGGGGATGCTGTGTAATGCACACTGGTACAAACTCGCACACACAATATCAGGCAGCACACAATGCACGTTTACAGAGTACACTTTATAAATCTTACTGGAACTAGGTAATTAATAGCGTTACAATATAAAAAGAAAAGAAAAAAAAGGCGCCGACTTATCAGAGTTCAATCAGTTCTTGCACAACCGCTGGAGCTCAATTATCGAAGCCTTCTGTCCACCATTCGATCTTCTCCGACCTCCTCGACCCGCCGCCTGGGACCAACCTCGGTGATCGGCCAGAGCCCGTCCAGCAAGTCCTTCCTCCCCGGTTCTCCTCCCGAAAAACCCGCGCACTGACTCCAGGCTCCCACACTTACAGATAGAACAACATCTCTTCCCTTGGTTAGTTCCTCCATTATCAATAATTATAACCCAAACATTCCAACTAACCGGAGCAGTACCTCATCAGTGACCCACAAAGAAGCCATTTCATTATAACGCTGCCGAGAAGCCATTTTATGTAAGCAATAAACAGTTAACATTATAGTTAATAATCAGAGAACACTCCATATATATTGTTGAAACCCAACGCAGACTGGGAGTCCGTTTCGCTGAACACCTGCGCTCGGTCCGCCAGAGAAAGCAGGATCTCCCGGTGGCCACACATTTTAATTTGCACGTCCCATTCCCATTCTGACATGTCTATCCATGGCCTCCTCTACTGTAAAGATGAAGCCACACTGAGGTTGGAGGACGAAAACCTTATATTCTGTCTGAGTGGGCTCCAAGCTGATGGCATGATCATTGATTTTTCTATCTTCCATTAATCCCCCTCCTCCCCTTCTTACCCCATCCCTCATGTATTTATTTATTATTTTCTCTGCCCCTCTCACAGTCCCTCCTTGCCTGCTCTCCATCTTCCTCTGGTACTCCCCTCCCCTTTTCTTTGTCCCTAGGCCACCCGTCCCATGAACCTTTCCCTTTTTCAGCTGTGTATCCCTTTTTCCAATCAACTTTCCAGCTCTGAGCTTCATCCCTCCCCCTCCTGTCTTCTCCTATCATTTTGGATCACCCCTCCCCCTCCCAAATCTCTTACTAGCTTTTCATTCAGTTAGTCCTGACCAAAAGTCTTGGCCCGAACCAACGACCCTCCTCCCCTTCTTACCCCATCCCTGACATATTTAGTTGTTTGTTTTTTTCTCTCTCTCTGCCTATCACTCTACCTGTTCTCCATCTCCCTCTGGTGCACCCCTCCCCCTTTCTTTCTGCCTAGGCTTCCCGTCCCATGATCCTTTCCCTTCTCCAGCTCTGTATCCATTTTGCCCATCACCTTTCCAGCTCTTAGCTTCATCCCACCCCCTCCGGTCTTCTCCTATCATTTCGCATTTCCCCATCCCCCTCCTACTTTCAAATCTCTTACTATCTTTCCTTTCAGTTCGTCCTGACGAAGGGTCTCGGCCCGAAACGTCGACAGTGCTTCTCCTTATAGATGTTGCTGGCCTGCTGTGTTCCACCAGCATTTTGTGTGTGTTGCTTGAATTTCCAGTATCTCCTCGTTAAAGGACTGAGCTTTGTCATGAAGCAGGTAAGTTATAATTTGAGGCAAGGATTGGCTGTAAAAATGGCTGAAGGGGAACTGAAGTTTATTCCACATCAACCCCACCTACTGGGAGGCATCACAGTCACATGGTCAGCTGGAGATGTCAGACCACTGAACACACCAGCACAGGGTCCCCGTGGTTCTGTGATGTTTGTGTGTGTGTGTGTGTGAGCGACTGTGGGAGTGGGGATTTTGAACACCATGTAATGATTTGGATGAAATTCACGATGTGAAAAGGAAGTCCAAGTCTAATCAGATTTGTGTTTTTATTTATTTCGGGAGGTATTTCGACGGAACAGGAGGTAGGACCTGCTCTTTACCGAAACCCTGGATGGATTCGTAAAATTGTTCCGAATAGCAGCTTATAACCACCAGTTTAAATATTTACAGGACTGATGATGATGTCCAGGAATTGACAGTGACAGATGAGGCCCTACCTGTTGAAAATTCTATCACCGCTATTTGCTGAACACAGTGCTAAGAAAAACACTTGATGCCATTAATCGAGGTAAAACTTACAAAGATTGGCCGTAATACTGGGCTGAAGGGGAACTGAAGTTTATTCCACATCAACCCCACCGACTGGGAGGCATCACTGTCACACGGTCAGCTGGAGATGTCCGACCCCTGAACACACCAGCACAGGGACACAATACAACCAATACACGGGACTGACAGATGAACCACTGTATCCTGATCCCAGGCACACGGCACTAACACGCCAAGACATGAATTTGAATCTACCACAGGAGCTGGGAATTTAATACTGACTTGATAATATTGTAGAGAATAAAAGTGGGTATCAGTGTGATTACCGGGATTGTCAGGAAAATACACAAGTTCTTCGTGAATTGAGTGCAGTGTCTGATTGAAGCAGGTCTTCCCCCTTCTGGATCAGCATCTCTCACTGTTGTCAGAGGCAGAAGAGGGGAGTGGTAGTGATCGGGAACTCAATCTTCATGAAGCAGACAGGAGAATTTATGGACATGAACTGAACACCTGAATGGTGTGCTGCCTCAGAGGTGGCAGGGTCAGGAACGCCTGGGATCGTGTCTGCATAATTTGCAGAGGGAGGGAAAAGAACCAGATACTGCATCTTGGTATATTCTGGGACCAATGATATTGGAAGTAAAAGCAAAGAAGTCCTGAAAATAGAATTGTGAGAGCTTGGTAAGAAGCTCAGAACAGTACCTCCAGTGTTGTAATTTCTGGATTGTTGCCTGTGCCACCTGCTGGTTAGTGTAGGAACAGCATAATTTGGCTGCTATCGATTTGAGTGCTGTTCAAAAGCTCTTGAATTGAACGCTGACATTGGATTTGCCTTCCTAACACCTTCCTCACCACTGACTCGACCTGCAAGTTAACCTTTAGGGTGTTCTGCAGAAGGACTCCTTAGTCCATTTTCATCTCAAAATTTTTTGATTTTTTCCCCATTTAAAAAAAAATCTGCACATTATTTCTACGACCAAAGCTCATGACCTGAATTTTCCTGCATTGTATTTCATTTGCCATGTTCTTGTCCTTTCTCCTCTTTCAAGTCTTTGTGCAGTCTGCCTGTTTCCTCAACAATACCGCCCTCCTGTCAATGTCACATTCTGAATTTTCAAATGTAACACTTACCCAACAGGCTGGTATATGTCTAGGGGAAAAAGAAATCCAGCCACACACCAACCCACCTCCCGTACATGCAGGTGCTATGAGAATCGAGTTTATGCCTCGCGCCCCCGCCGGCAGTATCAAACTCACAACAAATACCGGTATGACATACACTTTAAAGAGTTTACTAAAATTAAAAGAGTATTAGGCAGTACAATATATATATATATATATATATATATATATACAAGAAAAAAACAAAAGGCGCCAACTTATCAAAGTTCAGTCAGTTTAGTGCACATCGGTGGAGCTCATCCAGCGAAACGTTCGACTCCTAGGTGGTCGTCCTCCCGAAACTCCCACTTCGGACTCCCCGGTGGTCTCCCGAGCGCACGTCCTCCTTCCTCGGCGTCTCCCTCCGGACTCCACAAGCCCGCGCCACCCCTCCCCCAAGGTCCCAGCCTCACAAAACACAATAACATTCCCCATTGATTAACAAGTGAATACAATTACCATATCAGACATTCTAAAGTGAAACAACGGCAAGAGAAACTTTTAACAGACAAAGAAGCATTCCTACTCGTAACAAACCAAAGAAGCCCTTTTTAGTAACACACACAGGACATTGTACACATATTTAATAACAATTGGATCGAAGTCTGTCTTTCTCCTCTAACTCACAGGATCGAAGAGAACGCTGTTCTTGTCTTGAATGACACCTTGTCCAGAGATGTCCCAGTGCTGGGGCCAGGGATCTCTCCGGGAAGTTGTGACTGGGAGATGTTTGCATTCTGAAGTACACTTTTCCTAAGTTATTGATCAGAGGGAAACCCTGGTCCTGTGCTTCACGTCTTTCTGTGGAATCTGTCGCAGTCGGATCCCACTGTCTGTTGGTCAGTTATCGGGTCTGATCACCTGAACCAGTGTTTACGGATCTGCTGCCATGTGTTATCGAATTAAACTGCGCTGCAGAATTAATCCATTAACGGAGCAACTCAGCCACAGGTCATTAACCGGTTCCTTCTTTCCCACTGAACCCCGTCATAAATCGGGGCAGCGCTTCGTCCTGAAGGAGGGTCTCGACCCGAAATGAAAGATTATTCAATTCCATGGATGCTGCCTGACCTGCTGAGTTCCTCCAGTTTTGTGTGTGTAGCTCCTCTCTGTATCCCTTCTCGGCCTCAGCAGATGCTGATTTTCCAGAGTCATGGTCAGTCACAGTTAATTCAGTGAAACCGGCCCCATCAGCGACTGGAATGAGGATCGGCACCGATCGTTGATGTTCACGAAGATCGTTTTTATCGCCAACGATTCCCCACACATCGTCTTATCTCCACACTGAAAAAGACAGGTCAGAGACAGTGCGACTCGTTTCTGGTGTTAGATGAGCAGCCATTTACGGACTCTAGCACCCCCGAGTTTTAGCGAAAGCCCGAACCCGTGTTAATTCCCGGAGAACGTTTTCAGTCATGCCCCGTGTCTGTTCTCTCTCTCCAGTGAATTTATTGGCGATTGTGATCCTGTCCCGGGGAAAGTGTGGCCCCTCTACCTGCACCACTCGCTACCTGGTGGCCATGGCAGCGGCCGATCTACTGACCATTGTCACAGGGTTCATTTTGACTCGAATCAGAGTATATTACTTCCCGTGGAGTTTTCTGGTCATCACCCCTTTGTGCACTGTTATCGGGGTACTGATGTTCACAGCCACACACTGTTCTGTCTGGTTTACCGTCACTTTCAGTTTTGACCGGTTTGTCGATATTTTCTGCCAGAAACTGAAAACAAAATATTGCACCGGGAAAACTGCGGCCGTGGTTCTGACAACAACCGGCGTACTGTCCTGTCTGAGAAACGTTCCCCGATTCTTCATATGGGAACCCCGGATGATCATCGACAATGTACCGTGGTCCTGTATTACCAAGGACAATTATTTCACTGACCCCTGGTGGGTTGGATATGACTGGCGCAATACGGTTTTAATTCCGTTCCTCCCTTTCGCTGGGATCCTGCTGCTCAACGCTCTGACAGTCAGGCACATTTTAGTGGCCAGTCGGGTCCGAAAGGGGCTGAAGGGTCCGAGCAAGGGGGAGAACAGCAGTGACCCGGAGATGGAGAGCAGGAGGAGGTCTGTGGTTTTACTCTTCACCCTCTCCGGCAGCTTCATCCTCCTGTGGATGACAATGGTTGTATTTTTCATATATTATCAGGTCACAGGAAAAGGATTCGAATTCAATGATTCTGAATGGATCTTTCAGTACGTCGGGTATTTTTCGTATTTTTGACGAAAAGCTTTACTTTAGCTGGGTATTGAAGAGATGGGTACAGGTGTTTTTCATAAGCCGTAAGCATAACAGCGGCGAATTCCGAACTATTTTGTACAATTTCACGTGAAAAATCTTTGAAGGAGCGAATTTCAGAGTTTTGAAATTGAAACAACCTTTGTTTTATAGCAATCTTAATAATACGGTTTTTGTCTCTGAAACAAAAAACACGCACAACCACATGCCGATTTTTACCTTGACCCAAGGTTTTTAAGTAGCCGTCTCTATGAGCCATTTCGATCTCCAGGGGTTGTAGGCAAGCCACCAGAAATAAAGATTGAATCATTTAATCAAAATAATCCAGTCTGTCGGCATATTCTGATTTTTCTTTTAATCCAACAAATCAAATATTATTCCGACGGGAACGAGTTTCAAATCCACAATCCTTTGCTGAGCCTTTTCCAAACGAAAAGAAATATCAGTCGCATTTCGACTAACCTCTTTAAGATCACGGCTCAAAGAGTCAATTATTTTCCTCCAGAAGGAGAAATCATTCTTTTAGTTGAGTTAGTTCAGCAGCAATATAGCTGATCTCAGCCTCGAATCTATTTACCCAGGGTGGTTCGTTTGAAATCACCTCAGTTTTCTGAATCTTACCGTTACCGGCTTCGGGATTTTTTTTTTGAGCTATTGAGGATAGACATAGTTATAACTATAAATCTAAACTTTCATCTAATCTGACGTCTAATACCCCACATCCGTGAATCCAAACCCTGCCCTGGCCTCAATCCCACCACAACCCTGTCCCAAAACGCTAGTCTGAACTCTAACTCCTCACATGTTGATCCTAAATGTAATCTGGACACTAAGTCTGCACGTCCTTGTCCCTAAATCCGAATCTGAGCTAACTGTAATGCATGGGCCAGACCAAAGCCACAGTTGCGTGATACTCATTCTTGAGTGGATAGATCAGGAAGCACAAGACGGATAATTTACCCACTGCCAGCATAATCACATCCTGACCTAACAGTGACACACTTTTCATTATCCCAGTTCAGAAAATGCCGATGAAAATGACGTGATATGAAGAAAAGACAGGGACCCGGTAACTTAAACCCAAGCTGGGAGCACAGAAAATGAGTCACCACAAAACAGAAAGGTACAGGGTGGAGTGACACTGACTCTCCAGTAAACCCTGTTAACTTACCCCATGCACCCAGATGTAGAATAAAGATCAGTGTAAATCAGAAGCAGGGAAGTTAAATCTCACTTACTTTGAGAGGAAGCCTCATAACTTCTACTCTCCAAATGGTCACAACAAAACCAAATAAAGAGATCTAAAGCACCTAAACCCTCGAAATGACATGATTTTCCTTATCTTGGGATGTGGGCAGGCTGGGCCTGGTCAATCTTGACTGAGTCACTCGGAAAGGGCATCCTGTGATTAAGGACCCGAAACACACAGAGATAGTCATCTATATCATTAATGATGGGCCCCAGGACACAGCCAAGCTGTGCTGGACCAGGTTCGTAAAAGGCATGGGCTAGATCCAAGTATCAGGCTTGTGTCACAGTGAATCTCGAGTGATGAGGTCAAGAAGCACCAGAGAGATGATTTCACCACAGTCTGCATCATCTCAACCAAACCAACACTGGCCCACACCACAACCCCACAAACACTTAGCTGAACAACACACAGAGCAGCACTCATTCCCTACAATGCAACTTCACCCCACTTCAATCATAAGTAGTAATCCCATCATAAAAACACATTCATAATAATAAAGTTTAACATTTGTGTAAGGAGGAGGAAGCTCCCAATAAAGGAAATTGTGGGACCTGTTTAATGTCCAGAGCAAAGCAGCAGGGCTTCATGATACTGTATCTCCAGTGACGAGTTTAACTAGCACAGCAGTGATTTGTTTTCTTACTCTGCATTACCCTGAAACGGCAATGAAGAAAGCCAAGGGCCAAGAGCTGAGAGGGAACCAGAACGTTAAACCCAAGCTGAGAACAGAGATAACAAGTCAACACGAAAGCCAAAGTGACCAGGTGGAGTGGTATTGAATCTCCAGTAAATCCTCTTAATTTAACCCAATCGATTCCATGTATCCAGATGCATAATAATAATAATAATAATAATAATAATAATAATAATAATAATAATAATAATAATAATAATAATAATAATAACAACAACAATAACAATAATAACAATAACAATAACAACAATAATAATAATATGTCTAAATTTAAAGTAGGGAGGTTACCACTTATTTTCAGATAAAGCCTCATAAGTAGGCCTCAAAATTCTATTCCCAATATAGTTGAATAAAACCAAATAAAGAGGTCTAAAATACCCAAGCCGTCTAAATGACGGATTTCTCTGGCTTGGTCTATGGTAATAACACAAGCCGGGACTGAACAACTCTGCCTGGGTCACCTGGCCGATGGTATCTAATGATTAAAGACCTGACACACCCAGTGATCACAGGTTGCATTACTGATGAGATGTCATAGTGCATATCCGGCTCATTAAGCCAAGATGGACCACCTTAATGAAGGGAATGAGCCAGTAAAGTGTCTCTACTGCCCTGTCCGGGACAGTCCAACATACCTCAGCACACTATATCGCACAACATTATCTCCCTGCCCCACATATACACCCTCCAACCCTACACGTATATCTAATCCCATGGTCCTATAGTTCAAAGGGACGCACGCCACCACTAACCATAGTCGCAGGCCGATTAACCATGGGTGTGTAAGGTGGAGGGAGAACCACTAAAGGCAAATATTGGAGTTGGTTAATGAAGGCGCAGACCATATCAAAGTGGCAGGGCTCAACCTAACCCGGGCCACAGCCCCTCAAACAAGCTTATTGATCATGAGGACGCTTTCACTCTCCTCTCTCTCAGTTGGATCCCTACTCCTAAACTAACACTTATGCCAACACCTACACACTCCTTTAAATATTAACCCACACTTCAGCACTCATTCCCTACAATCCAGCATCACACTCAAATCAACCACAAGTAGTAGCCCCACATATTTGTATATTCATAATCATAAACGTTAACATTTCTGTAAGGAGGCAGATAATGCCAATAATGGCAAATACTGAACTAAGTTAATGAAGGTGTGGACCAGACCAAAGTGGCAGGGTTGATTGACATTGAATCTCTTGTGGCGAAATCAGGGAGCAAAGGAGGGATGATTTCCCATTGCCTCAATAATTAAAACATAACTATTACTTTGTGGTGAGTAGGTGGGAACAGACAAAAGCTTTTTGCTTCACTGGACGCATGGAACACGGAAGAGTAGAACATAGGAACAGGCCGTTCGGCCGCTTTGCCGAATCTCCTAAAAAGGAAATCCAACACCCCCCCCCCAAATATTAATCCCACCCGCACCATGTCCATATCCCTCCATCTTCCTGACAGCCCTCCGCCTTCCCAAAACGTGTCTTCAAAACCGCTAATGTATTTGCCTCTACCGCCATACCAGGCAGAACATTGCAGTCATCCACAACTCTCTGAGTAAAATAACCTCCGCTCACATGCTTCTTGAACCTACCCCCTCTCAGCTTCAATGCATGCCCACTGTTAACAGGCATTTCAACACTGGGAAACAGACACATTCTGTCCACGTTGCCTCTCTTATAAATCTCTATCATATCTCCCAACGCACACCCTGTTAGTTAAGCCAGTTGATGCTGGGCCGGGTTATTGAAAGGCATGGGCCACATCAAAGTAGCAGGGTTGTGTCGCAGTGAATCCCCCCTCAGACTCCAACGCTCCAGAAGAAACAACCAAAGTTTATCCAGAATGTCATGGCAGCAAATGTCCTCGGAACGAGGTAGCATCCTGGTAAGTGTCTTCTCCACCCGCCCCAAAACCTCTACAGCGTTCCTATCAACACACACAAAATGCTGCTGGAACGCAGAAGGCCAGGCAGCATCTATAGGAAGAAGAGCAGTGGAGCAGGGTCCTGACGAAAGGTCTCGGTCCTAAACGTCGACTGTACTTCTCCCCATAGATGCTGCCTGGCCTGCTGTGTTCCACCAGCATTTTGTGTGTGTTTTGCTTGAATTTCCAGCATCTGCAGATTTCCTCGTTCCTATACTGGGGTGATCAGAACTGAGGTTGGAGGAACAACACCGTATATACCGGCTGGGTAGCCTTCAACCTGCAGGCATGAACATTGACTTCTCTAACTTCCGTTAATGCCCCTCCTCCCCTTCTTACCCCATCCCTGACATATTTAGTTGTTTGTTTTTTTTTCTCTCTCTGCCCATCACCCTGCCTGTTCTCCATCTCCCTCTGATGCTCCCCCCCCCACGTTCCCCTTTCTTTCTCCCGAGGCCTCCCGTCCCATGATCCTTTTCCTTCTCCAGCGCTGTAACACTTTCGCCAATCACCTTTCCAGCTCTTAGCTTCATCTCACCCCCTCCGGTCTTCTCCTATCATTTTGCATTTCCCGCTACCCCAACTACTTTCAAATCTCTTAGTATCTCTCCTTTCAGTTAGTCCTGACGAAGGGTCTCGGCCCGAAACGTCGACTGTGCTTCTTCCTATAGATGCTGCCTGGCCTGCTGCGTTCCACCAGCATTTTGTGTGTGTTGATTGAATTTCCAGCATCTGCAGATTTCCTCATGACATCGTTCCTATGCTGGGGTGACCAGAACTGTATACAATATTCGAAATGAGATCTAACCAGTGTTTAATAAAGTTACAGCATAATTTCCTGGCGTTTGAACTCAATATCTCGACTAACAAACACTAGTATTCAATAAGCCTTCTTAACCACCTTATCGACCCGTGTGGCACTTTCAAAGAGATACGAGTGTAATAATGGACGCTGCCTTTCTGAGACACCGCTTCTTGAAGGTGTCCTGAGTACTTTGTAGGCTAGTAGCCTAGATAGATCCGGATATATAAGTACTTAGATAGCCAGAGACTGATTAGTGATAGTCTGCGTCGTTTTGTGCGTGGTGCGAGTTATCCAAATTATTTTATGTAGTTTTTCGAAGGACTTACCCAGAAATCCGATGTCGCAAATGCAGTGGATGGGTTCTACGGGTTATTTAGCAGGGCCATTGACAAGGTCCTGCTTGGGAGGTTCAGCAGGTTTAGTCGCTTGGCATTCATTGGGGAAGATAGAGAGTGGAAATAGATGGTTGCGTCTCCGACTGGAGGCCGGTGACTTGTCGTATACCGCATAGATCGGTGCTGGGTCCGTTGTTGTTTGTCATCTAGATCAACGATCGGGATGATACTGTGATAAACCGGATCAGCAAACTTGTGGATAACACATGATTGGGTGGTTTAGTGGACAGCATTTCAGGCTATCAACGTTTGCCAGAGGTTCTGGATTTCGGTTTGATTGCATTGAAGAAAAGTTTGGATAAGTGCAAGGATGGGAGGGTTTATTGAAGGCTATCCTGAAGGTGCGGACTTGGAATAACATTTCGGAACAGACTAAATGGAGAAAATTATCTGTTTCTTTGTTGCAGTGCTCCATGACTCTAGGGGAAGTGTAGTTGGAAGGGAACCGGTTTGGTCACACACACACACACACACACACACACACACACACACACACACACACACACACACACACACACACACAAAGGCATACACACTTACATACACACAAGCGCACACAGACACTAGTATGCACAAAAATACACAAACGCTTAAACACAGACAGACGCACGAACTAAAACACGCACAATATATTACGCACACAATCTCACATACACAAAAATACACTCGCTCAGAATGGCTGACAGAATCGCGCACACATACACACAAAAACACTCATATAAAAATGGGAAAGAATCCTACACAAGCATAAAAAAAACAAATGGAACGCACTGACACGAACACAGACTGTCATAAACACATACAAACCCTCACACTCACAAACACACAAACACTCAAACGCACAGAATCACAAACAGACTCACATAAGCAAACATAAGAGGCACACACACAATCGCACCAGACAAAAACACGCACAGTCACGCACAAACAGAAACAGATACATGCACAGAAAAGAAACAAATGCTCCAACTCTGACACACATAAACGCACAGAAATAGAGACACCAGTTGCATATACCGATGTCTTTGACATACATACTTACAGTGGAAGCGCATGTAATTGATATAGCAACTCAATCGGTTCAGTCACTTTTTTCGGGGGCAACCGAGTAACACAAATGATTAAGAGCATCTGAGACTAGAGACCCAAATACCTATGGTTACTGTTGTGAGGGACGACTCATGGACAGGCAGGGAATCTAGAGAGACCGATTATGTAGAGGTAGTTAGAATCCATTTAATATGACGTCGTGGTTGGCACAGACAATGTGGGCCGAACGGTCTGTTCCTGTGTTTTACCTTTCGCTGTTCAAAGTAGATGGAAGACAAACAGAGGGAAGCAACGTTCCTTTTCTGAGCAAGCGTTTATTTCAATGGTGATGAACATAGACTTGTTTTTGAGACAGGGCAAAATTTAGTATACATCTGGTACCTTGAGGAAGGTTAATGATCTCAGGAAAGAAGGTTGGGTTTCCATTCAAAGCAACACAATAAAATAATACAAGGACTCAGCAGGCCAGGAGATTTCTACAGAACAGAATATTGCCTACGTCTCGTGCCGAAATCCTTGATCAGGACTTGGGCAAAAAAAAAAAAGAAAATTCAGAGCACGAAGGCGGGGCAGGGGAAGTGAAAAAGACTTACAATGTGGAAGGATTTAGGTGACAGAGCGAGTGAGCAGGGGTGAAGTTCATTCTTGAAAGAGATAAGTATCTGCAGAAAGAAAAGTCTGACAGGAGAGGGTAGAAGATCATGGCAGAAGGGCGAGAACCAGACGGAGTTGATTGGCAGGAAAGGAGATCAGGCGGGAGAGGGAAACGGGAATGGGGGAATAATGAAGGGGCATTAATCGAAGTTCGGATAATCGTGTTCACGGCACCAGGTTTGTGCCAATCCAGACAGAACATAATATGTTGATCCCCCATCCTGTACGGCCTCATCATGGCAGTAGAGGAGGCCATGAATTGACGTGCTGGACTGGGGAATAGAATTGAAACGTGTGCGTTGATTTGAACTTCAGCATCTGCAGATATTTCCGTGCTTGTGGCTGCACTCAGATGAGGTGCGATCGGAATTGGTGCAGAATCGGAGTGGAGCGGCCGTTTTACTCTCAGTCGATATGCTTTAGTAGTTCCTCAACTGATGGACAAAAGTCACACCGAGACAAACAACAGAGTCTGAGGGCATTTGAAACAACGTTCCCTTTGCTGCAGGAATTCTATTCCCAATTTACAGCCCTGAGTACATCACATTACCCATTGTTTGCCGTTTCACAATTAATTGACGAAAAAAATCCCTGTCACCGTGGGGATTGCACATGTCTGATGTAATCGGTTTGGAAATAAAGTGAAAACCTTTAATTTTAAATCTGTTGAAGTCTGTCCCTGTGGAGTCGCTAAATGGTATCAAAACCCCAGGCTTATGCTGCCTTGGCAATTCATTCCGAGAGATCGGCTGCAGCACGGGGTGTCTAATCACTGGGCAGAGAAAATGTCTTCAATGTTGGATAGTTACAGGAGTGTGCAGAAAGTATTGTACGTGTTCATTGCCGTCATTGGAGTTTCTGGTGAGTTAACAGAGCAATTCATGTTTGTTATTTCTGTGTGTTAACCGGTGTAGACTGTTAATGATCATTTGACAAGCTTCCAACTTGATGACCATTACACAAATATCCGTCAGAGATATTGATCCTCTCAATTCGAAATGCCGATTTTGCATATTTAATGATACAGATCCATAGAACCATAGAACAGTTCAGCACAGAAACAGTCCTTTCGGACTTTCTTGGCTGTGCAGAACCATTTTTCTGCCTAGTCCCACGGACCTGGCACCTGGCCCAGATCCCTCCGTACACCTCTCATCCATATACCTGTCCAAGTTTTTCTTAGATGTTAAAAGTGAGCCCGCATTTACAACTTCATCTGGCAGCTCATTCCACACTGCCACCACTCTCTGTGACAAGCAGCCCTCCCACCAATGATCCCTTTAAACTTTACCCCTTCACCCTTAACCCATGTCCTCTGTTTTTTTTCCGCCCCTAGCCTCAGTGGAAAAAGCCTGCTTGCATTCACTCTAGCTATACCCATCGTAATTTTATATACCTCTATCAAATCTCCCCTTATTCTTTTACGCTCCAGGGAATAACCTATTCAACCGTCCTCTGTAACTCAGTTTCTCAAGACCCAGCAACATCCCTGTAAACCTTCTCTGCACTCTTTCAAACTTATTAATATCCTTCCCGTAATTAGGTGACCAAAACTGCACCCAATACTGCAAATTCGGCCGCACCAATGACTTATACAACCTCCCCATAACATTCCAACTCTTATACTCAATACTTTGATTTATAAAGGTCAATGTACCACAAGCTCTCTTTACTTCCCTATCTACTTGTGACCCCACTTATAAGGAATTATGTATCTGAACTTCCAGATCACTCTGTGCTATTGCACTCCTCAGTGTCCTAACATTTACCTTGAATGTTCCACCTTGGTTTGTCCTTCCGAAGTGCAATACCTCACACTTGTCTGTATTAAACTCCATGTGCCATTTTTCAGCCCATTTTTTTTAGCTGGTTCAGATCCCTCTGCAAGCTTTGAAAACCTTCCTCACTGCCCACTACACCTCCATTCTTTGTATCATCAGCAAATTTGCTGATCCAATTTACCACATTATCATCCAGATCATTGATATAGATATCAAATAATAATGGACCCAGCACTGATCCCTGTGGCACACCACTGATCACAGACCTCCACTTAGAGAAACAGTCCTCCACTACCACTCTCTGGCTTTTCCCATTGAGCCAATGTCTAATCCAATTTACTACCTCACCACGTATACCTAGTGACTGAATCTTCCTAACTAACCTCCCATGAGGGACCTTGTCAAAGGCCTTACTGAAGTCCATGTAGACAACATTCACTGTCTTCCCTTCATCCACTTTCCTGGTGCCCTCCACGAAAAACTCTAATAGATTTGTTAAACATGACCTACCACGCACAAAACCGTGTTGACTCTCCCTAATAAGTCCCTGTCCATCCAAATACTTGTAGATCCTATCTCTTAGTTCTCCATCCAATAATTTAGCTAATACCGATGTCAAACTTACTGGCCTATAATTTCCCGGATTACTTTTTTAAACAACGGAACAACATGAGCTATCCTCCAATCCTCTGGCACCTCACCCATAGATACTGACATTTTAAATATATCTGCCAGGGCCACTGCAACTTCAACACTAGTCTCCTTCAAGGTCCTAGGGAATACCCTGTCAGATCCTGGGGATTTATCTACACTGATTTGCCTCAAGATAGCAAGCACCTCCTCCTCTTCAATCTCTATAGGTTCCAAGACCTCTCTACTTGTTTCCTTCATTTCTATTGACTCCATGCCAGTTTCCGTAGTAAATACAGACGCAAAATACCATTTAAGATCTCCCCCATTACTTTTGGTTCCATACAGAGCCGAGCACTCTGATCTTCAAGAGGACCAATTTTATCACTTACTATCATCCTTTTGCTCTTAATATACCTGTAGAAGCTCTTTGGATTATCCTTCACCTTGACTGCCAAAGCTACCTCATGTTTTCTTTTAGCTCTCCTGATTTCTTTCTTAAGTGTTTTTTTGCACTTTTTATATTCCTCAAGCACTTTATTTGCTCCCTGTTTCCTATACATTTCGCATATCTTTCTTTTCTTCTTTATCAGAGTTCCAATATCCCTAGAGAACCAAGGTTCCTTATTCTTATTCACTTTGCCTTTAATCCGGACAGGAACATACAAACTCTGCACTCTCAAAATTTCTGCTTTGAAGGCCTCCCACTTACCAACGACATCCTTGCCAGAGAACAACCTGTCCCAATGCACGCTTTTTAGATCCTTTCTCATTTTTTCAAATTTGGCCTTTTTCCGGTTTAGAACCTCAACCCGAGGACCAGATCTATCTTTATCCATGATCAAGTTGAAACTAAGGGTGTAATGATCACTGGAACCAATGTGCTCCCCTACACACTTCCGTCAACTGTCCTAACTCGTTTCCTAATAAGAGATCTAATATTGCATCCTCTCCAGTAGGTACCTCTATATATTAACTTAGAAAACTTTTCTGAACACATTATACAAACTCTAACGCGTTTAGACCTTTAACAGTATGGGAGTCCCAATCAATATGCGGAAAATTATAAGCCCTTACTGTCACAACTTTATGTTTCCTGCAGTTGGCCAGTTGTCTGCTATATCTCTGCAGATTTGCTCCTCCAATTCTCGATGACTATTGGGTGGTCTATAATACAACCCCATTAATGCGGTCATATCTTTCCTGATTCTCAGCTCCACCCATACGGCCTCGGTAGATAAGCCCTCTAATCTGTCCTCCCTGAGCACTGCTGTAACATTTTCCCTGACTAGCAATGCCACACCTCCCATCCTTCATTCCCCTGCCTCTATCACGGCTGAAACATCGGAACCCTGGAACATTAAGCTGCCAGTCTTGCCCCTCCTGTAGCCAAGTTTCACTAATGGCTATGATGTCATAATTCCACGTGTCAATCCACGCCCTCAGCTCGTCTGCCTTCCCCACAATACTCCTCGCATTGAAATAGACGCACCTCAGAAGATTATTACCACCACACACAAACCTTCTGTTTGTGACATTGCATGAAACTTTAACATAATTTATTTTCACCCCTGCTCCACTATCTACTCTGTCACTCTGGTTTCCATCCCCCTGCAAATCTATGTTAACCCCCCCCCCCTCCAAAAGCAATAACAAACCTCCCTGCAAGGATATTTGTCCCCCTGTAGTTGAGATGCAACCCGTCTCTCTTGTACAGGTCCCACCTGCCCCAGAAGATGTCTCAGTGATCCTGAAATCTGAAATCCTGCCCCGTACACCAGTCCCTCAGCCACGTGTTCATCCTCCTGAGCATCCTAATCTTGCCCTCAGGCACGTGGCACAGGTAGCAATCCTGAAATTACCACACACGAGGTCCTGCTTTTTAACTTCTCAATGATCACTCTTCAGGACCTCCTCACTCTTTTTTCCTACGTCATTGGTACAGATGTGTACCATGACATCTGGGTGCTGACCCTCCCATTTCAGAATGCTGTGCACGCTACAAGAGTCATACCTAACCCTGGCACCCAGGAGGCAGCAAGCTATCCGGGAGTCTCTGTCGCGACCACAGAACCTCCTTTCTATACCTCTAACTATCGAGTGCCCTATCACTACCGCTCTCCTCTTTTTCCCTCCTCCCTTAGGCACTGCAGAACCAGACTCAGTGCCAGAAATCCGGCTTCCGCAGCTTGTCCCAGGTAAGTCATCCTCCCCCAACCGTATCCAAATCAGTATACTTGCTGTTGAGGGAAATGGCCACAAGGGAGCACTGCTCTGCTTGCCCTTTTCCCTTCCCTCGCCTGACGGTAACCTAATTATCTGTGCGCTGCTTCTTTGGCGTAACTACCTCCCTGTTGCTGCTATCTGTAAACCTCATTCTCCTGAATGATCTGGAGGTCATCGAGCACCTACTCCAGTTCCCTAACGCGATTTGTTAGGAGCTACAGCTGGATGCACTTCTTGCAGGTATCGTTGTCAGGGACACCGGACTTCCTACATCCTGCAAGTGGAGCATTCCAACATCCTGCCTGGCATTCCCTCTACTCTAAACAAACCTATACAAACCTTACTGGAACCTACCCTCGCCTCTGTCGGTTTGCGCCGAAGACTGTTGAGCCAAAGCCGTCCCACTCTCACTCAGTCCACTCTGACGATAGCCGCTACGACGATGGCCGCTGTATATAGAGGTCTTTTTTCAAACCTTTGGCGCGCTACGTCACGCGCCTGCGCAGTCTAGCCTCTTTGGCCCGATCAGTTAAAAAAAATGGCTTTTCTCTGAGATGCCTTTACTTCTTCACTCTCTGTCTCTTATTTCGATTTGAAAGACTGTTGAAAAATTCCTCTCCCTTTTAAACCTTTGGCGCGCTACGTCTCGCGCCTGCGCAATGTGACATCTTTGCCCCGATAAGTTAAAAAATGGCTTCACTCTGAGATGTCTTTACTTCGTCACTGTTTGCCTCTTGCTTCGATTGCAAATCATCTGTCTCTCCTCTGCCACAAGCGATCCACTCGGACGTTTATCGTGTCTTTAATGACACCTTTTTCAGAATAGTCCCAGTACAGCTCTCTGACTGGTAGGACTTTGATGGGAATTCGTCCGGATTTTACCCGTGCTGGAGAAAGGTACTTTCCCTTAAGATGGGATTGGGAGGGTTTTACATTGTGAACTTGACTATTTCTGATCTATTGATCAGACTGAACACCTGGTCCTGCTTTTTATGTTTCCCTTTGGACTCTGTGACAATAGCATTCCTCTGCCCGTTGGTTAATAATTGGGTCTGATCACCTGCATCAGTGTCAACAGACATGCTGAACTGTTTTATCCAAGTGCACTGCGCTGTAGAATTAATTTATTAATGGAGCCATCGGCTTCTGTTTACAAAGTTGAACCGGCTTTCCCTCTGAGACCCGTCCTAAATTGGGGCATCGTTTCTTCCTGACGAAGGGTCTGGGCCCGAAATAGACAGGGTTGTTTCAATTGCATAAATGTTTCCTGAGCTGCAGAGTTCCTCCAGTAATGTGAGTGTGCTGCTTCCCTCCAGATCCCTCCAGCCCACCAGATACCGACTTTCTCGTGGCCCCATCAGCGATGAAATCAGGGTTATCATCGATCACTGTCGTTGATGCAGCTCGTTTTCATCACCGGCGATTAGTCACGCAACGTCTTATTGGCACAGCGAGGACAACAGTCAAAGATAGTGTGACCCGTGTCAGATGATAGATTTGCAGCCGTTCACACATTCTCGCACTCCTGACCTTTAGCCAAAACCCGATCCCGTGTTAATTCCCAGATAATTTGTGCAGTAATGCCCAGTGTCTGTTCTCTCCTATCTCTTTGTCTCTGTCTCTGTCTCGGTCTGTCTGACTCGCGCTCTCTTCTCTGTTTCTTCAGTGAATTCAATGGCGATTGTGATCCTGTCCCGTTGGAAGTGCGGCCTCTCTACCTGCACCGTTCGTTACCTGGTGGCCATGGCAGTGGCCGATCTACTGACTATCGTCTTCGAGATCATTTTGAGTCGAATATTTTACTTTATGTCCAGTTTTCTGAGCATTACCCCTGTGTGCACGGTTACCAATGTACTGAGATTCGCAGCCACAGACTGTTCTGTCTGGTTCACCGTCACTTTCACCTTTGACCGGTTTGTCGCCATTTGCTGCCAGAAGCTGAAAACAAAATATTGCACCGGGAAAACTGCGGCTGTGGTTCTAACAACAACCGGTGTACTATTCTGTCTGAAAAACATTCCCCGTTACTTCCTCTGGGAACCCAAGGTGATCATCGACAATGTGCCGTGGTTCTGTGAACTCAGGGACAAAGTTGTCACTGACCCCGGCTGGGTAGGACAGGCTTGGCTGGAGACTGTTTTAACTCCGTTCCTCCCTTTCGCTGTGATCCTGCTGCTCAACGCTCTGACAGTCAGACACATTTTAGTGGCCAGTCGGGTCCGTAAGGGGCTGAAGGGTCAGAGCAAGGGGGAGAACCGCAGTGATCCGGAGATGGAGAGCAGGAGGAGGTCTGTGGTTTTACTCTTCACCATCTCCGGCAGCTTCATCCTCCTGTGGCTGACACTGGTTGTAAATTTCATATATTATCAGGTCAAAGCTATTGGTTTCAATTTCAATGATTCCGAATGGATATTTCATGAGGTCGGCGTTTTGATGAGGAATTTCAGCTTGTGCACGAACACATTTATTTACGCGGTGACTCAGTCGAAATTCAGGGAACAGGTGATCAGCGCGGTGAAATACCCGATCACCTCGGTGGTTCAATTCATTAATAAAGTCGCGGCCTGAGCGCAACCCAGATGCAGTTTCAATGTATCCAGTCCGGGCTCCAGATCTTCTCATCCTCCGGCTAGTCTGCAAGCTGTTATTCCCGAGGGGGGTGCTGGAGTGCTACGTGGGGCTGGGTAAAGAGAGATTGCGAGATCGTGAAAGAGTGTGTGTGTGTGTGTGTGTGTGTGTGTGTGTGTGTGTGTGTGTGTGTGTGTGTGTGTGTGTGTGTGTGTGTGTGTGTGTGTGTGTGTGTGTGTGTTTGAGAGAGTGCAAGAAAAGTTTACGAAGATGTTTCCATGACAAGGTGACTTGTGTTATAGGGAAATGTTGGTCAGGCATCAAACTTAGCATGCTTGTCACTAAACCCAATCTCATTTTAACTCCTTCACTAACCTACCCCTATACATAAACTGACTTCTAACACGGTAATCCCCGTCACCAAACCTAAATCTGCCCTCCCACAACATCCCATCCCAACCCCCAAATCCTTATCTGCACTGTAACTTCCTGCATTCCTGCCCCTTATCCTAATATGAAAACTAACTTCCAAACATCTTATTCCCTAAATCCTAAACTGAACTCTAATCCCCTCATCACTGCCCCCAAACCTTAATCTGACCTCTAACACCCCACGTCTCTGATCCTAAACTCTAATCTAATCTGTCTTCCAGCACCACTCTCCCCTTTGCATAAACCCTAACCAGACAGTTAGCCCACCACAACCATGTCCCCAATCGCAAATTTGACCACTATCTCCCCACATCCCTGACCTTAAACATAATATGATCTCTAACCCAGCCACATCCCCGTTCCGAAACGCAATTAAGACATGAAATACTCCACATGCCTGACCATAAATCATAATCTGAAATCTAAACCCGCAGATCCCTGTAACTCACGTCTCCCTAAGAGACATAGATAGTTTAGGGGAATGGACAAACAAGTGGCAGATGAAACATAATGTTGGAAAGTACATGAATTAAACGGGCAGACTATTATTTAGATGGTGGTGGAATTCAAAATGCAGAGATGCAAAGGGACTTGGAGTCCTTGTGCAGGAAACCCTAAAGGTTAACCTCCAGGTTGATTTCGTGCTAAAGAAGGCAAATGCAATGTTGGCATTCATTTCTAGAGGCATAGAATATAAGAGCAGGAATGAGATACTGATGCTCTACAAGGCACTCCTCAGACCACACTCAGAGTGTTGTGCGCAGTTTTGCGCTCCTTATTTTAGAAGTGATATACTGACATTGGAGAGGGTTTAAAGAAGATTCCCGAGAATGATTCCAGGCATGAACGGATTACCGTATGAGGATCGTTTAGCTGTTCTTGACCCGCAGAAAGTTTGAAGTTAATAACTCATCAGCGGTGATTGATAGGTTCGTGGCCTAAGGTCGAAGGAGATGAGATATTAACCAAACTTTCTGCATAATCACTCAAAGAGTTGAACTGCATGCGCATGTAATGAGAGTTGTATAACTCATCGCCTTCCTCCTTAGGCAATGAACTTATCAATGACCCCTGCTATGGACACTTTCGGGAGATCCAAGATCCGGATGCTCCACGACCTCTGGACTATGTGCGTAAATGTAGGAGGGGACTATGTTGATAAATAAATGCGCTAGGTTTTCTAAAACTTCCCTTTGGCCAAGAACCTTTCAGTCACCCCGGATATACACTTAATAACAGATCTTTATCCTTGCTGAGAGCCACGTCGTTTCCAACAACATTGTCCACAATAACTTCAATTGTAATGAGCAAATACAGTCACTTATTCAGTCAAAAACAATCAATCCGTCTCCGAGTTGGTTTGATGAATCGTTTGCACAGATAAATTATTTTCATTTGAGGTGCTAATATTCGTGTTTTTTTTTCCTATGAACTTTGATCAATATGTTCATATCTGCTTGTCCCATTGGTGTACTGACGGATGATGTTTCACAGCTATGGTTTGGAGTTTGCGTTCGTAAATCCCCATGGTTCCTTCTCAGAGGTGTCCCTCGCTCCATCTGGATATGATGAGAATTTGGACCTGTTTCCTCTTGGTTTCCCCAAGGTCCCTTTGTTCATCCACACTCTTAGCTAACTGACCATTAATCCTGTACTCAGTCTTCTGGCATGTCCTTCCAAAATGTATTACCTCACACTTATCCGGATTGAACTCCATCTGCCACTTTTCTGCCCAATTTTGCAGCCTGTCTATATTCTTTGACAACTTGCAGCTCCATCCACAACTCCTCCAATCTTCGTGTCATCCGCAGTCTTACTCACCCATCCTTCCGCCTCTACATCCAGGTCATTTATAAAAATCACAAATAGCAGGGGTCCCAGGGCAAATCCCTGCGTCTCTCCACTAGTCACCGACCTCCAGGCAGAATACCTTCCTACCACAACTACCCTCTGCTTTCTTCCTTTAAGCCAATTTTTTTATCCAAACAGCTAAGGTTCCACTTTTCCCATGCCTCATATCTTTCTGAATGAGTCTCTCGTGAAAGGCCTTGTCAAATGCCTTGCTGAATTCCATGTAGACCACATCCACTGCCCTACCCTCATCAATTTCTTTTGTTACCTCTTCAAAAAAACTCAATCAGGCTCGTGAGGCACGACCTTCCCTTCACAAAGCCATGTTGACTATCCATGAGTAGACTGTACTTCTCCAAATGCTCGTAGATCCTATCCTTAAGAATCTTTTCCGGTAGTTTGCAGACCACCGACGTAAGACTCACCCGCCTATAGTTCCCAGGTTTCTCCCTATTACCTTTTTAAAACAAGGGAATATATTTGCCATTATCCAGTCCTCCGGCACTTCCCCTGTTGCTAATGAGGATTCAAAGATCATGGCTAATGATCCTGCGATATACTCTCTCAATTCCACAACAACCTGGGGTGTATCATATCTGGCCCTGGGGATTTATCAATCTTGATGTTTTTAAGAAGATCCAACACTTCTTCTTCCTTAATCTCCACATTGTCCAGCACACAGGTCTGCTCTATGTCGACCTCACCCTCATCAAGATTATTTTCACTTGTGAATACTGAAGCAAAGTATTCATTTAGGACCTCCACAGCCCCCTCTTCCTCCGGGCACATGTTGCCCTCTTTATCCTTTACATTGCATTTGGCTTTCTTACCACAGACTCAGCCTGTAAATTAACCTTCTGAGCGTCATGCACGATGATACCTTAATCCATCTGTACCTCTGATGTTTGAATTTTCTCCCCAGTTAGATAATAGTCCGCACTCGTGTTCCTTTTACCAGAATGCATTATCATACATTTCCCAACACTGTATTCCTTCTGCCAAATTATTTCCCATTCTTCTAATTTGTCTCATTCCTGCTGCAATCGCATTACTTCCTCAACACTACCTTCCCCTCCACCAACCTCCGGATCATCCGCATACTTTGCCACAAAGCCTGCAATACCTTAAAGTCTTAATAAGCTGATAAGGATAAGGAAGGAAGGCGGACTCTGTCGTGGGCAAAGTACTGGAGAGTTTAACATCGGTAGCTGAGCGAAGGGCGCTGAGTAGGCTACGGTCAATTATGGAAAACCCTGAACATCCTCTACATAGCACCATCCAGAGACAGAGAAGCAGTTTCAGCGACAGGTTACTGTCGATGCAATGCTCCTCAGACAGGATGAAGAGGTCAATACTCCCCAATGCCATTAGGCTTTACAATTCAACTGCCAGGACTTAAGAGCTTTTTTAAAGCTATTATTAATGCTTTTTGAGTTAGTGATTTAGATGCATATCATATTATTACTGAGTTAAGTATTGTATGTAATGAGTTTTTGTTACAACAAGTGTATGGGACATTGGAAAAAATGTTGAATTTCCCCATGGGGATGAATAAAGTATCTATCTATCTATCTATCTATCTATCTATCTATCTATCTATCTATCTATCTATCTATCTATCTATCTATCTATCTATCTATACCATTTATCTAAATTGCTGCCAAACAATGTGAAACGTAGCGGTCCCAATACTGACGCCTGAGGAACATTACTAATTACTGGCAGCCAACCTGAAGAGGCCCCCATAATTTCCACTCGCTGCCTCCTGCCTGTCAGCCATCCCTCTGTCCATTCCAGTATCTTTCCTGTCATGGCATTGAACTTTATCTTTTTCGGCAACCTTATGTGTGGTACCTTATCGAAGGACTTCTGAAAATCCAAGTAAATGACATCCACTGCTCTCCTCTGTCCACCCTGCTTGTTACGTTCTCGAAGAACTCCTAACCGATTTGTCAGGCAAGATTTCCCTTCCCATTATTTCATTGCGATATTGTTACATGTGACAGGCCTTTCCTTCTCAAATTGTAGTGTGAAGTTAATCATATAATGATCACTGACTCCAAAGGAATACTTTTCTTTATGCTCCCGAATAAGGTCGGGGTTATAACACAACACCCAAACTGAAATAGCCTTTCCCCGAGTAGGCTCACGCACAAGTGACTCCAAAAATGCATCTCGTAAGATTTCTTACAACAAATTCCGATCTCATGCATCAGATTCCCTGTCTTGCACTTCGACACCAACATTATTTTCCCAATTCCACAGTATATTTAATTCCCCCAATACAATTTTAACATTATCCTTATTACGTGCCTTTTCCAGCTCAAAGATGTGAATTAAACTGGTCACTCCCGTAACTTAATAACATTTTTTACATGAAAACTATCAACCCCCAAATGTTGTCATGAAGCCTGATTTATTTCAACCTTATATGCTTCACACTGAAATAGTATGTGTAACTGTTTCATATTGACAAAATTCACAGGACACAGAATGAAGTTTTTTTTTAATTGGATACAAGGCATAATTAAGCATATTGTGGGCAATTCTATGTCATGTCAATATAATTCCTTCCCTTCTGGTTTTAACCCTTTCTTTGGTAAACCCAACTGGTTTATGTATTCTGTAAAGGTGTCTGCCCTTATGTCCATTATCCTCCAAGATTTCACATAAGTACCTATTTCTTAACCCTAACACCCCCTTAAAACTTCTGAGTTGCTAAGTGTAATGTCCATATCCACAGTTAATGTTTTAACAGCTTTTGTAGCTAGGCAGTGATCCCCATCATTTTTCTGAACAGCGCTATTGGCAGGGACCATAAGGTGCAGACATATAAAACAAACTTTGGATACAAAATACTGTTTGATATGTTCCCAGCAGTGAATCTGACCTACAGCTAGAATTATCTGTTTTAAGACTCATCAAAACCGTAAACGAATCTGAATAAATTACAAGATTACAAGGACTAATTTCCTCCACGCACCGTCAGCCTAAAATGCTGGCAAACAATTCTGCTTCATAAACAGATAAATGGTTGGTAAGTCGTTTACTTGTCGTTACCTGCAATTCTGAAAACTCTAAACTAGAAGTCACACCAACATTCCGTTTAATTATCTATTGAGTAATCTGTAAAAATGGTTACTGAATGATAATAACTTTCATTGAAATACTGATGAACCAACAAACCATCAGACAGAACAGAATCCAATCATGTAACCTAATATCAACTAAAGTCACTGAAAAAACTGGAATTACCCAGTGGGACTTATTGTATAATCCAATACACCCATATTCCCAGAGTGATAAGAGCCCAGCCACCTAAAGCTAAAGAAAAATCTTTATTTTTGCATTGTTTCCTACAGTCCTCCAACACACCTTTAACAGGATGATCATTTCTTTCCCAACTCAAATTAATCCGGTATGTTAACATCAACTTTAACCTCTGTCATTGTAAGGACAATTGTTCCATTTCAAACCGTAAAGCCGAACCAGGCGTCGACATTACTGCACCACAACACAATCCTAAACCCTGTGCTTGCATTAAATCCAAACATTATAAAGTTGAAGATGAAACTGATCCATAGGCCACACAGACATAAATAACTGCTCGAATAAATGAATATTAATGGTTAACAAAGCTTTTCGTGTTGCAAACCAAGAACACCCACATCGATGCCTGAGGAGAGAATGCTCGTTTACATGTAGGTTATTTTACTGATAATGTGTCACACAGAAATATAAATGCATATGTGCACAGCCTGACCGGCACAGACCGTCCAAATAAAAACTCACACAAATTATACAATTTTTCCGCACTCCTAACTTTCATAATTTAATCAGATGTCCTCCTTCCATAAAATATCATATACCTTATCAATGTCAAAAATACTGCTATTGCAATTGCTTTTTTAGCTGTGTTTTCTTACATTATCTTCCAAAACTAAAACTAAGCCCAATGTCCTTCTGAAATCCACTTTAATAAAACATTATGTCACGTCTCATTTATAACTCAAGCACTCAATTGCCATTGGAAATGCTCCACTCTTCAGGACGGGAGAGAGGCAAAAGAAAGGAAATTATAGGCCTGTTAACCTGACCTCAGGGGTTGGGAAGATGTTGGAATTATTTGTTAAGAATATCTTTTCAGCGTCCGAGGAGACACCTGATAACATAAGCCACTGTCAGTATGGCTTCCTGAATGGAAGTCTTGCCTGAAAAATCAATTGTAATTCTTTGAAGAAATAACAAACAGGATAGATGAAGGAGAATCAGAGGATTTTGTGTTCGGATTTTCAGAAGGCATTTGACAAGGTGCCGCACATGAGGCTGCATTACCAATTTAGAACGCATAGTATTTCACAAAAGCTGCAGGCATGTATAAAGCATTGGCTGTTTCGCAGGTGGAAATATGTGGAAATAAAGGGAACCATTTCTGGTTGGCTGCCAGAAATTAGTGGTTTTCCAAAGAAGTCTGTGTTGGTAACGCTTCATTTCACCTTGTATGTCAATGACTTGGATGACTGAATCGAAGGCTTTGTGGCCAAGTTTGCGGATGATACAAAGATGGATTGATGGACAGATAGATTTGAGGAACTGGAGAGGCTACAGAAGGAGTTAGACAGCTTAGACGAAAGGGCAAAAACCTGGCAGATGTAATATATTGTCAAGAAGTATATAGTCATGTACTTTGGTAGAATAAATAGAAGGGTAGACTATTTACTGGATAGATAGAAATTTTAAAAAGAATAAGAGGTGCAAAGGTACTCTGGTTTCCTTGAGCAGGATTCTTAAGAGGTTAACTTGCAGTTTGAATACATGGTGAGGAAGGCAAATCCGGTGTCATCATTCACTTTGAGACAACTAGAAAATTAAAGCAAGGATATAATATTGGAGCTCTATAAATAACTGGTGCGGCCTCACTTGGAGTACTGTGAGCAGCTTTAGACGCCTTATCTCGAAAAGGATGTGCTATCATTGAAGCGGGTTCAAAGGAGATTCACATTAATGATTCCCGGATTGAAATCCCTGTCATACCTGTCACCTGTCACCCTGTCACCCTATCTATAACAGAATTAGGAATTATGGATCTCTATTCCAGGATCCCTCTGCTCTCCCACACAATACCATTCCCTACCTTTCACATTGTAAATCCGCCCCTGCTTGGTCTTCCCAAAGTGCATCACCTCATAGTAATCTGTATTAAACTTCATCTGCCATTTTAACCAATTTTTCCAACTGTGTAACGCATGATGAAAGATTTAATTTCCTACGTCGCTGCCCACTCAATTTCTAAATCTAGTTCACCATATTACTACTAAAATCCAAGTACTTCTATATTCTGTCCCTTAAAATGTCTTCCAGTAAGTTACGCACGACTGGTGTCAGACTCACCTGCCTCTAATTTTCAGACTTATTCTTCGAGCATCCCTTGATCATCGGAAGCTGAACTCCAGCACCTCACCCGTGGCTGAGGACATTTCAAGGCCCGCTGCCAAGGGCCTCATAATTTCTGTACTAGCCACTCTCAAGAAGCGAGCGGACACCCTGTCTAGACCTGGGCATTCATCCATCTAATTTGTCTCAAGTCGGCAAACAGTTCTTCCCCCATAATCTGTATATAGTCCATATCTTCAATGCTGTTTTGGCCTATTTCCATTTGTCCAACTGCCTGTCTCTGACGAAAATGCAGATAGAAATCATTTTAAAGATCTTCTCCGACTCTCTTGGATGACTATTCTGATTGCAATGGCACCGTTTCTGTTCCTTGCGGTCCCTGTATATCTCCAGAGACCCTTGAAATTCTCTTTCAGCTTGGCCGCTGGAGGAAACGCATGCCTTTGATTCCTGCTGAATTCTCTGTGAAGTATTTTATGCATGACTTATACTTATCAAGTGACTCATTTGATCCTCGCTGTCTATGCCTCTTTCATCTACTTAACCAAAACCTCAATATCCCTCTAAAACCAAAATTCCTAAAACCTTGGTCAAAATTGGTCTTTTTCCAACTTAGAATGACAATACGAGGACCACTTAGATCGATCTTCACAATTGTCATGGAACTAATACAATTATGATAATAGTTATCATAATAGTTATCATAACCTGGCACACACATCCCTCATCAGTTAATCTCCGATCAGAACTTGAAACGATTTGGAAAAATATCGTATAATTAAGAAAAAAAAAACATAATTAGAGAATCATAGTAAAGCACAGCAAAGAAACATGATGGCCAGGCTGAAACATTCGAACTTCCTCACTTCCATCGACGTGCACCAGGACCATAGCCCTCCGTACTCCTACCATCCATCCAAACTTCACTTATCGTGTCCCTCTTCGTGAAGATGTTCCTTTCCATGTTTCGCTCAAGATTTTCAACTTTCACCATTAACTCATGAGTTCTGGGTTTAGTCCCATTCAACTTCAGTGGAAAATTCTTCCTTATCTAAACCCTCCATAATTTTATACTCACGTCTATCAGATTTGTTCTCAATCATGTACGTTACAAGGATTAAAGTCCTCAGCTATTCAGTCTTTGCGAAGAAACTCAGGCATTCCAAACGCAGCAACATGCTTGCAATTATTTCCCTCTACTCTTCCTGTAGGTTGTAGGTGGGTGACCAGAATTTCATGCAATACACCTATCGAGGCCTCACCAAAATATTTTATATTTCATCCCATCCTCTATACTCGATATTTTAATTTATGAAGGACAATGTTTCAAACATTCTCCATACACGTGAAGCAATTTTCAGTAAATGATGGACCTGTATTCCCATATCCGTTTCATTTTCCACACTCCTCGATGCCCTTCCGTTCATTTTGTAAGACGACCCTGCTTGTTTCTATACAAATGCAACATCTCTCTCTTGTCTGCGTTAAATTCCATCTGCTATTTTGCAGCTCATTTTTCCAGCTGTTATAGAACCAGATGGAAACCATGATAGGCTTCGTCACTGACCGCTACTCCCCCAATCTTCATTTGTTACATTCACAAATTTTCTGATCTAGATTTTCATGTGATAATCCAGATCATTGATATATATGACAAAAGAAATGAACCCAGCACCGATCCCTGCGGCACTCCACTCGTCTCAGACCTCCAGTGAGAGAGGCAACCATCTACTAACAAACTGTGGCTTCTCCCGCAAAGCAGGTTTGGAGTATCGGTGGATTTGGGATTACGACGAATCTTAACCCTTACATACTATTCGGGTCAAATTTGACCCGTTTTGACACTTGACAGCAGTAAAAAAAAACAAATTCGATTTTAGCCGAAATGTGATGATTTTTCCTAAAGTGACCCAAAATGCGCAAATATGAAAATATTTAATAATTATATACTTTTCTACAGGTGGTACAACGTTTTTGTACATTGAAGCTGTTGCAGGTCAAATTTGACCGTGTCCATTGAAAAGGATTTTACATCTCTGAAAATTTAATTAAGGATTATTGACTCATTCATTAACGTCGGATAGGTTATTTATACATTCTAAATAGATCTGTGGCTCAGAATTTGGAATGGACGCTTGTTATGACGGGATTCTTGGGCCGCGTCAAAATTGACCCGGACCATGCTGTGAAGGTATAGAATATGAAGAGGTTGCCTGTGTTAATGTTGTTTCAGTTAGAAAGACTTTAATAATAAAAGCACTTTGAAGTTTGAACTTTGTTCTTGCAATTTTTAAAAGTGGGGCAGTTATTTGTGAACTGTTTGAAATTATTCTTGTTCTGCAATTATCTAATGTGCATGTGGAGGATGGAAACGGGTTTGGGGTGTGCACGGATTTGAGAATGCACAGATTTGGGGGTACACATTGATAAGTGCGTGCAAACAGGTTTTGGGTGTTTTCGCGTTTAGGGTTATGACAAAACCCAAGGTTATTTCATTGTCGAAACTTAATAAAAATAATAATAAAAATGTACATTGAACGTTGTTTTTGATATTAGTTTAAGGTGGAGACAGCTACTTACTGAACAGTTTGAAATAATTCTTGCTCTTGAATGACAGTGGTTTAGCAGTTCCCACAGATTTGGGGAAGTGCGCAGATTTAGGAATGAGTCTGCCAATATGGGGTATTAGGGAGTGTAGGACGATTTGAGGTGTGATGAATCTCAACGTTGTTTCATGCAGTTTGAATTCTGAACTTTGTTCCTGCTATTTTTACAAGGTGGAGGCAGCTATTTTGAAAACTGTTTGAAATGATTCCTGCTCTGGGATAATGTAATGTGCGTGTGGGGGTGTTAGCGGTTTTGGGTTGTAGATAGATTTCAGTGTGCACACAGATTTAGCGGTGCCGGGAAACGGGCTGCACACGATTTTCGGGCTGTCGTTGGATTTGGCGATGCACACTGATTTGTGGGGTCCATTAGAATTTGGGTTTCCCGTCGATTTTGGGAAGTGCGCAGATCTAGGGATGTGTTGGCCAATATGGGGGTGCACACTGATATGGGGATGTGCGCAAATTAGGGGTGTGTTGTCAAATAAGAGGTTGCACACGAATTTGATAGTACACACAGATTTGGGTGTGTTGGCAGTTTTGTGGTTGCACACGGATTTGGGGGTGGAGGTCGATTTGGGGTGTGATGACTCTCAAGGTACTTTCCTCATAAACAGTTGAAATTTGAAATCATCAGCAAAAGAGTTTCAGCTCAGTTTATCTGTGGCAAAGCATCAGCACCGATATTCAATGAAACGTGTTATATTGAATAAAAGTTAATTTCCTGTTTGTCCAAATTCCTTCGTGATTCAAGTAGACTGAAGTTATATTTGTCTTCAGTTTCAGTCAGTCTATCAAAAGCAACCGAAGTCCATTTCTGAGGAAGCAACACTTTCAAAAAAAATTGTTGTCCAGTATAATAAATGTACTTTGAGCTTGTAGAACGCCTTAGGGTTTTCCCAAATCCTACTCGCTAATGACATCTCATACCCCATTCTAGGTCTCCGAAAGCAATTTGTCACAGAGTCATTACGCAATGCAGTAGAGACACAAGCCATTCGGCCCATCCTGCCCATGTCCAACCATGAAAACTGCGTACTCGCTTCACCTATCCAAAATACGCTTAAACGTGGAAATCGAATTCGTATGCACCACTTGCACTAGCAGCTCATTCCACACTCGCATAATCTTCCGTGAAGACGTTTCCTCTCATATTTCCTTAAGAATTTCACCCTTAATCCATATCCTCCACGTAGTCGTACCCGTTGGTTTCAGTGGAAACAGCCCATGTGCATATATCCTATCCATATCCATCAAAATATTCTATATCTGCATGAAATCCACCTCAATCTTCTATTTTAAACAAAGAAAAGTACAGCACAGGAACAGGCAATTCGGCCCTCAGTGTTGTGCCGAAACCAAACAAATGCGAATGAAAAACACCCAAGAACTAATCACCCCGAGTGACACCATGTCCATCTTCATTACATCCATGTGCCTATACAAATGTCTCTTGAAAACCTCTAAAGTACTTGCCTCTACCACCATACCAGGTAGCGCATTCCAGGCACTTGAATAAAAAACTTTACCCCTCACATCCCCCTTGAATCTATCCCCTCTCATCTTCAATACACGCCCTCTGAAACATAGAAACATAGAAAATAGGTGCAGGAGTAGGCCATTCGGCCCTTAGAGCCTGCATTGCCATTCAGTATAATCATGGCTGATCATCCAACTCAGAACCCTGTTCCTGCTTTCTCTCCATAACCCCTGATCCCTTTAGCCACAAGGGCCATATTTAACTCCCTCTTAAGTATAGCCAATGAACTGGCCTCAACTGTTTCCTGCAGCAGAGAATTCCACAAATTCACCACTCTATGTGTGAAGACGTTTTCTCTCATCTCGGTCCTAAAAGGCTTCCCCTTTATCCTTAAACTGTGACCCCTCGTTCTGGACTCCCCCAACATGGGAAACAATCTTCCTGCACCTAGCCTGTCCAATGCCTTTAGAATTTTATACGTTTCAATAAGATACCCCTCAATCTTCTGAATTCCAGTGAGTATAAGCCTAGTCGATCCAGTCTTTCTTCATATGAAAGTCCTGCCATCCCAGGAATCAATGTGGTGAACTTTCTCTGTACTCCCTCTATAGCAAGAATGTCTTTCCTCAGATTAGGGGACCAAAACTGCACACAATACTCCAGCTGTGGTCTCACCAAGGCCTTGTACAACTGCAGTAGAACCACCCTGCTCCTGTACTCGAATCCTCTTGCTATGAATGCCAACATACCATTTGCCTTTTTCACCGCCTGCTGTACCTGCATGCCCACCTTCAATGACTGGTGTACAATGACACCCAGGTCTCGTTGCACCTCCCGTTTTCCTAACTGGCCACCATTCAGATAATAATCTGTTTTTCTGTTCTTGCAACCAACGTGGATAACCTCACATTTATTCACATTAAATTGCATCTGCCATGAATTTGCCCACTCACCTAACCTATCCAAGTCACCCTGCATCCTCTTAGCATCCTCCTCACAGCTAACACTGCCGCCCAGCTTCGTCTGATCCGCAAACTTGGAGATGCTGCATTTAATTCCCTCGTCTAAATCATTAATATATATTGTAAACAACTGGTGTCCCAGGACTGAGCCTTGCGATACCCCACTAGTCACCGCCTGCCAATCTGAAAATGCCCCGTTTATTCTCACTCTTTGCTTCCTGTTGGCCAACCAATTCTCTATCCACATCAATACCATGCCCCCAATACCGTGTGCTTTACGTTTGCACACTTATCTCCTGTGTGGGACCTTGTCAAAAGCCTTTTGAAAATCCAAATATACCACATCCACTGGTTCTCCCCTATCCACTCTATTAGTTACATCCTCAAAAAATTCTATAAGATTCATCAGACATAATTTTCCTTTCACAAATCCATGCTGACTTTGTCCGATTATTTCACCTCTTTCCAAATGTGCTGTTATCTCATCTTTGATAACATACTCTAGCATTTTCCCCACCACCGATTTCAGGCTAACCGGTCTATAATTCCTCGGTTTTTCTCTCCCTCTTTTTTTAAAAAGTGCGTTTACATTAGCCACCCTCCAATCCTCAGGAACTAATCCAGAATCTAAGGAGTTTTGAAAAATTATCACGAATGCATCGACTATTTCTTGGGCTACTTCCTTAAGCACTCTGGGATGCAGACCATCTGGCTCTGGGGATTTATCTGTCTTTAATACCTTCAATTTACCTAATACCACTTCCCTACTAACATGTATTTCCCTCAGTTCCTGCATCTCGCTAGACCGTCGGTCCCCTACCATTTCCGGAAGATTATTTATGTCCTCCTCAGTGAAGACAGAGGCAATGTAGTTATTCAATTAGTCTGCCATGTCCTTGTTCCCCATGATCAATTGACCTGTTTCTGACTGTAAGGGACCGACATGTATCTTAACCAATCTTTTACTTTTCACATATCTATAAAAGCTTTTACAGTCAGTTCTTATGTTCCTGACAGCCTTCTCTCATGATCTTTTTTTCCCTTTCTTAATTAAACCCTTTGTCCTCCTCTGTTGGACTCTGAATTCCTCCCAGTCCTCAGGTGTGCCGCTTTTTCTGTCTAATTTGTATGTTTCTTCCTTGGAATTAATACTCTCCCTAATTTCCCTTGTTAGCCACGGGTGCACTACCTTCCCTGCTTTATTCTTTTGCCAGACTGGGATGAACACTTGTTGCAGTTCAACCATGCGATCTTTAAATGCTTGCCATTGCATATCCACCGTCAAATCCTTAAGTATAATTTGCCAGTCTATCTCAGCTAATTCACGTCTCATAGCTTCAAAGATACCCTTCTTTAAATTCAGGATTATACATTCCAACCTTGGGGAAAAAGCTACTCAGTCCACTCTATTTATGCCTCTTATAATCGGTTAAACATCCAACAGATCACTCCTCATGCTCCGACACTCCAGAAGAAACAACCCGATTTTCTCCAGCCTCTCCTGATAGCACATGCCCTCTAAATCAGACAGCATCCTGCTGTGTATCCTCTGCACACTCTCAAATCCTCAGCATTCTTCCAATAGTGGACCGTTAGAACTGTTCACAATACTGCAGATGTGGCCTCACCAGTGTTTTTTTTTCCATGCTGCAGCAGAACCTCCTGACTTTTGAACTCAGTGCCTCGACTAATGAAAACAAGTATTCAATAAACCTTCTAAATCACCTTATCAACTTGTGTAGCAACTTTCATCGAGCTGTGTCCTTGGATCCCAAGATCTCTCTGCTCAGCAATACTGTGAAAGACCGTGCCCCGAACAGCGTACTGTATTTTTGCATTTGTGGTGCCGAGCTGCAACGCCTCACACTTAACACACACAAAATGGTGGAACACAGCACGCCTCACACTTATGTGGGTTAAGCTGCATCTGCCATTTCGCAGCCCATATCTGCAACTGGTCTATATCGCGTTCTATTCTTTGACAGTCTTCTGCACTCTCCACAAGTCCACCAGTCCTCGTTTCATTGGCAAATTTACTGACCCACCCACCTACATTTTCATTCAGTTGATTTATATTTGTTACTAACAGCAGAGTTCCCAGCACAGATCCCTGCGGAACTTCACTAACTACAGACCTCCAGCTCGAATAAGTCCCTTCAAACACTACCCTCTGTGTTCGGTGTGCAAGCCAGTTCTGAATCCAAAAAGATAATACGCCACAGACCCCATGCGTCTTAATCCTCTGGTTTGACCTCCCACGAGGGACTTTGTCAAACACCTTTCTAAAATCCATGTGGACACCATCCACTGCCCTACCTTCATCAATCTCACTTGTTATCTTTTCAAACAATTCAACCAAGTTGTTAAGACATGCTACGCCTCACACAAAGCCATCATGACTCTATCCAGTTAGGCAACTGTTTCTAAATGCTTGCATTTCCTTTACCGAAGAATTTTGTGAGGAATTTCCCCACAACTGATGTATGAATCAACGGGCTAAGATTTCTAGGATTTTCCCTTGTTCCCTTTTTAAATATCGATACAACATTTGCCATGAACCAGTCCTCGCCTGTGGCTAGAGAGGACACAAAAATACCTTCGATTTTTGTATTTACTAAGGAGAAGGATATTGAATTGTGTAAGGTATGGGAAACTAGTAGGGGAGTTATGGAAACTTTGACGATTAAACAGGAGGAAGTACTGGAGCTTTTAAGGAATATAAAAGTGAATAAATCTCCAGGCCCTGACAGGATATTCGATAGGACCTTGAGGGAAGTTAGTGTGGAAATAACAGTGGCTCTGACAGAAATATTCCAAATTTCATTAGAAACGGGGATGGTGCCGGAGGATTGGCGTATTGCTCATGTGGTTCCATCGTTTAAAAAGGATTCTAAGAGTAAACCTAGCAATTATAGGCCTGTCAGTCTGACGTCAGTGGTGGGTAAATTAATGGAAAGTATTCTTAAACATAGTATATATAATTATCTGGATAAACAGAGTATGATTATGAACAGTCAACATGGATTTGTGCGTGGAAGGTCATGTTTGACAAATCATTGAATTTTTTGAAGAGGTTACTAGGAAAGTTGATGAGGGTAAAGCAGTGGATGTTGTCTATATGGAATTCAGTAAGGCCTTTGTCAAGGTTCCAAATGGACGGTTAGTTAGGAATGTTCAATCATTAGGTATTAATGAATTAGTAAAATGGATTCAACAGTGGCTGGCTGGGAGATGCCAGAGAGTAGTGCTGGATAAACTGTTTGTCTGGTTGGAGGTCGGTGACTAGTTGTTTGCCTCAAGGATCTGTACTGTGTCCAATGATGTTTGTCATATACATTAATAATCTGGATGATGGGGTGGTAAATTGGATTAGTAAGTATGCAGATGATACTAAGGTAGGCGGCGTTGTGGATAACGAAGTAGCTTTTCAAAGCTTGCAGAGAGATTTAGGCCAGTTAGAAGTCTGGGCTGAACGATGGCAGTTGGAGTTTAATGCTGTTAAGTGTGAGGTGCTACATTTTGGTAGGAATAATCCAAATAGGACATACATCGTAAATGGCAGGGCATTGAAGAATGCAGTAGAACAAAGTGATCTAGGAATACTGGTGCATAGTTCCTTGAAGGTGAAAACTCATGTGGATAGGATGGTGTAGAAAGCTTTTCGTATGCTGGCCTTTATAACTCAGAGCATTGAGTTAAGGAGTTGGGATGTAATGTTAAAATTGTACAAGGCACTGGTAAGGCCGAATTTGGAGTATTGTGTACAGTCCCGGTCACTGAATTATAGGAAAGATGTCCACAAATAGAGAGAGTACAGGGAAGATTTACTAAAATGTTACCTGGGCTTCAGCACCTAAGTTACCGGGAAAGGTTTAACAAGTTAGGTCTTTATTCTTTGGAGTGTAGAAGGTTGAGGGGGGACTTGATAGAGGTAATTAAAATTATGAGGGGGATAGATAGAGTTGACGTGGATAGGCTTTTTCCATTGAGAGTAGGGGAGATTCAAACAAGAGGACATGAGTTGAGAGTTAGGGGGCAAAAGTTTAAGGGTAACACGAGGGGGTGTTTCTTTACTCAGAGAGTGGTAGCTGTGTGGAACGAGCTTCCAGTAGAAGTGGTAGAGGCAGGTTCGGTATTGTCACTTAAGTAAAATTGGATAGGTATATGGACAGGAAAGGAATGTAGGGTTATGTGCTGAGTGCGACTAGTTGAGAGTACGGCACGGACTGGAAGGGCTGAGATGGCCTGTTTCCGTGCTGTTATTGTCATATGGTTATACGGTTATAATGAAATGGCTGAGCAGAATCGGTGCGCCAAATCACCTCATTCTGCTCCGATATCATGGGGTCTTATGATGCGACGGTAAGTGAAGGGGCGAGTAATTTTCGTCAGAAAAAGATCCTTCGGCCCATCATCCTGCAGTGGTTGTTTTGTTGCAGTCAATTACAGACATAATACCAAAATATACGCTTCAGCCCATCATCCTGAAAATCCTGTCCCTTTAGTCAGTTACAGACACAGTCACAGAAACAGACACTTCGGCGCATCATCCTGTCATGCTAATGATAATTCTTCGGTCTTGACCGGTTAGTCACACCTCCTCGTTCTGTCCATGGTCTGTTTTCCCCAGTGGTTCACGCCCTTTGCCCTCCTGTTCTGCAGCTCTTGGGAGTTCACCGTTTACCTTCCCCAATAGTTAAACAATGACTAGCTTGGCTAATCAAAACAATCCCATCAGTTAACCCGCTTTACCGGTCATAACTGATAAAGAAAAGGATTCTAGACACAGTCATTCCAAACAGATTCATTCATTTTTACTCACACCGTTACATCGGATTATAAACATTAGCAGCACGGCCCCAAGAGATCAGAGGGACCGTCTGGGTTGTCCTGAAAAAATACCTGGGTTATGGGGTCAGGGGCCCCACACCTTGCACAGGTAAGGCCATTGGTGGGAGGGCATCATTCTTTTGTATTCATCTGAATATGTGGACACTGATCTATGGGTTTAACTCAGAAATAAAACTGTAGCATTTCAGATTGCTGTTTAGAATGTTCCATTTCTGCATCGGGAAAAATTAGAATTGGCTGGACTACGTGGCCCGCAGATGAACGGTAGGTTTCCTGGTCCTTCCTGGAGGCAGATGCAAACCCTCAGTCTGGATTTGACGGTTGGTGAATAGTTATGTGGAAAAGTTAAAAGACAGTGTTTATCGTGGAGAAAGCCTCGATATATTTGCAAATTTTAGTGCAGACATGTTTGTGTTCATGTTGTCTATTTGTAAATATATTTCCTCTTCACAGCTCTTGGGCAGGTGTTACACCTTTTCCACCCGGCACTGAATAAAGCCCCTCGCACTAACGCGCTGTTGCGGCTTGCCACCCGTTTGCTTTTCAACTGTAGACTCTCGTCAGGTTTGCTTCCCCACACCTGACAGGGAGATGTGACACCCCCAAGTGCACATTAGATTAGCGCAGAACAAGGATAATTTCAAACAGTTCACAAAATAATTTTCTCCGCCTTACGGAAATAGCAAAAAACAAAGTTCAAATTATTTCAAAGTGCATTTATCAGTAAAGTACCTTGAGATTCATCACACCCCAAATCGCCCTCCACCTCCAAATTCGTGTGCACCACCAAATCTGCCAGCACACCCAAATTCGTGCGCACCGTCATATTCGACAACACAGCCCTGTATTTGCATACATCGCCACTTAGGTGTGCACCCCCATTTTGGCCGACACATCTCTAGAACTGTGCGCATCGCAAAATCCATGCCCCCCCCAATCGCAATGCACACCACACTTCAGTGTGCACCGCCAAATTCACCGACCCCCCGCAAAAAAATCCTGTGCGCAGTCACTGTTTACCGACTCCCATAAATCTGTGTGAACACCTAAATCTATCTGCACCCCGAAATCCGTGTGCAGCCCAAAACCCCTGAGACCTCACGTGAACATGAGATTATCCGAGAGCACGAACAATTTCAAACCGTTTACAAAATAGCTGCCTCCACCTTACAAAAACATCAAGAACAAAGTTCAGAATTCAAACTGTATACATTGGCAAATAATCTGTGAATGAAATCTCTCAGCTCAAATCGACCTACACACCCTGACCCCTCATTTTCGTCGACATACCCCTAAATTTGCGCACATCGCCTTATCTGTGAGCACCCAGAAACACCCCACATATATGGTAGATTATCCCAGAGCAGGATTCATTTCATGCTTTTCAGTAAATAGCTGCCTCCACCGTAAACTAATAGGAAGAGCAATGTTCAAAGTGCATTTATTGTTAATGTATCAAAAATGAAGCAACCTTGGGTTTTATCATAACCCAGATCCGCAGACACCCCGAATCTGTTTGCACCCACATATCTCTGCGCATCCCCAAATCTGTGTCCATTCCGAAATCCGTGTGCACCCCAAACCTGCTGACACCCTCCATATGCGCATTAGGTTATCAGAGAGCAAGAATCCTTTCAAACAGTTCACAGATAGCTGCCGCACCTTAAACAAAGTTCAAGCATCAAAGTGCATTTATTATTAAAGTGCCTATAAATGAAACAACCTTGTATTGTGTCACAACCGCAAATCCACCAACACTCCAATTTCTGCTTTGAGTGAGAAGCCAGAGGGTGACAGTAGATGGAGTCCTGAGACCAGTGGAGTGCCGCAGGGATCGGTGCTGAGCCCGTTGTTATTTGCCATCTATATCAGCGATCTGCATGATCACGTGAGAGCCTGGATCAGCAAATTTGCGGATGACTCCATACGGCGGTGTAGTTGACACTGAAGAACCCTTTCGTGGACTTCAGCAGGATCTGAACCAGCTGGAAAATGGGCTGCAAAATAGAGGATGGAATTTAATGCAGCAAGGAGAGAGTTGCTACATTTCGATAGAACCAAGCAGGGTCGGTCTTGCAAAGTGAACGGAAGGGCCCTGAGGAGTGTGGAAGATCAAACGGATCTGGGAATAAAGGTCCACAACACCCCCACTCATTTTGTGTTATCAGAAATCTTACTTACCCACCTTTCTAATTTTTTCACCCAGGTCATTTATAATAATCACAAGAGGAGGGGTCCCAGAACTGATCCCAGCCGAACACGACTGGTCACCGTTCTCCATGCAGAATACCAACCATCTCCAACCATCTTTTGCCTTCTGTGGGCAAGCAAATTCTGGATGCACAAAACAAGGTCTCCTTGGATCACACACCCCCTTACTTTAAGAAGGAGCCTGGCATGGTGATCCTTATCAAATGTCATACTGAAATCCATACACGCTACATCTACTGCTGAACATACATCATTGTGTTTTGTTACATCCTCAAAGAATTCAATCAGGATCCTAAGGCACGATCTACCCTTGACAAAACCATACTGGCTATCCTCAATCAGATTATCTCCTCCACATGCTCATAAATCCTGCGTCTCAGGATCTTCTCCAACAAAGTACCCACCACTAAAAAAAAAAATACACCGGTCTATAATTTCCAGTGTTAGCTCTGCTTCCTTTCCTGAACAAGGAGACACAAGTTGGGACATAAGAACATAAGAAATACAAGCAGGAGTAGGCCAATTGGCCCGTCGCGCCTGCTCCACCATTCAGTAAGATCATTGCTGATTTGACTATCGACTCATCTCCACCTACCTGCCTTTTCCCCATAACCCTTAATCCCCCCTCTGTGCTATATCTATCCAACTATCTCTTAAGTATTGGGAAAATAATTCCATACAATCAGTTCCTACTCATCTCCGTCCTCAATGTACTCTTCCGAATCTTGAGTCTATTTCCTCTAGTCTAGTCTCAGCTGTCATTGTAAATAACTTTCCTGCCTCTATCTTATCTCTCCACAATGTCATATTCTTCTATATGATCTTCTTTCATCCTGTAATCCTCTTCACCAGAGGTCTTTATGATCAGATCTAGGGAATAATTGTCAAGCACAGTGCTTTTTTTATTACAACCTCTGTCTAAGCAAGCTTGCGCTCTCAGTTGATCGACAGACACTCCGCTCACAGTGCCTCGGAAAATCTTCAACCCAAGTGAGTACCGATTACTGTCCTGTCTGCAGCTGCTGAAATACATTCGTTATTACGTGCATTCTTTGATAAGGGCAGACAGAGAAGCTTTCTCATGCAACAAACTCCTCTTTGTTCATACACTATCCTCACTGCACGACCTGTCAAGATGCCAATTAGCCAGTTAGTTTTTAGCTCTTTTAATTCTGCACGTAATTCCTCATGTCCTTCTTTCCATTCCATGACACCAGGATTATCAATGTCCAAATTCGTGTAATCCTTGGGATAAGCCGAAGGGTTTTCCGCATCATCCTCATTATTTGCACCTCTGTCTCTCTGATGTCTCCTTTCTTCTAGGGGGACTCTTTAGATCATATATGTCAAACTCAAGGCCCGCGGTGGAATTATCTTTGGCCCGCGGGATAATATCTAATTACTATTAAAGCTGGCCCCAGTAATCGAAGCGCCTATGGCGTATGATATGCCATTCGGCTTTACAATTCAACCACCAGAGGTAAGATATGTTAAAGTGCCGGGGTTAGAACTGAGCTTAAGTTACCATTCAATGTATTTTAGTAAACTATTTAAGAACTTTTTAAAAGCTATTTATTAATGCTTTTTGAGAGGGTGATTTTAGATGCATATCATATTTATACTGAGTTAAGGATTGTATGTAATTAGTTTTGCTACAATAAGTGTATGGGACATTGGAAAAAATGTTGAATTTCCCCATGGGGATGAATAAAGTATCTATCTATCTATCTATCTATGGCTAATGCTGAGTTTATTCAGGTACCAGGTTTTCAGGGATTTTAGTGTTTATTCGGCAGTCTTGCTCGGCAGTCTTCTTCATAAGAAACGGAATTTGTAAAGTGAAACACTTTGTAGTTATAGCAGAGACTGAGACATATGAGAGCAGGCTGAGAAAACGGAGGCAACGAAAGCTGCGTTCGCACGCGTCCGACTGATCCGGCCCGCATGAAGCTGCATTTTGCTCAATCCGGCCCGTGACCTAAAATGAGTTTGACACCCCTGCTTTAGAAGGATATGCTTTTATCCATCCAGTAAAAACATCAAGAATTACAGGACAATACTTACAACAGTGCATGCGCGCTAAATCGATAAAATCGAGTTGTAGTTGGCAGAAAGGGTATCCTGGCAACGGGCTATATCCCTTTGGCATGGGGTGCCTTTTCCTGGATTATGTTCGTAGTATATCAGACATCGTCTGGCAATATTCTCTGTTACTTCCTCCGTGTCCGGGCTCCACCGTGATTCCAAACACTGTGTTACCATTCCCTCCTTGCCAAGGTGAGTATTGGTGTGTAAAAAATCTACTATTTAGCCCAGTATATTTTCAGGTCCGCAGACCTCACGGGCAGGAATAAGCCACAGGTCATCGGTCGGTGAGTGGAAACATGCAGCCGATTCCCAGGTGGCTTTCTCTTTTTCGGAGGCGTTCTGTAAAACACGCTCTTCCAGAGTTCCAGGCATACCCTCCGATTCGGAACCAGGGGTTTCAGTTTTTCCCTGTCGATCAATCATTTGGGGAACAATCAGTGCTCCAGTAAGAGCAGCTGAGTCCTCCCTGTTCTTTCCACGGTTAATCTCCGTAGTACCTTGAGTGTGTGCAGAACATTTAATAATGGCCAACTGTGAAGGAAGGCAGATGGTGGACAGAAGGTTGTCAATGCAAATTTATCAGTGATGGGCATACCAGAGGAGGTGACATAATCCCTAATCCGAAGTCATGAGCGACTCCAAAGGCATATGTAATATCTGTAAAATATTTGCCGTTTCCCAGTGGCTCATGCTTTGGTGAGTTAAAGAGCTCAGCTTGCTGCGCCGAGTGAAGTGAAAGGAAGGAAGCGGACTCCACGGTTTCTATGTTGAAAATAACAGCAGATCATGCACAGCGCTGGCCTTCCTTGTCTGTAATGGAGCGTTCATCAATATAAGAGACTAAGCCCGGGTTAACGAGAGGGACGTCACTCGCGTCAGGTGGGAGTTCTGTCGATTGGTGGTTTATTGTTGCACAGTCATCGGGCGTTGAATCTGAACGCTCAGGTGGGCATTCAAAAACGTGGCTGGGTTCGCAGTAGGCCAGGAGTAAATTGGAGACCTGGGTTCTGTAGAAAAAGTACCTCAGGTTTAGTGCGGCGGGACAGTGTAAAGCACTGAGTTTAGCGGATGTTCAGCGAGGTGACTACGTCCTGAGAGGTGACTCTGTCCACCGGCTGGTGCAAGGTAAGGTACTTACTGCATGCTGCATACTGCATACTGCAGAGAAAAATTGACTGGAGGGAGCCAAACCGGAAGCTACCGGATCGAGTTCATGGAGAAGTAGGTGGCAGATCGTTGTCGATCCCCGTGGCTCTGGGAAAGGACAGCGGTGACTCACCCGTCCTTGATTGTCACACAGAGTGCAAAACGGCGATCATATAGGGGCCGGCCAAGGAAGGGTGCAACATCAGGACTTGCTTGAAGGAAACAAAGTCCTGTCGGGCCTGCTCTGAGATTTGAAAGGGAATCTCGCATTTGGGTGAGAAATAAGGGGCGAGGGGTTTGGTGAGTAGGGCAACATGGGGGAATCCAAGTGCGGCAGAAATTGACAAGGCCCTGGAATTAACGCATCTGAGCTAGCGCAGTGGGGGATGGGGTATTAACAAAAGGGGGTTATGCGTTCTGAGGGGAGAGATGTGTCAGAACCAGAGATGACCATCCCCAGGATCTTCAGGCGCGGACTTTGAGGGACGTGGACTTTGGAGGAGAAACAATGTAGCCACAGTGATGTGGGAAATTCAGAAGGGCTGTAGAATCCTTCAGACATGCTTGCTCAACATATTAGACTATCGTCGAGCCCTCAGGGGTTTGATAGTGGTCAACTGAGCCATCAATTCTCCACCGGGAGAAGTTTGTTGGAGACTGAATGAAACCCTGCGTTAGGCTGGTCCAGGTATACTGCTGGCCTTTATAGGGAATGACAAAGAGACATTGGCACGTGTCGGCTACTGAGATGGATAAAGAAGCGTTTTGCAAATCCACGAGGGAAAAGACTGAGGCGTCAGACTGGACGCCACCCAGTATGGTGGCTGGGTTGCGCCCTACAGCATGCATACAAGTGCAACCACATCGGTAATGGCTCTGAGGTCCTGTACTAAGCGATATTCCGTACGTCCGGGCTTCGCACGGACAATGGGAGTACCGGAGGGCGAGGTGCACGGGACTATGATTCCGTGTAGTAAGAAAGAACGGATCAGAGGCTCAAAACCAAACTCGGCCTTGGAATTTGTGTGGATATTGTGAAATCGCGGGTAACTTTACCTCTTCCCTAATGGCAATATGGACGCTGTCAATGTAAACCCTTCCCACCTCCGCTTTACTAGAGGCCTATAGTTCGGTTCCACTTTGCTCTTTGGAACAGTGGGCAGATGGCGAGTAAGTACGCCACAGTCAAGGTATATGATTCGTGGTAGTACAGGATGATTCCTTCGGGAAACCTTGGAGGGTATAACACTGAGTGTTAGCCTGATCCACGAGGATGCGGGCTAGATATCCCAGATCCTTTGGTTTATGATGAGGGGCAACAGTAAGGGTGATATATGGAAAAACGAGGTGGGACAGTTTCCACACGGGGGATCTATGCTAATACAAGAGCAGTTCCTTTGAGCTCCTTAATCTCTCCCATCACTGACACAGAGATAGTCTGCTACAATAGAAAGTAGAAGGATTTGAAATCTGAATTATCGGTAAAGCAATATGAGAGTCTCGAGGGGCAGGAGATGGGATTACCGAGGGATCTATATCGAGCCACTACCATTGTGAGATGGGAAATTAGGATACTGTCGCATTGTAACTGGACCAGAGACCCATACGCCGTCATTACTGCATTCCATCTGTAAACTCAGACCACACAGTATATCCTTGCCGCTATGTTCACCCCAGTGTTGCCAGAGGCAGCAAACTCATCCTCCTTTCGGGATACTACGTCACAGGAAGTGGGAGGGGCTTGCTAATTACGTAATCTCCCAGTCCTTGGGGGGAGGCCGTCTTATCAGAAAGGGGTAGAAGGAGTTGGCTAACAACTGACTGTTGTACGGAGGAGCAAGTTGCTCCAGTGTTGATCATAAACTGTAAAGGATGTTCGCTGACAGTGAGGGTGAAGAGGGGTTCATCAGCTGGATTGGTGTTGAGGATGGGCATCTCGAGGGCAGTCTGTCAAGCAAAAGGGTTATGAGCTGGAAAGGGGCTCGGCGAGTCCAGGCCCCGCTGGCGATCAGAGCAATCCCGCTGCCAGTGTTCCCTTCGGCCACAATTGCAGCGTTCATGCCGAGAGACGGGGCGAGGACGGGGAGGTGTTGCGAACGGGGCATTAGGCAGATCTGAGAAAGGATCCCATGCGGGTCTCTGATTTAATCCGGGCGGAATGCGTGAGGCGGGTCTCCTTTGCTGCACATGCTCCGTCTTAACTCTGGTCAGGGGGATTTTCAGAACGATCCCAAAAGGCCTTCACAGCCCGATTAAGTTGCACTTGAGTGGGTCCTGACCGGTTGATATTGTTCACTCTGACCCTGTCAGCCACCTTGCTGGGCAGGGCTTGGAGGAGCAGAGCACCAACGGTGGTGACTGGTTCCCCGCTGCGTAAAGTGGATCTCCCGGTCGTGGAGAATTAACAACACTAAAGCGTTCCAGGAAATGATCAGGGGTCCCAGGTTTACTGGGATTACCTAGATACATCCATGGAGGGGGGCAGAACGTGGGACAAGGCGTTCAGTATATTTTCAGACACCTGCGGTTCGGTTTTCCCGGTCACGATTAACTGGTCGCAGTTGCCATGTCCGAGCCGAGTGGTGAATCGCGTCTGATCAGTAGGAGTAAGGGCGGCCGGAGCCAGAGGGAACAAATCTCGGGAATCAGGACGGTTCTTACATACCTTGGGGTTCGGCCGTTTATGTCAGGGGCGGCATTCAGTAACCGCAGAGTTCGGAAGGAGTCCAGGGCTTATGGATTTGGATAGTGGGTGCTTGTCCCGCCACTCCGGCTTGTGGGTTAGGAACGGCCCCCATGGGTAATTGATGCTGAGTCTGTGTCGGCCCCCGTAAAACCAATGGCCCTTGTTCAGGCAGCCAGTCCGGGACAGTTCGGAAGGAGTCCAGGGCTTATGGATTTGGATAGTGGGTGCTTGTCCCGCCACTCCGGCTTGTGGGTTAGGAACGGCCCCCATGGGTAATTGATGCTGAGTCTGTGTCGGCCCCCGTAAAACCAATGGCCCTTGTTCAGGCAGCCAGTCCGGGACAGGTCCAGTCTGACTGCGTGTGCGTGCGGAAACGGGAACTGGGCATCGCAACCGTTCTGGAGGAGCTTCCTCGGTCGGTGGCGATGCAACGACTGTCGAGGTAACGACTGGCGCACCAGGTGGAGAGCCATATGGGGGTGGGGATCCTGACTGTGGTAAAACGGGCCCCGAGGCAGCTGTGGGTAGTACGGCGGGATGCTGAGATCGCCTTATAGATTCCCAGTCTTTATCAGTAACGTTGGGGGCATCGTCGGTATGTCTGGATAGCGGCGGGGTTACTCCAGAATTATTGCTATTTTCCGTTTCCTTTTTACCTTTATTCGTTCTTTCATGGTCAGTATGTTTTGTCTTCAATACAATTTCTTTCCCCGTCTTCTCTGTTTTTATCCCCTATCCCATTCTTCACAAATTGCTCTCAGCTCCTGCCAGCTACGAGGATTGCGTCTTTTCTCACGGATGTCTATCCATCTTCGTTTTCCGCTATCCGTCCGACAATTTAATTTATGTCTTTATTTCTGCCTCTTGCCTCCATCGGCCAATCAGGCGACCACACTCTTTCCCTGTCTTCCCTTTCCATATTCGCTGCTCCGCCTGCCATATTAAATTCAAATCAAATGCATTTCCTGCAGGCCAATTGTCTTTTCCTAAATGTTTAAACAATTGGAACGATGTTTGTCTAAGTCGTATTCCAGGGGTCTGGAACCACCCGTCATGACTTACTACTCGGAGAACTCCAATCACCCGTCTTGACTTACTGTTCCTGGGGAAACGGACCGCCCGTCTCCTCTTTATTCTCTTTGGGTCGCGTTAGTGGCTTTTCCCCGCCAAGATGAGGGAACAAACTGTTTATTAGCAAGCTTGCGTTGCTGTGTTGACGCAGAGAGAGCTTGGGAAAACCTACAAGTCAGTTGAGTTCCTGAGTACGATTTGGGCGGCTGTTAAAAACTTCCCTTATCACACACACACACTCTGATAAGGCACACAAGGCAGCTTCTCATGTAACAAACACTTCTTTGTTCATACATTATTCTCACAGCACGACTTGTCAGGCTGCCAATAACTCAGTTAGGCTTTAACCCTTTTAATTGTTCATGTAATTCCCCAATCTTAGAGTTAGTCACAGACATGACAGCACAGAAACTGCCCTTCGGCCCGTCACCCTGCTGCTCCTCTCCCGCGAGAAACAGTCAAAGAAACCACAGGGCAGAAACAGACACTTTGCCCATTACCACGTCGTTCCTGTCCCGTGAGTGTGAGACACAGACACGACACAACAGACACAGTCCGTTCGACCCATCACCGGTTCATTCCAGTCCCGTTAGACTGACTCACCAACCCGACCGGTCCCATCAACCTAACATTATTGTCCCGTTTGAGTCAGTCTCAAAACGTAGAGCACAGAAAGAGACCCTTCGTACATCATCATGGCTGTAAGAGACAGTTACAGACACAACACCACATAGCCCGTTAAGGCCATTATCCCGTTAATCGTGTCACGTTAGAGTCAGACGTGACAGCGAAGGAGAAGGCCATTTTGCCCATCATCCAGCAGATTCTGTCCCATTACAGTGAATCACAGACACGACAGCACAGAAACACTCTTCAGCTCATCTTCCTGCCCGTTCTATCCCATTTTCCACAGACACTGGGACAGACCCTTCAGCCCATCATTGTACCCATTCTATCCCATTAGCAGTAGAAAATGGGAGAGGGAGAGACACAAGGAGAGACATTTCGGCCCATCCTCCTGCCGCATCTCCCCCATTAGAGTCAGTCACAGACACTACGGCATGGAAACAAACTCTCCGGCCCATCTTCCTGTTGTTCCTTTCACGTTAGAGACAGTCACAGACACAGTACAGCAACGAAACAGACTGTGACTGAACAGGTTGGTATTGCTAATTCTCTGCTAACCTTGACCCTTTGCCCGGTTAGTCAGTCCTCGTTCTGTCCATGGTTTAGTTTCCCCAGTGGTTCACGCCTCCGCCCCCCCCCACCCCCACCCCGTTCCGCAGCTCTTGGGAGTTCACCGTTTACACACCCCGCAGTGAAACAATGGCTAGCTTGGCTAATCAAAACGATCCTTTCATTTAACTTGCACTGCTGGTCTATAACTCATAGAAATAAGGATTCTAGACACAGTCATTCCAAACACTTTCATTTGTTTTCACTCATACCGTTACAGGGGCTTGTAGACAGCAGAACGGCCCCAAAAGACCAGAAGGACTGTTTGAGGGATCCTGAAATAAAACCCGGGTTAGTGGGGTCAGGTGCCCCAGACCCTGATCAGGTAACTCCACTGGTGGGGAGGGCATTATTAATTTATATTCATCTGAGCTTATGTACACTGATCTATGGATTTACCTGTGGCATATGTTGTGAAATAAAACGCTAGCACGTTAGAATCTCAGCCAGGCGGAGGCAGATTTAAACTCCCAGTCTTTTTTTGCGAGGTTGGATTTGACAGTTGGGGAATAGTTATAAGGAAAAGTTAAAAGACAAAGTTTGTCGTTGAGAAAGCGTCTGTATATTTGTACTTTTTGTGCATGGGCGTTTGTTTTCATTTGTGCCTTTATAAATATATTTTTCTCTACACACGTTTCCGGCAGCTTTTGTACTTTTCCATCCGGCACTAAATAAAACTCCTTGCTGTTGCGGCTTGCCGTCCGTCGGTTTGTCTTTCAACAGGTGACCTCGTCGGGTTCTCTCCACACACCTGATAGAGAAGTGTGACGCCCCAAATGCACATCAGATTATCCCAGAGCAGGTATCATTTCACACAGCTCACCAAATAGCTGCCTCCGCCTTACAAAAATAGCAAAAAAAAGAACAAAGTCCAACTTCAATATTTATTTATTCATAAAGTACCTTGAGAGTCATCACATCCGAAATCGACCTGCACCCCCAAATCCGTGTGTACACTGCAAATATAACGAGGCACACAAATCTGTGCGCTCTCCCACATTCGTGTGCAACCTCATATTTGATAACACACCCCATATCAGTGTGTGCCCACAAACTGGCCGACACACTCCTAGATCTGTGTGCATCCCAAAATCCACATGCACCCCTAACTCCCAATGCACCCACACATCACTGAGCAGAGTGAAATCCACCGACATCCTCAAAACATCCATATGCACCCCTAAATCAGTGTGTAGCCCCAACACGCTGACACCCCACCTGCACATTAGATTACCCCAAAGCAAGAACAATTTCAAACCGTTTACAAAATACCTGCCTCCACCTGACAAAAACAGCAAGAACAAAGTTCAGAATTCAAACTGTATTTATCAGTAAAGTAACTTTGAATGAAACAACCTTCAGATTCGTCACACACCGAATCGACCTACACCCCCTACTTCCCCATGTTTGCTGACACACTTCAGAACCTGCGCTTATCCCCAAATCTGAGCGCACTCGTCAGCCCAGTAACACCCTCCTGCATGGAATATTATCTCAGAGCAATAATCATGCCAAACTGTTCAGTAAATAGCGGCCTCCATCTTAAACTAACAGCAAGAACAAAGTTCAAGGTGCATTTATCATTAAAGTATTCAAAAATGAAACAATCTTTTGTTTTGTCAAAGTACCAATTCCGCAGACACGCCAAATCTGTGTGCACCCACATATCAGTGAGCACCTCCAAATCTATGTGCACTGCCGAATCCGTGCGCACCCCAAACCCTCTGACACTCTCCACATGCACATCAGATTATCCCAGAGCAAGAATGATTTCAAACACTTCACAAATAGCTACCCCACCCTACAAAATGGCAAGAACAAAGTTCAAGCTTCGAGGTGTATTCATTATTAAGGTAATTATAAATGTAACAACCTCGAGATTGGTCATACCCTCAGATCCGCCGACTCAGCCACATTTGCTTTGTGTGAGAAGCCAGAGTGTGGTATTAGATGGTCTCCTCTCTGAATAAAGGCCTGTGACCAGTGGAGTGCCGCAGCGATCGGTGCTGGGTCCGTTGTTGTTTACCATCTATATCAACGATCTGGGTGATAATATGATACAGTACATCAGCAAGTTTCTGAATGCCACCAGGATTGGGGGTGTAGTGGACAGTGAAGAAGGCTTTCACGTTTTTTGAGCATGATCCCATCCAGCTGGAAAAATGGGCTGAAACATAACAGATCGAATTCAGTGCAGACAAGAGAGAGGTGTTGCTCTTCCATAGAACCAAACAGGGTCGGTCTGACAAAGTGAACGGAAGGGCACCGAGGAGTGTAGAAGATCAAACGGATCTGGCAATACAGGTCGATAATTCATCCAAAGTGGCTTCAAAAGGATACAGATTGTTTGGAACATTGGCCTTCATAAATCAATGCATCGATTGTCGGAGATGGGATGTAACGTGTGAGATACTGATGAGGCCTTGCTACGAGATCTGTGTTCAGTTATCGTCACCGAGCTACAGGAAAGCTGTAACTAAGTTTGAAGGGGTACAGGGGAAATTTACAAGGATGCTGCCAGGTCTGGATTATCTGAGTTAAAGACTGAATAGCTTAAAATTTTATCGTTACAAAGTGCAAGATTGAGTGTAAATTTGATAGAGGTGTACAGAATTAAGGGGGTATAGATCGGCAAGGTTTTTCTGCTGACGTTGTGTGGGACTACAACCAAAAGTCATGGGCTAATGGTGAAAGGTGAAAAGCTTAAGCGGAACATGGCAGGTAGCCTCTTCGCTCAATAGTTGAAATAGTTGTCAGCAGCGGGTCATTGTGAGCTCGATTACAAGGTTTAAGCGAACTGTGGATAGGTACAAAAATGGTGGGGGTATAGAGGACTATTCCATGGTTCAGCGTGGCCTGCGCGTTGCAAATGGCCTGATTCTTTGCTGTACTTCTCTATGATTCTAATTCTACTTTTTGTCCCTAATTAGGTCATACGTTTCCAAATCATTACAAATCGTTACACATCCTTTCAGCAGTACTAAGCGGGGATTCACCAGTTAGGGGGACAGACTGTGGGTTCTGTTGACGAGAATGAGACTCCGGAAAGGAATGTTGAATCTCACATGCCAGGGTGAGAAACACCTCGGATCGAGGAAGTAGTGTTCCTCAGTGAGTGGATGAGATGCTGGAGGTCGTAGTTTACAAGTGACAGAAATGTGTGCCCGGGAAAACTCTGTATCTAGTGACCATAATTCTATTAGTTTCAAGATAATTGTGAAGATTGATATAACTGGTCCTCGGAATCTGACTGTAGTTTGGAAACACTACAATTTCGATGTCATCAGCAGAGTTCAGGCCGGTGTAGATTGGGTTATAATGCTTTCTAAGGTGAAAACATTCAGCAGTGCAGAGTTTATATGTTCCTGTTGGAATAAAGGCCAAGGCTTCAGGGATCTTGATTTTAGAGACATACTGAGAGTCTGATTAAGACGACGAAAGAGGCATAGACAGCTCATATGAAATGAGTCACTCGGGAAGCATAAGAAAACATGAACTACTTCACAGGGAATTCAGCAGGAATCAAAGGAGGCATGAGTTTTCTCGAGCAGACAAGCTGAAGGAGAATCCCAAGGGTCTCTAGAGATATGCAAGGGACAAACAGTCTTCCAAGAGACGGGGAAGATATTTTAAATGTTTTTTGTATCTGTAGGTGCTTCAGAAACAGGCACATGGACAAAGGAAATGGGACAGAACAGCACTGAGGTCATGGACCATATACGGATTATGGGGAAATGGGTGTTCGCCGACTTGCGACAAATTATGGTGGATGAATGCCCAGGACCAGATAGGGTGTCCTCCCCGGTTCATGTCGGTGGCTAATGCGGAAATTGCAGGAAACTTGGCAGAGGGATTTAAAATGTCCTCAGCCACGGGTGAGGTGCTGGAGGTTAGCTTCTCTTGATCAAGGAAAGTTCGAAGAATAAGCCTGGAAATTAGAGACAGGTGCTTCTGACATCAGTCGTGGGTAACTTATTGGAAGACGTTTTAAGGGGCAGGATATAGAAACTTCTGAATATCAATAGTATTCTGCTTAACTGGTTTTGCAGATGTCACCTAAATTCAGAGCGTGAGCAGATAGCGAAGTAGGTGATCAAAACTTTCAGCATGAATGAAGCAGCTGGAAAGAATTTCTAAAAATGACAGATGGAATTTAATGCAGATTAGGGTGAGGTGTTGCACTTTGGGAAGACCAAGCAGAGAAGGACATGCACAGTGAATGGTAGGCAATTGAGGAGTACGGGAGAATGGAGGAATCTGGGAATAGAGGTCCATAACTCCTAGGCAGGTCATAGATTGGGTCATAAATTGAGCTTTGTCACATTGACCAACATATGAGCAGATGATTCTACACGTGATAAAACCAAATGAAGATCCACATTGGCTCTTAATACGACAAGGGGATCGATCCAGGAACCATTTATCTAAACATCCTGTGAGCCCTCTCCAACGTCAGCCCATCCTTCCTAAGATAAGGGGCACAAAACTGCTCACAATACTCCAAGTGAGGCCTCGCCAGTTGTTTATAAAGTCTCAACATTCCCTCCTCGCTTTTATATTCTCGTCTTCTCGAGGTGAATGCCAACACCGCACTTGCCTTCCTCATCACCGACTCAACCTGCAAATTAGTCTTCATGTAATCCGGCACAAAGTCTCCCAAGACCCTTTGCGCCTCATTTTAAAAAAAAATCTATCACCTAATAAACAGTCTACCCTTTTATTTATTCTACCAAAGTACATGACCATAAACTGCTTGACAATATATTCCATCTGTTACATTCTGTCCTTTCTTCTAATCTGCCTAACACCTTCTGTAGCCTCTCTACTTCCTCAAATCTATCTGCGCTTTCACCTATTTTTGTATCATCCGCAAACTTGGCCACAAATCGTTTAATTCCGTCATCCAAGCCATTGACATATAATGTAAAAAGAAAAGGCCCCAACACAGCCCTCTGTGGAACACCACTAGTTACCGGCAGCCAACTAGAAAAGGTTCCCTTTATTCCGACGCTTCGCAACCTGCCAAACAGCCAATGCTTCCCACATACCAGCAGCTTTTGTGTAATACCATGTGCTCTTAATTTGTTTTGCAGGGTCATGTGTGGCACCTTGTCAAAGGCCTTTTGAAAATCCAAACAGACAAATTCCTCTGTTTCTCTTTCGTCTACCCTGATTGTTATTTCTTCAAAGAATTCCAACAAAATTTCAGGCAAGATTTTCCACTGACAAACTATGCTGAGTACGGGCTATTCTATCATGTGCCTTCAGGAAACCCGAAACCACCTACTTAATAATCGACTGCAAACCACTGAGTAATACGATAATATTTAACCTGACTCGGAATGTTTAAAGGAGATGTGCGATGCAAGTTTTCTTTTCACACTCATAGTGGTGGGTGCCTGGAATGAATGCCTGGGATGGTGGTGGAGGCATCAGACGCGATAGAGGTTATTAGATACCACGTGAGTGTGAGGCGAATGGAGGGATGTGGACCTTGTGCAGGCAGGAGGGTTTGGTTCAGTAAGGCATTGAATGACCAGTTCAATTGGTTCAGAACAACACAGTGAGCAGAAGGGCCCGTACTGCTCCATGTTGGTGAGACCACAGCTGGAGGACCGTGCGCACCTCTGGGTGGTCACCTCTGGAAGGACGTGATTAACCCGGAACTGCGGAGTAGGGATTCACGGCTTTTGCCGCCGGGACTGCAGGACTGGAGTCAGAAGGAGACTGGACAGTGACTGTCGCAGACAAGAGAAAATCTGCAGTAATCAAGGAGGTATCCTCCTTTTTCAAAGAAAGAGGCTACCTTTCTACCATAAACGCTGCCCTCAACCGCATCTCTTCCATTTCACGCACGTCTCCATCGCCTCTCTCTGCTCCTCTTTCCTCTTTTTCTTTCTTTCATGGCCTTCTGTCCCTTTCACCAACCAACTTCCCGATGAAACTCCCCCTCCCACTTTTACCTATCACCTAGTGTTTCGCACTCTCCTCCGCTCACTTTTTAAATCTACTCCTCAGTATTTTTCTCCAGTCCTGCCGAAGGGTTTCGGCCACAAACGTCACTGGGCATTTTCCATAGAGGCTGACTGGCCTGCTGAGTTCCTCCAGCACTTCGTGTGTGTTGCTTGGATAGTGACAGCATCCCGCACACTGACACTCCTCAGCCAATGAGGGCAATCTACTCACAGCGCTGGTCGCTGTGTGTGTGTGTGTGTGTGTGTGTGTGTGTGTGTGTGTGTGTGTGTGTGTGTGTGTGTGTGTGTGTGTGTGTGTGTGTGTGTGTGTGTGTGTGTTGTTTGTGTGTGTGTGTGTGTGTGTCTGTTTCTCAGGACGGGCGGAGGCAGGGAGCTGGAGATGTCAGTCACAGTTTGTTATCAGAATCAAAGGAGTTTCCCGAGATTCAAAACTTCAAAGTAAATTTTATTATCAGAGGACAGATAAGTCGCAAATTGACCACCGAGATTTATTGTCCTGCGAATATACACAGAAGATCTACAAAGAGTAACTATACCAGGATCAGAGAAAAATCAGCCAAAGTGCAGAAGACAACAAACTATGCAAAAGCAAATATGCAGAGATAGCGATAAATAACGAGACATGAAATAAACGCAGCGGCTGCTGATAGATCTCTGGAGCTCTCTGGAGCAATCCGACAGGCTGGAGGCCAAGGAAGAACAGGGCAGAAAGGTCAACACGTGTTTTACAAAACAAGAAACTGCAGCAGGGGTGGCGATTCGGCCACCTGCTCTGCTTTGGCCCTCACTCAGAACATGACCGATCTTTGCCCTCAGTGCCACTTTCCTGAAACGTTCCCAGCATCGCGGAGCCCCTAAATTTGCGCTTTGAATTTAGAAACGTTGTGGAGAAATTTTCAAAGATCCACTGCACTCTGGGTGGGGACCTTGGATTTTGAGTCTGTGAGACGCCCCAGCCAAGGGAGACATCATTCCTACCCCTACCCTGTAAATACCCTATGAGAATGAGTCTGTCCCAGTCTGACCACCTCTTATTTCTCTAATTCTGAGACAATAATTGATTGCGGGAGAATCTCAATGGATGGGCAAGCGAGGGTTTTTCACCTGTATTGTTCAAAAGCCTAGTGGCTGAGATATAGTAACTATTCCTGAACCTGGTGCGAGTCCTGAGGCTCTTCTACCTTCTACCTGATTGCAGCAGCGAGAAGGGAGCCTGCCCTGGGTGGTGAGCATCTCTGATGATGGATGCGGCTTTGCTATGATAGCGTTTCATTCCGATGTACTCGATGTTTGGGAGGGATCCACCCGAGATGTACCGGGCCGAATCCAGTATCTTGTGTCGGTTCATCAACCCTGCCCCTTTCCTTATAAAACTGGCAACACCACCCCTCTACCAACTAACCTGTCAAGCCTAACGACAAAATAATCCTGCACAAGAATAAAAACTTAAAATGTGCTGGTTTCCTGAACAGATATAACATCCGAAGAAACTGAAAATCAGAAATGAACTTGTTAAAGTCTTGACCATTATAAATCAGAGTACTCGCATTTCATTGCAATATTTTAATCCTATTATGTATGCTCCCAAGTACACTGGGATACAGATACCCCAGCCAACAAAACTTCATTTAAAGCTTCCCACAAAACACCAGTTACACCGAGATACCTTTCTGCAGCTTTCACAATAATTTTAATTTCCTCAGCAGGATGAGATGTCTGAGCAGTACAATTCACCGCATCGATTATAAACATCAAAATCTTCATTTTATCCAGCAGTGAAGTATCTTTGGTGAGAGAACTGTGATGCCGGCATATATCCACTGACGTCACAGTCTGTTCTCTGAGTGGGATCACTTTATCCAGTTTACCTGCTCTGCTTGCTGTACTTGTCCTTGAACTGGCCCTTCTGCTCACTGTGTTGTTCTGAACCAATTGAACTGGTCATTTCATGCCTTACTAAACCAATCCCTTCTGACTACACAAGGAACACATCCCTCCATTCTACTCACATTCACGTGGTATCTAATAGCCTCTATCACATCTGCTTCCACAACCACCCCTGACATTCACTCCAGACACCCACCACTATGGGAATGAAAAACAAAACTTGAAACGGAAATCTCCTTTAAACATTCTGAGTCAGGTTTTTAACGTCATTGTCTTTTCTAATTGTTTTTTTCAACAGCAGCTATGCAGAAAAAAGATACAAAATTGCACTTAAATTACAAAATACCTCAATAGTGCAAAAAGGACCAATGAGGATGTATTCCCCCTTTCTCCTGAAGTGCATGCCCTCTCACATTCCTGTAAACATCTGTCAGACCTCCCTCAGACTCTGCCACTCCGGAGAAAATTCCCCTAGATTGTCCGGTCTCACTTTATCCAGGCAGCATCCTGTTAAGCCTCTTCCACTCACCATCCAAAACCTCCGCATTATTCCTGTCTTTGAATGCAATTCTCCAGATGTGGTTAAACTAGAGATTTATACAACTGCAACATAACTGCCTGACAATGGAAACACTATCTGGGAGTTATGAACTCGGATTCCAAGATCCCCCTGTAGATCAACACAGTCCAATCTCGCCCCATGAATATAACAGCAACGAGATAATGCTGAGGCTTTGTAAGACACTAGTCAGGCCGCACTTGGAGTATTGTCAACAGTGATGGGCCCCACATCTCAGACAGGATGTGTTGTCATTGGAGAGAGTCCAGAGGAAGTTCAGAAAGATGTTTTCGGGAATGAAGGGGTTAAAGTATGAGGAACACTTGAAAATCTGCAGATGCTGGAAATTCAAACAACACACACAAAATGCTGGTGGAACACAGCAGGCCAGGCAGCATCTATAGGGAGAAACACTGTCGACGTTTCGGGCCGAGCCCCTTCATCAGGACTAACTGAAAGGAAAAATAGTAAGAGATTTGAAAGTAGTGGGGGGAGGGGGAAATGCGAGATGACAGGAGAAGACCGGAGGGGGTGGGATGAAGCTAAGAGCTGGAAAGGTGATTGGCGAAAGGGATACAGAGCTGGAGAAGGGAAAGGATCATGGGACGGGAGGCCTCAGGAGAAAGAAAGGATGGGGGGAGCACCAGAGGGAGATAGAGATCAGGCAAACAACTAAATATGTCGGGGATGGGGTAAGAAGGGGAGGAGGGGCATTAACGGAAGTTAGAGAAGTCAATGTTCATGCCATCAGTTTGGAGGCTACCCAGCCGGTATATAAGGTGTTCTTTGACCCTGTGCTCACTGGAACTCAGAAAAATGCGGGCATCTCATTGAAACCTATCGAATGTTGAAAGGACTGGATAAGGTGGATGTGGAGAAGGTATTTCCTGTGGTTGGGCACAGCCACAAAGTCGAGGGGCCACCTTTTCAAACAGAGGTAAGCAGCTTATTTTTTTTAGTAGCCAAGGTGTATTGGATCTGTGGAATGCTCTGCCACAGACTGCGGTGGAGGCCGAGTGTGTGGGTATATTCAAGGCGGAAGTTGATCGTTTCTTGATCAGTCACGGCATCAAAGGATATGGCGGGAGGTCAGATATCTGGAATTGAGTGCGATCTGGGATCAGCCATGATGGAAAGGTGGCTGACTCAATGGGCTGAATGGCCTAATTCTGTTCCTATTCCTTATGAACTTATGAACACAAGCCCCCTCAATCATGATGAATCTCCTTCCAGCACAAAACATCCTTTGTACAGAATGCTAAGCGGAACTGAATGCAACTTTTCCAGAATGTTGTCAAGTCAGGCAGCATCTGTTGAGGGGAATAGAGTCGATGGTTGGGACAGAACCCCTCCCTTACGGCACTAACACAGGCCCTTCGGCCCAACCTTTCCATGCTGTCCTCCTGTCCATTTGAACTAATCCCTCTGCCTGCCTTTGACACAGAACACAGAAATCTACAGCACATTACAGGCTCTTCAGCCCACAATGTTGTACCGACCATGTAACCTACTCTAGAGACTGCCTAGGATTTCCTGATCGTATATCCTTCTATGTTTCTAAGCTCCATGAACATATCTAAGAGTCTCTTAAAATATCCTATTGTATCCACCTCCACCATCGCTGCAGGCAGTGCATTCCATGCACCCACCACTCTCTGTGTAAGAAATTTACCCCTGACATTCCCTCAGTACCGACTTCCAAGCAGCTTAAAACTACGTCCCCTCGTGTTAGTAACAACAAGCCTGGGAAAATGCCTCTGGCTATCCACGTGGTCAAAGCCTCTCATCATCTTATACACCTCTATCAGGTCACCTCTCATCCACCGTCGCTCCAAGAAGGAAAGGCCAAGTTCACTCAATCTATTCTCATAAGGCATGCTCTCCAATCCAAGAGCAACATCCTTGTAAATCTACTCTACACTCTCTATAGTATCCACATCCTTCCTGCAGTGAGGTCACCAGAACTGAACACAGGACTCCCAAGTGGGGTCCAACTAAGCCCACAGCCCTGCCGTGTTGGGGTACAATTACTTATGTACAGGTTAGGAGAAATATAGCTTCAACATCACTTCACAGCTCTTGAACTCATTCCCACGGTTGATGAAGGCCATCACACCAGACACCTTCTTAACAACACTGCCAACCTGCGCAGCAGCTTTGAGTGTCGTATGGACATGGACCCCAAGATCTCTCTGACACTCCACACTGCCAAGAGTCTTACCATTAATATTATATTCTGTGTTCAAATTTGACCTACAGAAATGAATCTCTTCATCTGTGTTGAACTCAATCTGCCACTTCCCAGTTCTGCAGCCGAGGCGAGGAAATAGATTGCTGAGCCTCTGGCTAGGATCATTATGTCCTCATTGTCCACGGGAATGGTACTGGAGGATTGGAGGGAATGTTGTCCCCTTGTTCAAAAAGTGTAGTAGGGATACTCCGGATAATTATAGACCATTGAGCCTTACATCTGTAATGGGAAAGCTGTTGGAAAATATTCACAAAGATAGGATTTATTGGCATTTAGAGAATCATGGTCTGATCAGTGACAATCAGCATGGCTTTCTGAAGGGCAGATCGTGCCTAACAAGCCTGATGGAGTTCGTTTAGGAAGTGACCAGGCGTATAGATGAGGGTACTGCAGTGAATGTAATCTACATGGATTTTAGTAATGCATTTGATAAGGTTCCACACGGTAGGCTTATTCAGAAAGTCAGAAGGCATGGGATCCAGGGATGTTTGACCAGGTGGATTCAGAATTGGCTTGCCTGCAGAAAGCAGAGAGTTGTGCTGGAGGGAGTACATTCGGATTGGAGGGTTGTGACTAGCGGTGTCCCACAAGGATCAGTTCTGGGACCCATACTTTTCGTGATTTTTATTAACGACCTGGATGTGGGGGAAGAAGGATGGGTTGGCAAATTTGCAGAAGACACAAAGGTTGGTGGTGTTGTGGATAGTGCAGAGGATTGTCAAAGATTGCAGAGATACATTGATAGGATGCAGGAGAGGGCTGAGAAGTGGCAGATAGAGTTCAACCTGGAGAAGTGTGAGGTGGTACACTTTGGAAGGACAAACTCCAAGGCAGAGTACAAAGTAAATTTCAAGATACTTGGAAGTGTGAAGGAGCAGAAGGATCTGGGGCTACATGTCCACAGATGCCTGAAAGTTGCCTTGTAGGTAGACAGAGTCGTTAAGAAAGCTTATGGGGTGTTAGCTTTCATAAGTCGAGGGACAGAATTTAAGAGTGGCGATGTAATGATGCAGCTCTATAAAACTCTGGTTGGGCCACACTTGGAGTACTCTGTCCAGTTCTGGTCACCTCACTATAAGAAGGATGTGGAAGCATTGAAAAGGGTACAGAGGAGATTTACCAGAATGCTGCCTTGTTTAGAGAGTATGGATTATGATCAGAGATTAAGGGAGCTAGGGCTTTACTCTCTGGAGAGAAGGAGGATGAGAGGAGAAATGGTAGAGGTATAGTTGATATTAAGGGGAATAGATAGAGTAGATAGCTAGCGCCTCTTCCCCAGGGCACGACTGCTCAATCCAAGAAGACATGGCTTTAAGGTAAGGGGAGGGAAGTTCAAGGGGGATATTAGAGGAAATTCTATACTCAGAGAGTGGTTGGTGCGTGGAATGCACTGCCCGAGTCAGTGGTTGAGGCAGATACACTTTTGAAGTTTAAGAGATTACTAGACAGGTATATGGAGGAATTTAAGCTGAGGGAGGCAGAGTTTAAGGGTAGGCACAACATTGTGGGCCGAAGGGCCTGTACTGTGCTGTATTGTTCTATGTTCTATCTATTTCTCGCTGGAATCTCTCTTTTAATTTATTTTTTTATTGAAGGCACGACACAGTAGAGAAAACGTAATGCATTACATTTTCCTCCATTTTGCTTTTATACCTTACCCCTAAACAACACAACGTCATCAGTGGGGCATTCTGGGAGTTGTAGTCATTGTCATTGCTCGCTCCCTGTCAAAGCATGTTTCGTCAGCCACCACAGACGTCACCGAAACAGACCCACCGAGGCACGAAGGGGAATCACACCCGTCCTTGTGGGCGCCGAGGCCGGCGACAACGACAGAAGCAAATCGCTGAGCTCCGCCATGGCGATGGAGCGGAAGAGGAGGGGCTGAGCATGGGCCGATTTCTTCCAGCCTATCGTAGCTCAGGCTTAACACTAACCCCTGCTTTCATTGGCTGCAGTGCCTGTCGCTCAAATGGGAACTCAGAGGGTGATTAGTTTATGTGAACGTCAGTCAGCCTTCCGGTCTTTATGAGTTTGGATTTGGATTTATAACGGGACAGGAAGCAAATTGGGAGAAATGTGAGTTTTTATGTGATGGTGCATCAGTCTCTGAGTTACATTATTAACAATAAAAGGGCAAAGGCCGTGGTGAGGAAGGAGGTGATTTACTGGAGATTATATGGAGATAATATTGGAAGGGATATCAAACTTGGAATTGTTTGGGATATGATTTAGAAAATGGGATTTGTGGGGAACATAATATTCCAGTGTTGTTTAATGTGGGCAAAATGATTGTTACTGAAGCACGGAAGGTTGTGTTACTGGCTGGGTCATTTGCTGAGATTCATAATCAGGATAATTTAAGTGAAGAAGTTAAACAATGTAGGGATATGTTTTTCAGTGAATACCCTGATGTGCTTGAAGTCAGCTGTAGCAATGATAGTATCACTGATGGAGAAATGCCTTTGTATGAATTTAAGAAGTCTATTAATAATGCAGGTCAGGTGTTTCCAGGAAAGAGTGATATTTGAAATTGGAATTGTATATAATTCTCTTTTGTGAAAATATTAAATGTTTGAATTGTGCATCTACTTTCCTCATGGAAAATGGAAATAGTAATGCCAATTCTAAAACCTGGCAGATCCCCATTTGATCCTTCTAGTTAAGGGCCTATATCGTGAATGTCTCATTTATGTAAACTTATGGAATGTATGGAATGAAGCACTTGAGTTATATTTTGGAAAGAGTGGTGATAAAGTGTTTTATTAGAGTGGATTTTGGAAGGGTGAAATGACATTAGATTCAGTTTTAGGTTTGGAAGATGATATTCCGAAAGCACAATTAAAGATGTTGTAATAGCAGTATTTCTTGATACTGAAAAGGGAAATGATATGGAAGAAAGGACTTTTGATTAAATTAGGAGTGAGGAGGACATTGTATAATTTTTCTGAGTTTTTTTTTTGGACGGACTGTCCAAGTACCGGTCGGCATGTTATGTTTGTGTTTCTATGAGATAGAGAATGGGATCCCACAAGGCAGTATTTGTAGCCCTTCATTATTTAATATTATGATTAATGATATTTTCTCTGAGATGGGAAAATGGGATACCCTGGGTAAATCACAATATACAGATGACGTAGCTTTATAGATTAGAGGTACTAATTGCAATTTACAATTAATAGATCAAACAGTGGGCAGATTGATGAGGATTTTAAGCTTTCAGTAGTTAAAAAACATTATGTGGTTTGCAAACAGCATTAATAGACTTGCACTTGATTTTAAATTATGTCATTAATATCTTGAGGAAGTGCCAGTGGTAAGAGTTCTCAGTATGTGGATGGATAATAAGCTGACGTGGAAGCACCTATCGGTAAAATAATTGATAAATGTAAAGGAGCTTTAAATGTCCTCAGACATCTATGTGGGTATTCTTGGGTGCAACATGAAAATCTTTGTTGACCAATTATATTTGTTTAATTTCATCTGTTCTTCATTATGTCTGTGTGGCTTATGGATCAGCTTCATCTTCAAATTAAAAATGTTTGTATGTGATACAATTACAGACTTTAAGATTGTGTTCTGGTGCGGTAATGTTGTCTCCTGTTTTGGCTTTACTGATTGCAATGGGACAATTGCCCTCAAAGTGACAGAGGTTCGAGTTGATGTCAACATACTGGATTAATTTGCGGGGCAAGGAAATGATCATCCTGTTAAAGGTGTACTGGAGGACGGTTGGGGACATCACAAGAAGAGTGTTTTTTGTTCTGAGTGGCTGGGTTCTTATCACGCTGGGAATACGGGTGTATTTGATGATACAATATGTCCCACTGTAGCTTTCTCTGTAACCACACCTTGTTTTTTCCAATGACTTCAGTTGATTTTAGGTTACACGATCGGATTCGGTTCTGCCTGAGAGTCTGTTGGTTCATCGGTATATTAATGAAAGTTATTATCATACAGTAACCATTTTTACAGATGAATCAAAAGATAAGTTAACTGGGGATGTTGGTGTGGCTGTTTTTGTGTGCCTGAATTGCAGGTAATGATAAAGAAATGACTTATAGTCATTTATCAGCATAAAAAGCAGAATTCTTTCCCAACAGTATAGGCTTACAGTGGGTGGAGGAAATTGGTCCTTATAATTTGCTCAGTTTTGATGAGTCTTAAACAGGCCATTCTGGCAGTAGGTCAGATTGACTGTTGGAAACTTGTCAAACGGTATTTCATATATAAAGTTTGATTTATATGTCTGCACATTATGGGCCCTGCACATCACACTGTTGAGGGAAATGATGATGTTGACTGTTTAGCACCAAAAGCTGTTAAATGTTAAGCTCTGGATATAGACCTTCCACTTAGCAAATTAGAAGCTAAAGGGTTGGTAGTGTTAAGAATTAGGGGCTTATGGCAAGACGTAGGATAATGGACATAAGGACAGACACCTTTACAGAATACATAAACCTGTTGGGTTTATAGAAGAAGGGCTTAAAACAAGGGAAGGAATGATATTGACATGACATAGAAATGTCCACACTATGCTTAATTATGCCTTGTAACTAATCGGAAAACTTCATTCTGTGTCGTGTACATTTTGTCATTATGAAACTGTCGAAACACATACTATTTCAATGTGAAGCGTATAAGGCTGAAGAAAAATCAAATGCAGTCTTCAGTACAATCTTTGCGAGGGTAGATAACAATTAAATTATGGGACTGACTTTAAATCAATTCACAGTTTGAGCTGGAAAAGGCATGTAATAATTGTGTTAAACCTAAGGAAATGACATATAGGGTAGCAAAGGTGAGTGGGATGTTGCATTATTGGGATGCTCTAAAAATCCAACAAAAGGCAACGAAAAAAGCCATAAGAATGGTCAAGACGAAATATGAGGGCGAACTGGCCAGTAATATAAATCAGGATACTAAAAGTTTAGTTTTCAGTTACACGAAGAGTGAAAGGGAGATGAGAGTTGATACTGGACCACTGGAAAATGATGCTGGTGAAGTAGTAATGGGGGACAAAGAAATGGCAGATGAACTTAATGAACAATCTTCACTGTCTTTTCCGGTCAGCACCGCCCCCACTTGTCCCACTTAACCTGTCTCATACGGGTGAACTTTAGGACCCGGGGGACCTCAGGACCCGCCGCCCGCAGCTGCTGCTGAATCCCCGGTGTTTCTGTTCGGTTGACGGATGCGGTGAACGAGTTAAAATTAATCGATCGACAATTCTCATGTCGTGTTTATTTCACTCCATAGAACCATAGAACACTACAGCACAGAAAACAGGCCATTTGGCACTTCTAGTCTGTGCGGAAACTTTATCCGCTCGTCCCATTGACCTGCACCCAGTCCGTAACCCTCCAGACCTCTTCCATCCATGTATCTGTCCAATTTATTCTTAAAACTTAAGAGTGATCCCGCATTTACCACGTCAGATGGCAGCTCGTTCCACACTCCCACCACTCTCTGAGTGAAGAAGTTCCTCCTAATGTTCCTCCTAAAGCTTTCCCCTTTCACCCTAAAACCATGTCCTCTCGTATTTATCGTTCCTAATCTAAATGGAAGGAACCTACTCGCATTTACTGTCTTTACCCCACATAATTTTGTAAACCTCTATCAAATCTCCCCTCATTCTTCTACACTTCAAGGAATAAAGTCCTAACCTGTTCAATCTTTCCCTGTAACTCAACTCCTGAAGACCTGGTAACATCCTAGTAAATCTCTGCACTCTTTCAATCTCTCCAACCTCTCCATGGATACCTCATGTCTGAACTTTCTGAACTAACCTCCCATGTGGGACCTTGTCAAAGGCCTTACTAAAGTTCATGTAGACAACATCCACAGCCTTTCCTTCACATACTTTGTTGGTAATCTCCTCGAAAAACTCTTCAAGATTCATTAAACACGATCTACCATGCACAAAGCCATACTGACTATCCTTAATCAGCCCTTGGCTGTCCAAATACTTGTAAATCCGATCTCTCTGAACATCTTACAATAACTTACATACTACTGATGTCAGGCTCACTGGCCTGTAATTACCTGGTTTACTATTGGAGCCTTTTTTAAACAATGGAATAACAAGAGCTACCCTCCAATCCTCTGGCACTGCACCCGTGGCTGAGGACATTTTAAATATTTCTGTCAGGGCCCCTGCAATTTCTACACGAGTCTCTCTCAGGGTCCGAGGAAATATCAAGTCAGGCCCGGGGGATTTATCTACCTTTATGCGCTGTAAGGCAACAAGCACCTCCTCCTCTTTAATCTACAAATGTTCCATGACACTACTGCTTGTTTCCCTTCCTTCCATATACACTATGCCAGTTTCCTGAGTAAATACTGATGCAAAAAAACTGTTTTAAGATCTCCCCCATCTCGTGAGGCTCCACACATAGACGACCACTCTGATCTTCTAGGGGACCAATTTTGTCCCTTACTATCCTTTTACTCTTAATATACTTGTAGAAACCCTTCGCGTTTACCTTCACATTATCTGCCAAAGCCACCTCATGTCTTTTTTTTTTCTTCCTGATTTCCTTCTTTAGAATTTTCTTACATTTTCTATACACTTCAAGTAACTTATTTGCTCTTTGTTGCCTCTACCTGCTATACACTTCTCTCTTTTTCTTAACCAGATCGCCAATATCCGTTGAAAACCAAGGTTCCCTATGCCTGTTAACTTTGTCTTTAATCCTGGCAGGAAAATGCAAACTCTGCACCCTCAAAATTTCACATTTGGAGGCCTTCCACTTACTGAACACATCCTTGTCAGGAAAAAAAAACTTATCCCAATCCACTCTTCCTAGATCTTGTTCGCCTATACAAACTTCTGTCACCTGACTGTCTGATTTCCTAATAGGAGATCAAGTATTGCATCCTCTCTTGTAGGTACCTCTATATATTGATTTAGAAAACTTCCCTGAAAACATTTCACAAATTCCAAGACATCTAGCCCTTTTACAGTTTGGGAGACCCAGTCAATATGTGGAAATTTAAAATCCCCTACTATTACAACTTACTGTTTCTTACATCGGTCTACTATCTTTATGCAGGTTTGCTCCTCCAATTCTCTTTGACTATTGGGCGGTCTATAATACACCCCTATTAGTGTGGTCGCACCTTTCCCGTTCTTCAGCTCCACCCATATGACCTCTGTAGACAAGCCCTCCGGGCTGTCCTGTCTATGCACAGCTGTAATATTTTCCCTGACTAGTAATGCCACTCCTCCCCCTCTATCACGTCTGAAACAATGAATATTTCTATCATGCATAAACCTTAGGTGAGAGATTATCTTTTTGTATTAATGTATTAAAAATAAATTATAAATTCTACCAGCGGAATCTCTTACTAAAGGATTCATATTCAAAATAGTATCCAACAAATCAGATTCTTGCATATATGCGAACTTCGATAATTATTTTTGTAAAAAATGTCTGACCTGAAGATATTGCAGAAAGTGTGTATGAGAGAGAATATTTGCTAATTAACTCTTCAAAAGTCTTCAATCGACCATCACAAAATAAATGATAATAAAAATAAATAAATCTTCAAAAAAAATCCCCTTAATCACTGAAGTTTAAACAAGTTTGGGAGAGAGAACTTAATATGACCTTTGTTAATGAAGATGGACAATTCTTCTTTAATATGTGCCAATCAGTGTTTAATTCAATTTAAAATTGTTCACTGTTACTATTTAATAAAGGAGAGACTATCCAAAATATTTCCTAACATAGACAATTATTGCGATAGGTATAAAACTGAAGTAGCCACTTTTTCACATATGTTCTGGTCATGTTCTTCATCAAAATCTTTTTGAAAATCTTTATTCTCTACAATTTCTAAAGCTCTGAAAATTAATTTACAACCGAATGTGCAAACCTTTGATTTCTGTCTAAACATGCAGTCCTCGCATGACCTTTATCCTCCTCCACCTCACTATCTGCTCTAACACTCTGGTTCACCTCCCCCTGCAAATCCTTTTACAAGCCCCGCCCGCCAAGAAGCACTAGCTAATCTACCCGCAAGAATGTTAGTCCCCCTCCAGTTCGGGCGGCAACCGTCCCGTCGGAACAGGCCCCACCTTCCCGGGAACAAAGCCCAATTGTCCAGAAACATGAAGCCCTCCCTCCTGCACCATCTCCTTAGCCACGTATTTAGCTGCGCTCTCCGCACATTTATATTTACAGGGACTTTACTCCTGACGCCGGTCCCGGGACCCGACCCGTTTACAGACCCGGAGCGGAACCGGAGCAGATTCTCAGCCACTGGTTTACATCCCCAGTCACGAAGAAAGGATAAAGTTTCCCCGTGAATTTATTCCCAGTGAAGGTGTGGAGATGGGACTTGGTCTCCGCGTTGTAAAATGAAACTGTCCCGGACTCGTAACTGAGATAAACTCCCACCCTCCCGGGGATGGGACCGGCAGAGAGACGGGACTCGGGGGAGGGGGGACCGGACACGTCACAATCCCGATGTAACACGTCACCACGCTGCCCGATGACCCAGAATCCGGTCTCCGGACTCAGTCTGAACCGTCCCTTCCTCTCCACAGACTCTGCGGCGACTCCCAGATACCAGACACGATTCCCCGTCACCTCCACCTCCCAGTAATGTCTCCCCGATGTGAATCCCTCCGATCCCAGCACACAAAACCAGATTGTGAATCTCTTCCCGGTGTCAGGGAGATTCCTCCGGGTCCCGGTCCGTCTCACACTCTTCCGATCCTCAGACACCTCGAGACACGGATTCGCCGTTTCCACATCCAGGGTGACAGAGACTGGGGGGAGAAGCAGAGAATTAGAGAGTCCCCGGGGATCGGAGGGAGACTCGGGCGGCGCGGACCCCGGGGATCGGGGGGAGACTCGGGCGGCGCGGACCCGGGGATCGGGGGGAAACTCGGGCAGCGCGGCCCCGGGGATCGGGGGGAGACTCGGACAGCGCGGCCCCGGGGATCGGGGGGAAACTCGGACAGCGCTGCTCCGGGGTTCGGGGGAGACTCGGGCAGCGCGGCCCCGGGGTTGGGGGGGGGGAGACTCGGGCGGGGCGGCCCCGGGGTTCGGGGGGAGACTCGGGCAGCGCGTCCCCGGGGATCGTGGGGGAGACTCGGACAACGCGGCCCCCAGGGATCGGGGGGAGACTCGGGCAGCGCGGCCCCGGGGATCGGGGGGAGACTCGGGCAGCGCGGCCCCGGGGATCGTGGGGGAGACTCGGGCAGCGCGGCCCCGGGGATCGGGGGGAGACTCGGACAGCGCGGCCCCGGGGATCGGGGGGAGACTCGGGCAGCGCGGCCCCGGGGATCGGGGGGAGACTCGGACAGCGCGGACCCGGGGATCAGGGGGAGACTCGGGCAGCGCGGCCCCGGGGATCGGGGGGAGACTCGGGCAGCGCGGCCCCGGGGATCGTGGGGGAGACTCGGGCAGCGGGGCCCCGGGGATCGGGGGGAGACTCGGACAGCGCGGCCCCGGGTTCGGGGGGAGACTCGGGCAGCGCGGCCCCGGGGATCGGGGGGAGACTCAGGCAGCGCGGCCCCGGGGATCGGGGGGAGACTCGGGCAGCACGGCCCCGGGGATCGGGGGGAGACTCGGACAGCGCGGACCCGGGGATCAGGGGGAGACTCGGGCAGCGCGGCCCCGGGGATCGGGGGGAGACTCGGGCAGCGCGGCCCCGGGGATCGTGGGGGAGACTCGGGCAGCGGGGCCCCGGGGATCGGGGGGAGACTCGGACAGCGCGGCCCCGGGTTCGGGGGGAGACTCGGGCAGCGCGGCCCCGGGGATCGGGGAAAGGCCACTGACCCGACGAAAGCGGATGGACAATTAATGTCTCCCCAAGGGTTTTACGCTGGACGGAGAGCAGAGAGACCCCTGGCCCTTGACTCCTCAGACAGGGGAAACATCCTCCCTCACTCCTGCCTGTTGACCCCTGAAAGAATTTTGTGTTTCCATGAGATCTCCTCTCATTCTTCGAAACTGGGAACAGAGAACATAGAGCAGTACAGCACAGGAACAGGCCCGTCATACAATGTTCACATTCATTTGTGAGTGTGAAGTGGGGCAGTGTGATGGTTTGAGACAGTAAAGGAGGTGATAATGGGAACCAGTAAGGGAGAGATGAATGGCAGATTGAACCAGGAGGGGGAGGGGTGGAAAGCCCGTGGGTGAACTGTGTGTGTAGACGTAATGAGAAGCTAGAGGGGGCAAAGATGGCAGATGGGGATGACTTTGTCCCCTTTCCCAGAACCCCATCCGCCGCAGCTCCTCATTAGGACAGGGGATGAATTTGCAGGAACCCTTCAGCAACACAGGTCCTGATGAAGTGTTTCAGTCTGAACCATCGACTGTTTACTCTTTTCCATAGAAACTTCCCTGCCTGCTGTTCCCCCAACAATTTGTGTGTGTTACTCTGCTTTAAATATACTCAATTATTTGGCCTCCACAGCTGCTTGTGGCAGATTCACTATCCTGTGGATAAAGGAATTCCTCCTCATCTCTGTCCTAAATGGACATCCCAAAAGACGGAGGCTGTGCTTACCATTCTCGACCCACCCACATCCTCCCAACATCAACTCTCTCCAGACAGGTGTCAGAGAATTCTGACGAGACCCTTCATCAGGACCTGTGTAACTTGGATTACCAGCATCTGCAGAGTTTCTCATGTTTGATTTTTAAAGCAGAAGTTAATAAGTAAACTTCTTGATTGGTCAGTGTCTCCAATGTTATGGGGAGGAGGCGGGAGAAGAGGGTTGAGAGGGATAATAAATCAGCCATTCTTCTAAACTCCGGTGAGTACAGGCCCAGAACCATCAGACAGTCCTCACATGTTAATTCTTTCATTCCCAGAATCATTCTTGTGAATCTTCTGGACCCTCTCCAATGCCAGTACGTTTTCCAATAGAAGGGACCCAAAACTGCTCACAATACTCCAAGTGTGGTCTGACCAATGCCTTATAAAACCTCAGAATTACATCTTTGTTCTTGTATTCTAATCCTCTCGAAATGAAAGCAAACATTGAGTTCGCCAATCTTACCACTGACACAAACTGCAAGTTAACCTTCAGGGAATCCTGCACAAGGACACCCATGTCCCTTTGCACCTCTGATTTTTGAATTTCACCCTGTTTACAGAATTGTCTCTGCTTTTATTCCTTCGACCAAAGTCGTACCTGCCTAAGTTTGTACCTGCCAAACTCTACCTGTGCTACAAGATCCTCATTCTGTATACTGGTGCATTCAAATAAGACCATAAGACAAAGCAGCAGAAGCCGGCCATTCAGCCCTTCGAATCTGCTCCGCCATTTTATCATGAGCTGATCCATTCTCCCATTTTGTCCCACTCCCCCACCTTCTCACCATGACCTTTCATGCCCTGGCTACTCACATACCTATCAATCTCTGTCTTAAATACACCCAATGACCTGGCCTCCACTGCCGCAAGAAATTCACAGATTCACCACCCTCTGCCTAAAAAAATTTCTTCACATCTCCGTTCTGAATGGTCGCCCTTCAATCCTTAAGTCATGTCCTCTCGTACTAAACTCCTCTGCCATGGGAAACAACTTTGCCACAACCACTCTGTCCATGCATTTTAACATTTGAAATATTTCTGTGAAGTTCCCCCTCATTCTTCTAAACTCCAAGGAGTACAGTCCAAGAACGGTCAAATGTTTTTCATATGTTAACCCTCTCATTCCCGGAATCATTCTAGTCAATCTTCTCTGAACCCTCTCCAATGTCAGAACATCCTTTCTTAAATAAGGAGCCCAAAACTGCACACAGTATTCCAAGTGAGCTCTTACCAATGCCTTATAGAGCCTCAACATCACATCCCTGCTCCTATACTCTATTCCTCTAGAAATGAATGCCACATTGCATTCGCCTTCTTCACCACCGACTCAACCTGGAGGTTAACCTTAAGGGTATCCTGCATGAGCACTCCCAAGTCCCATTGCATCTGTTCCGAATGTGCAACAACTCTCACGGGCCGAAGGGTACAAATTCGTCCCCTCCTTCTTGAGAATCGCAAGATGGCTTTTAATTCGGGTCTGGGACCCAGGAAATGAGAGAGAATCCTCAAGGTTTTTGCAATGTGTCCTGGCCCCTCAGCAAGACTAAGCCACGGATAACGGCCATTGTCTCTTGGAGACGGAATTATGTATTGAGTACTGTACTATTCATTGAAGCCCTCAGGGAATGACCGGAGTGGGCTGGTTGAGGGATTGCATCATCCCAACCTGATTGACATCTGAGACCCCGTGAGTAAGGATAAAAGCGGGTCTGGGAAACAACCCCTTGAGACGCTCCAGGAGAAATGTTAGAAATCCCGTGACAGCGTTTAATAGCGACAGCCGGTGGAGGGCTCGCGTGCGTCCTTTCCCGTTGCCTGGGATTGGGGCCTTACCACGGAAGAACGGCTTCGCTAAAGAAGAGGCCACCAACGAAATTTCGAAGGATCGACATCATAAAAAGGAAAAGCTGGCAAGTTTCTAAAAACTCTCTCTTGACTCCAACCAAATGCTGAAGCCTGCATAAACTGAGTGACTTTTATATTTCCATCGGACAATACATTATCCCCTAGACAACGATAGTTATTTCTTATTGATTATTATTATACCCGCACTTTTAGATTTAGTATTGACGACGTATATTATCTGTATGTTTGCATTGATATTATTTTTGTGTATTTTTACCAATAAATACTGTTAAAAATAGTACCATCAGACTTCAACCGACCTCTCTATCTTTGCTGGTAAGTGACCCAGTTACGGTGTTCGTAACACATCTTAGAATTTTGAATTCTCTCTCCATTTAAATAATAGTCAGCCCGTTTATTTCTTCTACCAACGTGCATGACCATACACTTTTCAACATTGTATTTCATTTGCCACTTCTTTGACCATTCTCCTAATCTATCCAAGTCTCTCTGCAGACTCTCTGTTTCCTCAGCACTACCGTCCCCTCCTCCTATCTTCGTATCATCAACAAACTTAGCCACAAAGCCATCTATTCCATAATCCAAATCGTTGATATACAACGTAAAAAGAAACGGCCCCAACAAGGACCCCTGTGGAACACCACTGGTAACCGGCAGACAACCAGAATGGGATCCTTTATTCCCACTCTCTGTTTCCTGCCAATCCGCCAACGATCTATCCACATATGTAAATTTCCCGTAATTCCATGGGCTCTTATCTTGTTTGTCAGGCAGGATTTTCCTTTAAGGAAACCATGCTGAGTTTGGCCTATCTTGTCATATGACTCCGTAACCTCATCCTTGACAATTGACTCCAGAAACCTCCCAACCATTTCTTAAGCTAACAGGTCTATAATTTACATTTTGCTTCCTTGCCCCTTTCTTAAATACCAGAGTGGCATTTACAATCTTCCACTCCTCCGGAACCATGCCAGAATCTATTGACTTTTGAAAGATCATTGCTAATGCCTCCGCGATCTCCACAGCTACTTCCTTCAAAACACAAGGGTGCATTCCATCTGGTCCTGGAGATTTATCTACCCTTATACTATTCAGCTTCCTGAGTACTTTCTCTGTCGTAATTGTGACTGCGCACGCTTCTCTTCCCTGACACCCTTGAGTGTCCGGTATACTGCTGATATCTTCCTCAGTGAGGACTGATGCAAGTACTCGTTCAGTTCCTCAGCCATCTCCTTATCTCCCATTACAATTTCTCCAGCATCATTTTCTATCGGTGCTTTCTCCACTCTCACCTGTTTTTTACTCTTTATATACTTGAAAAAGCTTTAAGTATCTTCTTTGATATTATTTGCCAGCTTCCTTTTATAGATCATCTTTTCCCTCTTAATGGCCTTCTTAGTTTCCTTTTGTAACCTTTTAAAAACTTCCCAATCCTCTGTCTTCCTACTAATTTTTATTTCCTTGAATGCCCTCTCCGTTGCTTTTACTTTGGCTTTCACTTCTCTTGTCAGCCACGGTCGCATCCTTTTTCCATTCGAAAATTTCTTCTTTTTTGGAATATATCTGTCTTGCACGTTCCTCACTTCTCGCATAAACTCCAGCCACTGCTGCTCTGCCGTCCTCCCACTAGTGTCCCTTTCCAGTCAAATTTGGCCAGTTCCTCTCTCATGCCACTGTAATTTCCTTTACTACACTGAAATACCGACACATCGGATTTCGGCTTCTCTTTCTCAAATTTCACAGTGAACTCAATCATGTTACAATCACTGTCTCCTAACGGTTCCTTCACCTCAATCTCTCTAATCACCTCTGGTTCATTACACAATATCCAATCCAGTACCTCTGATCCCCCAGTGGGCTCAACAACAGGCTGTTATGAAAAGCCATCTCGTAGACATTCTACTAATTCTCTCTCTTGAGATACAGTGTCGACCTGATTTTCCCAATCCACTCGCATGTTAAAATCCCCCACAATTATCATAACACTGCCTTTCTGGCAAGACTTTTCTATTTCCTGTTGTAATTTGTAGTCCACCTCACTGCAGCTGTTAGGAGGCCTGTAGATAACTGCCATCAGGGTCCTTTTACCCCTACTATTTCTTAGCTCAACCCAGAAAGATTCTGCACCTTCCGATCCTATGTCACCTCTTTCTAATGATTTAATATCATTTCTTGCCAATAAAACCACGCCACCCCCTCTGCCTATCCTTCCGATACACCGTGTATCCTTGGACGTTCAGCTCTCAGAGACATGCATCCTTTAGCCACGTCTCAGTGATGGCCACAAAATTATACTTTCCAATCTGTAGCTGTACGACAAGATCATCCACTTTATTCCTTATGCTGTGTGTATTTAAGTATAACACCTTAAGTCCAGTATTTGGTACTCTTTGTTTTGATTGCACTGCAACTCATCCCAATGGCTGCAAATTTGCTCCATCACCTGCCTGTCCTTCCTGACATCTTTCCTACTCACTATCTTAGATTTATTTCTGTTTTCCCCCTCTTCCACTTTACCATTCCGGTTTACCATCCCCATGCCAAATGAGTTTAAACCCTCCCTAACAGCTCTATTAAACATTCCCGCTATGGTTCAGGTGTAACCCGTCCTTTTTGAACAGGTAATACTTCCCCCAGAAGAGATCCCAATGATCCAAGAATCTGAAGCCCTGCCCCCTGCACCAGTCTCTCAGCCACGCAGTCATCTGCCTGATCCTACTATTCTTGCCCTCGCTAGCAATTGGCACAGGTAGCAATCCTGAGATTACTACCCTGGAGGTCCTGCTTCTCAGCTTCATTCCTAACTCCTGGAAATCTCTCTTCAGGACCTCCTCCCTTTTCCTCTCTATGTCATTGGTACCAACATGTACCAAGACAGCTGGCTACTCGCCCTCTCCCTTCAGGATATTCTGGACCTGATCCGAGACATCCCATACCCTGGCACCTGGGAGGCAGCACACCATGCGGGTATCTCTACCAGGCTCACAGAATCTCCTGTCTGTTCCCCTGACTATGGAATCCCCTCTGACTACTGCATTCCTCTTCTCCCTCCTTCCCTCCTGCACAACAGCGCCAGGCTCAGTGCCAGAGACCCGGTCACCGTGGCCGTCCCCTGTCAGGTCATCCCCCTCAACAGCATCCGAAACGATATACTTGTTGCTGAGGGGGGCAGCCACAGGGGTGCTCTCCACTATCTGGGCATTTCCCTTCCCTCTCCTGACAGTCACCCAGTTTTCTGACCCCTGTAGCCTAGGATGACTACCTCCCTGTAGCTCCTGTCTATCACCTCTTCATTTTCTCTAATAAGCAGTAGGTCATCAAGCTGCAGCTCCAGATCCCTAACACGGTCTCCGAGGAGCTGAATCTCGGTTCACCTGGTGCAGATGTGGCTATCAGGGAGGCTGGAGGTCTCCCAGGGTTCCCACATCTGACACCCTGAACAAAGCACTAACCCTGCAGACATGCTACCTAATTCTACAGGAATGAAACAAAGAAAGATAGGTCAACTCACCCACTTACTTCGCCAAGTACACAAACTTTTTAAACCGTTAGATAATGTGCCCTGCTGTTCCCCCGTCCGTCCAGGCCGATTTGCCAAGGGGAGAAAAAGAGTCGGTGCCTCGCTCTCGCCTCTTCCCGTTACCGCCTAAGCCCGTTGAGCCAAAGCCCTACACTCTGCTGCCACCCACTCCGCTGCCCGCTGTATAGGGTGGTCATCTTTTTAAACTCTCCGCGCTGTCCTGCGCAGTCTCGCCGTTCTTGTACGCGAAGTTTTTTACAGAACTGTCTTCCTTCAGAATTTAACTCCCACGCCGCCCTTCTTGTCCCAATCTAAAAAAACACCTTCAGTCCTGTATTCATCAGCCTATTCCACACTGTCCACATGAAATTCAGCAAGGCCTTTGATGTCGATGATAGACCACACTTGGAGCATTGTCTGCATTTCCGGTTCCCGAATATGTGGAGGGTGTCATTACACTGGACAGGAGGCTTCAGGAGGATGTTACCAGGACTGGGGGCTTGGGTTAAAAGCAGAGAGTGGATAAGCTTGGGCTATTCAGCTGTAGTGTCGGATGTTCAGGTATGACCCCTTATCAAGGTAAATAATTCATAAGGAGCTTAAATAACGTTTCTTTTTCCAAGAAATGGGAGTACAGGACCAGAGGCCTCGGATTGAAAGTGAGACGGGAAATTTTTCTGAGTGGTCTATCGGGTAACATTCTCGTAGAGAGGGAGGTTGGTAAATGGAATTTGCCCTCAGACGCTGTAGAAACAGGTAAAAATAAAATATTTTAAAATAAATTTGGGCAGGTACACAGATGGGAAATGTTTAGAGGGATGGGGGGGGGGCAAACACACACAAATGGGCCATGCTCAAGAAGACATCTTAGTCTTGCAGATTGATGAAGTGGGCCGTGAGTTCAACATCCGTCAAACCCTCCCAGATCATCCTCCTGAGGAATCTCACCCCGGAGTCTGTCTGTGAAGTGTTGATGTGACGTCACGTCAGAGGGCAGCTCAGTGCCACAAAACAGACAGACTGGGTAAGGACGGCAGATTTCAATCCTAAATGGGAATTTGTGCCTATTTCTGTGGCTGTGTGTCACACTCTGCTTCAATGTAGTGGTCTGATCACCATAAGACATAGGAGCAGAATTAGGCCATTTGCCCATCGAGTCTGCTCCATCATTCAATCATGGCTGATCCATTTTTTCCCTCCTCAGCCGCACTCCCTGGTCTTCTCCCCATAACCTTTGATGCTGTGTCCAATCTAGAACCTATCAAGCTCTGCCTTAAATACACACAATTAGTTCCACAAATTCACCAGCCGCTGGCTCAAATTTTTTCGCATCTGTTTTAAAATAGACCCCCCTCTATCTTGAGGTAGTGCCCTCTTGTCCTAAACTCCACCACCATGGGAAACATCCTTTCCACATCTACTCTGTCTGGGCCTTTCAACATTCGAAAGGTTTCAATAAGATCCCCTCCCCATCTTTCTAAATTCCAGCAAGTACAGACACAGAGCTATCAAACGTTCCTCTTATGATAACCCTTTCATTCCTGGAATTATCCTTATGAAATGAACCTTCTGCAATGCCAGCACATCTTTTCTTAGAAAAATTGTTCACAATACTCAAGGTGAGGCTTCACCAGTGCCTTATAAAGCCTCAGCTTCACATCCCTGCTCTTGAATTGAATGCTATTCTGAATCACAGATTAAAAGCCAGGAGCAACAGGCTCTGGGACAGCTTCTTCAACCAGGCCATCAGACTGATTAACTCATGCTGACACAACTGAATTTCTATGTTATATAAACCAGCCTGTTGTACATATTATTCATCATAAATTACTATAAATTGCACATTGCACATTTAGGCGGAGATGTACCATAAAGATTTTTAATCCTCATGTATATGAAGGATGTAAGTAATAAAGTCAATTGAATTCAAATCAATTTCTTGTTTATTTTATTCATCCTAATCATTCTTTCAGTTCCTCTCTGTAGATATTTAAAAGCTTCCCAATCCTCCGTCTTCCTGCTAATTTTTGTTTCGTTGTATGCCCTCTCTTTTGCCTTTACATTAACTTGTCTCCCCTTGTCAGCCACGGTTTTACTATTTTGCCATTTGAGTATTTATTTATTTTTGGAATACATCTATCCTTCACCTTCCTCATTTTCCCAGAAACTGACACCATTTCTGCTCTGCTCTCATCCCTGCCAGCATCTCCTTCCAATTTGCTTTGGCCAACTTCTCTTTCAGACCACTGTAATTTATTTTACTTCTCTGAAATACTACAATGTCAGGCTTTACTTTCTCCTCATCAAATTTCAAGTTGAACTCAGCATGTTGTGAGCACTGCCTCCTAAGGTTTCTTTTAACTACTCTCCTCTGGTTAAATACATAACACCCAATCCAGTAGAGCTGTTCCCCGAGTAGGCTCAACGACAAACTGCTCTAGAAAGCCATCACATTGCATTCAACAAACTCACTCTCTTGAGATCCTTTACCAACCTGATTTTCCCAATTGACCTGCATGTTGAAATCTCCCATGATTATCATAACATTGTCCTTTTCATCAGCCTTTTCTATTTCCAGTTGTAATCTGTGGGCCCCAACCCACTGACTGTTGGGAGGCCTGTATATGACTGGTGTCAGTGTCATTTTTACTTTTGCAATTCCTTACCTCAACCCACAAGGATTCAACATCTTCCAATCCTATGTCACATCTTGCTGCTGATTTACCAGCAGAGCCACACCACCCCATCAGCCTTCCTTCCTTCCTCTGATACATTGTGTAACCTTGGACATTCAGCTCCCAACTACAACCATCCTTCAGCCACGATTCCGTGATGGCCACAACATCATACCTGACAATCGGTATTAGTGCAACAAGATCATCCACCTTATTTCCCATACTCCATGCATTGAGATATAATAATTTATGTACTGTATCTGCTACCCTTTTTAATTCTGCATCCCTAATGCACTGATACTCACCCTGCTGGCTGTAATTTTCTCCTCGCATCTGTCCGCCATATCTGACAGTCTGACTGCACGCAATCTTTGCATTTTTACCATCAGTCCTCTCCCTTCACTCCAGTTTCAACCGCCCCCCCCCCACCAAATTAGTTTAAATCCTACCCAACAGCTCTATGAAACCTCTCTCACCGAGAATATTGTTCTCCCTCGGGTCGAGGTGCGACCCATCCCTTTTGAGCAGGTCATTCCTCCACCAGAACAGATCCCGATGATCCAAGAACCTGAATCCTTGTCCCCAGCACCATCTTCTCAGCCATGGTTTATCTGTCAAATTATCCTGTTTCTACCCTCACCAGCACGTGGCACAGGCAGCAATCCAGAAATTACTACCCTGGGGGTGCTGCTTCTGAGCTTTCTACCAAGCTCTCCAAATTCTTTTCAGGACCTCTTTGTTTTTACTTCCTATGTAATTGGTCCCAAAATGCAACAAGTTATCTGGCTGTTTTCTCTCCCTCTCTAAATGCTGCAGACACGATCGGAGACATCCCTGACCCTGGCACCTAGGAGGCAACATACCATTCGGGTGTCCAATTCACGTCCATACATTCTCCTGTCTGTCTCCTGACAATTGAATCCCCTGTCACTACTGCTCCCCTCTTCTCCCTCTAACAACAGTGAGAGATGCTGATCCGGAAGGGGGAAGACCTGCGTCAGTCAGAGTATGCACTCACAGGGCACATGAAGGACTTGTGTATTTTCCTGACAATCCCGGTCACCACACTGATACCCGCTTTTATTCCCTACAATATCATCAAGTCAGTATTAAATTCCCAGCTCCTGTGGTAGATTCAAATTCATGTCCTGGCGTGTTGGTGCAGTGTGCCTGGGATCAGGACACAGTGGTTCATCTGCCAGTCCCGTGTATTAGTTGTATTGTGGCCCTGTGCTGGTGTGTTCAGGGGTCTGACATCTCCAGCTGACCATGTGACAGTGATGCCTCCCAGTCGGTGGGGTTGATGTGGAATAAACTTCAGTCCATTATCACAGCCAATCCTTGCTTCAGCTTATAAATTAATTGTGTTTCATGAATAAGTAAAAATGAATCTTTGTAAGTTTTACCTCGGTTAATGGCATCAAGTGTTTCTCTCAGCACTGTGTTCAACAAATACAGGTAATCGAATTTTTCAACCGGTAGGGCCTCATCTGTCACTGACATTTCCTGGACATCGTCACTGATTCTGTAAATGTTAAACTGCTGGTGATAAACTGGAATTTTGAACTATTTTACAAATCCATACAGGGTTTCAGTAAAGAGCATGTCCTACCTCCTGTTTCGATGAGCTTCCTCCTGAAATAAATAAAAGCACAAATCTGATTAGACTTGGACTTAATGTCCACATCCTGAATTTCATCCAAATCATTACAAGGTGTTGAAAATTCCCACTCCCACAGTCACACACACACACCAGCAATACAGAACCACGGGGTAAATTACAGGGAATGCTTCTGAAAGTTAGACCATTACTGAGAGGATGGAACTGACAGGAAAGACAGGATAGTCTGTGCATTTTCATCTGGATATGACGTCAGAATGATAAAATTGAACAATTTAAGATTAGTGATGGATTTGATTGCGTGAAGGTGGAAAAAGTACCTCATTATGGCGAACTCGAGAGGACACAGGTGCTTGGAAGTAGTACGGAGGAGATGTTGGGTAAGTGTTTTGGAATGGGTGGAATAAGCTGCCAGCAACGACGGTGGAGACGGATGCGATAGGGTCTTTCAAGAGACTCCCACACAGGTACATGGAGCTTGGAAAAATAGAGAGCTATGGCTAACTCGGTAATTTCTAAAGTGAGTAGATGTTTGGCACAGCATTGTGGGCCAAAGAAACTATATTGTGCTGTAGGTTTTCTTTGTTTCTATGTTTCTATTTATGGGGAGACCTTCAGTCAAAGATAAAATGCCAGGTGGTTTTTAATAAATCCCACAAGAAATTTAGTGAGGAGGATGTGGAACTCAGTGCCACAGGAGTGGTTGAAATGGATCAGCAGAGATTGAATGTAATGGGGAGGCTGGATAAACATGTGAGGGACCAGGGAGTTTGGGGCATTGTTGCTGGGTGCAGTGAGGAGATGACAGGAGGCTTGTGGCCGAGGGGAAATTGATAGAAGATGGACCAGATGGCCTGCTCATGACGGAGAATGGGACACAATCCCATGTAAAACTAATTCAAAAAAGTAGAGACAGTGAAAGTTTCTGTAATCTGATGGAAACCGGATATGGAGGATAAGTCTGATGTGTGGGTCACATTCTTTGTTCTCACTAATTGACAGAGAGACCCTCACACCCACCGCACCAGACACACTCACAGCCTGTGACTGGAACTGGGAGTTAATGTGAGTTTTAGAGGATATTTAATGTGGTACGGTAATTAAGGAAACGGTCAGCAGCTCTGTGTTATGATCAGAGTAAATCATTTCAGAAAAGATTGCATTCTGTCCTGGGATGTACAGAAGTTGTGGAAGTCATGTTTTGGGACAACAACCCTGAATAGTTGCATCAATTGTCTGGTGAGAAACAGTTTACTGCCATTTGTAAATGCTGTTTGTAGGAGCAACACGTCTGTTTTCTGTCTGCATTGTATTCTGTGTTATGTGTTTATTACGATAACCAGTCACGTGAGTGGGGACGTGGTAAAAGCGAAGGGAATAAGTTACGTATTCGTACTTTGTTCTGGGCTGTTTTGACCCTGGGACTGGTAGATGTCATATCTTTTGTTGACCGATTCACTGCAGTTTAATTTACGATGAATTATGCTGAAATTTCATCATTTAAATATTGTATGTTGCTGATAAAGGATCGAATATCAATCTTCGGTATTTAGAATGTCATTCGCGGAGTGATCGGAGGTTCGTCATGCAAGCAGAACACTCTGTGTGAGGACACCAGCAGCGGCAATTGATTTGGTAGAATTGGCCGCTGTGCTGTGTTTATTTCAAATATACCACTGTTCATTTAGTTCAATTATACAGAAATAAATTGAAATGTAATCCCTCACCTTGAGAAACATCACACTGTCTTTTTGATCCATCTGTTCCTTTAACTTAGTGATTTCCTCTTGAATAATCCTTATATTCTCTTGAATCTTAAGAAGATTTTTCTCCATTGGGTTGAGAATCCTCTTCTCTTCTTCCCTGAGATCCCTGAGTAAGCTCTGCTCTTTCTCAGTGATAATCTGGCGCAGTTCAGCAAACTGGGATGTGATGTGGGTCTGAACACTGTGTGACTGTTTCTGTCGAATGAAAGGTGAAGATTAGTTTACTGCATTGCTGTGTTGTATTTCCTTATGACATTAAAGTGACCATTCAGTCCATTCAGGTCCATACTACTTCTGAGACATTCCCGTCAACTCCATTTCCTCACGCTTTCCTGAAACCTATTCTCCCTCAATGACCCATTAACTCCCACCTGATTCACATACACCCTCCACCACCTTCACAGGGTTAATTGTAGTTAACCATTCATCCAGTATGTCCTTGGGATGTGTCTGAAACTGTCATGGCCACAGGGAGAGCATGCAAACTCCACACAGACAGCAGCAGAGGTCAGGATCGGACCCAGGTCACTGGAGCTGCGATACTCGGCTATTCTGCATTAAATGGAGCAAAACTCGACAGTAATATCAGAAATTCCGCTCAGGAAGCCTCACCTGAACTCCGGAAATCTTCTCTTTCTGTTGCTGCTCCTTTTCCTGGAAGTCTGATTTCTTTTTTGTGAGAGTGTCTAAGGAAGATTTTAGCTGATCCTGGACGTCAGAGAGTGAAGGAAATAGAAACAAAGATGCATCAAAAGAAACAGGTGATCAAACCCGATTATCACACAAAATGCCGGAGGAACTCAGTGAGTCAGGCAGCATCTACTCAGGGGAAATAAACAGTCGGTGTTTCGGAATGAGACCCTTTATTAGGACTGGGTAGGAATGGGACAGAAGCCAGAATAAAAATGTTGGGGACGAGAACCAGCTGACAGGTGACGGGTGAGACAACGTGAGGGGGAACGTGGGGGAGGGTGATGAAGTGAGAAGCTGGGAGGGGACAGGTGGAAGAGGTAAAGGGCTGGAGAAGAAGGAATCTAATACGAGAGGACAATCGACCATGGAAGAAACGGGAGGAACTGGACAGTTTGCGGCCCTGAATGGTGAGGAGGGAGGAGGTTAGGAGTCAGGTGTAGCACTTGTCCCGCTTGCAGGTGTCGGTGCCCGGAGGGAGATCAGTGGGGAGGAGCGAGTGGATCAGGGCGATACAGTACGTCGACCGCGATCCGAATGGAGAGCGGAGACTTGCGGGGTGAGGAGTTGGGCTGTGGGACGGAGAGATGCTAGAATCCCGTTGGAGAAGGCGGAAGTTGCAGAGAATGATGTGTTAGTTATAGAGGCTCGTGTAATGGTATGTAGGACAAAGGAAATATTTTAAGTATTGAACTAACGTTAGTTTTACCTTGTAGATTTTAACAGCTTCTTTAATCGGCTTGAAGCGGTGCTCTCTGTGTTCCTCCGCCACTGCACAGACCAGACAGATCAGTGTCTTGTCCGTTTCACAAAACAGCTTCAGTTCTTCCTCATGTTCCTCGCAGTGACGTTTACTTTCCTTCCCTTTCGGATTCAGGTTTAGATTTCGAACTTTTTGTGTCAGATTTGCTAAGGCCCGATTCACCCTGAGAGTGCGGTCAGCAAACTCCTCTCTACATTCCGGGCAGGAGTTTCTCTCCTCCCTTTCCCAACACCGTGTGATACAAGAGCGACAGAAGTTGTGTCCGCACTCCAGTATAACCGGATCGATGAAGAAATCCAGGCAGACGGGACAAATCACCTCCTCGCTCAAACTCTCGGTCTCTCCTTTCGAAGCCATGTTAACTCCCAGCACTTCCTGATTCAGAATGCTTTCACTTTCGGGGAGCTGCTGATCCCCTGCAGTACCGCGACTGTCCACTACGCGCGCAGCAGACTCCGGGAATCAAACAACACACACACAATGCTGGTGGAACACAGCAGGCCAGGCAGCATCTGTAGGGAGAAGCGCTGTCGACGGTTCGGGCCAAGCCCCTTCATCAGGACAGCTGGTGTGGTATACTGCGTCCGGTCCTCCCGGTGTGGCCTTTTATATATTGGTGAGACCCGACGCAGACTGGGAGACCGTTTCGCTGAACACCAGAGAAAGCAGGATCTCCTAGTGGCCACACATTTTAATTCCACGTCCCATTCCCATTCTGATATATCTATCCATGGACTCCTCGACTGTCAAGATGAAGCTGTCAGGTTGGAGGAACAACACCTGGGTAGCCACCAACCTGATGACATGAACATTGACTTCTCTCACTTCCGTTAATGCCCCTCCTCCCCTTCTTACCCCATCCGTGACATATTTAGTTGTTTGCTTTTTTCTCTCTCTCTGACCATCACTCTGCCTGTTCTCCATCTGCCTCTGATGATCCCCTCCCCCTTTTTTTTCCCTGTGCCTCCTGTCCCATGATCCTTTCCCTTCTCCAGCTCTGTATCCCTTTTGCCAATCACCTTTCCAGCTCTTAGCTTCATCCCACCACCTCCGGTCTTCTCTTATCATTTCGCATTTCCCCCTCCCCCCACTACTTTCAAATCTCTTACTATCTCTCCCTTCAGTTAATCCTGATGAAGGGGCTCGGCCCGAAACATCGACAGTGCTTCTCCCTATAGATGCTGCCTGGCCTGCTGTGTTCCACCAGCATTTTGTGTGTGTTGTTTGAATTTCCAGCATCAGCAGATTTCCTCGTGTTTGCTCAGGGAATCAACATGGTTTTGCTGGATGTGTTCAGTGGAAATTCTGACCGTTTCTATGTTTAGTGTGGGATCAACAACACATTAAACAGACAGCAGATAAGAAAACGCGGCCATGGACTGTCTAAGCCCGGCTACGAGAGGAGGAGGGTTGGCCATATGGCCAGCAACCCCATCTCTTAAAAACCTAGAGCGACAAAAACGTCAGCTGAATCTCCAAAGGCCTCATCCCTGCGGTCGGAAGGACCTTCCCCTGGAAGACGATTGAAGTCCTGCGCTGAAAGGAGAAGCCATGTGTCCCCCCTGGGGTGGTTCACTACTACAACTGTGAGGCTTCCTCAGCCAACCCGGCCACTCCCTGTCCAGTGTAGAGGATCCCTGTAGTTCCAATGGTGTCCCTGTAGTCTGGAATGTGCCAGTCGGCAGCATTCCTGTACTACTGGGCTTCGTAAACTTTTTTTTATATGCCATCGACCAATACCAGTAACCGTGGACCCCAGGTTGGGAACCCCTGCTCTCCGGACATCTCGATTTGATGGCAGGCCAACAAGTTTCGAGCGTCTGGTTCCCCGAGTTGATGATCTTCCAGCAGCACTCGCTGTCGGTTTTTCTTCGCGTCCTGGGAACAGGCCGAGGATCAGTGAGCCTTCTGTCACGCAGCTGCTGTGGCACAGGCCCTTGCATGTTTCTCCAGAGATCATCGCCAGTCCACAGTCTGCAAAGAGGTGAGTGACCGTCTCGTCTCCACTGCAGTAATCTCGGGGCAGCGCGCTGTGGGAGTGATCTCCGGGCATGCAGCAAGGATCAGACTGGGAGGTCCCTCTCGTCTCCACTGCAGTAATCTCGGGGCAGCGCGCTGTGGGAGTGATCTCCGGGCATGCAGCAAGGATCAGACTTGGAGGGGCCCTCTCGTCTCCACTGCAGTAATCTCGGGGCAGCGCGCTGTGGGAGTGATCTCAGGGCATGCAGCAAGGATCAGACTTGGAGGGGCCCTCTCGTCTCCACTGCAGTAATCTCGGGGCAGCGCGCTGTGGGAGTGATCTCCGGGCATGCAGCAAGGATCAGACTGGGAGGGGCCCTCTCGCTCCACTGCAGTAATCTCGGGGCAGCGCCCTGTGGGAGTGATCTCCGGGCATGCAGCAAGGATCAGACTGGGAGGGACCCTCTCTCCGCCAGACAGGCGAGGTCTTGGTGCCTGTTGTTGAGATCTGGTGATGAGGCATTCTGCCAGATGGTCTGGACTGTCTGCTCAGGGAACCACTCCACTGTGTCCATCCAGTCCTTCTCCTGCAGTAACTGCAGGATATTCCGTGCTGACCACTGTCCGGTGTTCTTGTGATCAAAGGTGCTGGTCTGAAAGAACTGTCACCAATTTCATTAACACAAGGTTCACATGGAGAAGCTTCCTGATTGAGACAGACACAGTCTCACAGGGTATTTACAGGGTAGGGGCAGGAAGGATGTTTCTCCTGGCTGGGCAGTGGATCCCGGGATCACAGACTCAAAATCCGAGGTCACCTCAGCAGGACTGAGATGAGGAGAATTTTCCCAACACAGTGCAGTGAATATTTGGAGTTTTCTCCACAAGTTTCCGAAATTAAACTGTTGTGGCGACCCACTTCCTTGCGCACTCGAACCGGCTCACAAATAGCCAGCGCGCCGGCATAAAGGCCAGTCCCAAAAGGTCGCCAAGTCTGCTTCACCAGCAAGGGGAAAAGCCCGAGCGGGACTGTGAATACCTGCCCCCTACAGCATCCGCGCGCGGGACAGGACTGTGAATACGTGACCCCTACAGCATCCGCGCGCGGGACAGGACTGTGAATACGTGACCCCTACAGCATCCGCGCGCGGGACAGGACTGTGAATACGCGCCCCCTACAGCATCCGCGCCTGGGGAGGGCGGGATCAGGAAGGCTTTAAAGCGAGGCCGCGAAGTTCGAATACATTTTTTTTGTAACTGCAGTTTACCGACTCCGTGTCGTTATTTCAGCGCTGCGTGTAGCACACCGCTACAATTGGTGACCCCGACGGCTCAAACGATATTTGGGCCGAAGATGACCGACGCCGCATCTGTTCATGCAGTTTCGTTGAAACTGCCAAGCTTCTGGACGCTGCGACCTCACCTATGGTTTCAGCAAGCAGAAGCCCAATTCCACGTTCGGCAGATAACCTCGGAGGACACACGTTACTACTACGTGGTGAACTCCCTCGATCAAGACACAACGGCCCAGGTTGAGGAGTTCATACAGTCTCCCCCAGCGGACGGCAAATACACGGAATTCAAAGCCCTGCTCATAAGGACTTTCGGACTCTCACGGCGCGAGCGGGCTGCCGGCTTACTGCACCTGGATAGGTTGGGAGACAGACCTCCATCGGCTTTAATGAATGTGATGTTGTCTCTGACCGGTGGACACAAGCCCTGCCTCATGTTTGAGCAGGCATTCCTGGAGCAGCTGCCCGAGGACATACGCCGGCTGCTGTCCGACGCGGATATCAGCGACCCCGGGAAGGTGACAGCCCGGGCGGACTTGCTGTGGAACGCCAAGAAGGAGAGTGGGGCGTCCGTCGCACAGATCACCAGGCCACGCTCCCAGCAGCAAACCAGACCAGGCCCGGCAGCAGAGCCCGCTAGCCCCAGAGGGAGGGGTGAGGAGACCAACGAACAATGGTGCTTCTACCACCAGCGGTGGGGCGCAGAAGCCCGCCGCTGTCGCCCGCCCTGCAAGTTCCCGGGAAACGCCAGGGCCAGCCGCCGCTGATGGCTACGGCGGCTGGCCATCGGGATAGCCTCCTGTATGTGTGGGACAAGAGGTCGGGACGCCGGTTTTTGGTCGACACCGGTGCCGAGATCAGCGTCTTACCTCCGACGAGTTACGACACCCGCAACAGAGCACCGGGTCCCACCCTGAGGGCCGTGAACAGCTGCACAGTAAGGACCTATGGCACCCGTACGGTGCAGCTACAGTTCGGCTCCAGCCAGTTCACGTGGGACTTCACACTGGCCGCCGTAGCCCAACCGCTTCTGGGTGCGGATTTCTTGCGGGCTCACAGCCTACTGGTCGACCTGCCGAGACAGAGACTGGTCCACGCCGAGACCTTTCAGACGTTCTCCCTGGGTGAAGCCCAGTTCCCGGCCCCACACCTAGACTTCATCACACAGTCCGACAATGACTTCACCAGAGTCCTGGCGGATTTCCCATCGGTTATGGCACCGCAGTTCACGGCAGCCATGCCCAGACACGGCGTACAGCACCACATCCCGACACAGGGAACACCCCTCCACGCCCGTGCTCGAAGGCTTCCCCCGGACAAGCTCCGACTGGCGAAGCAGGAGTTCAAGAGGATGGAGGAATTGGGGATCATACGGCGGTCCGACAGCCCATGGGCCTCCCCCCGGCACATGGTGCCCAAAGCGACAGGGGGCTAGAGACCATGCGGCGACTACCGCAGGCAGAACGAGGCTACAACACCGGACCGCTACCCTGTGCCGCACATTCAGGACTTTGCAGCAAACCTGCACGGGGCAAGAATCTTTACCAAAGTAGAGCTCGTCCGGGGATGCCATCAAATCCCGATGCATCCGGACGACGTCCCCAAAACGGCTCTCATCACCCCGTTCGGCCTTTTCGAGTTCCTCCGCATGCCGTTCGGCCGCACAGACGTTCCAGCGGTTGATGGACGCGGTGGGACGCGACATGGACTTCACTTTCATCTATTTGGACGACATCCTCATAGCCAGCAGCAGTCGTCAGGAGCATCTGTCCCACCTCCGTCAACTCTACGCCCGACTGAGTGAATACGGCCTGACAATCAACCCTGCCAAATGACAGTTCGGGCTTGACACCATCGACTTCCTGGGCCACAGGATTACTAAAGACGGGGCGACCCCTCTGCCCGCTAAGGTAGACGCAGTCCGCCATTTCCCCCGACCCACACAATCAAAGGCCTTCAGGAATTCGTGGGTATGGTGAATTTCTACCACCGCTTCCTCCCTTCAGCTGCCCGAACAGGGGGCGCCCTGATGTCGGGCCGGGCAAGGACATTACCTGGGACGAGGAGCCCGCCGCCGCTTTCATTAAAACGAAAGAAGCCTTGGCAAACGCCGCGATGCTAGTGCACCCCAGAATGGACGTCCCTACCGCCCTCACAGTGGACACATCTAACACGGCAGTCGGTGGGGTACTGGAGCAACTCATCGAGGGTCGCTGGCAACCCCTGACGTTTTTCAGCAAACACCTGCGGCCACCCGATCTCAAATACAGTGCTTTCGACCGGGAGCTGTTGGCGCTATACCTGGCAATCCGGCATTTCAGGTACTTCTTGGAAGGTGGCCCTTCACCGAGTTCACGGACCACAAACCGCTTACCTTTACGTTCACGAAGGTGTCCGATCCCTGGTCGTCCCGCTAGCAGCACCATCTGTCCTACATCTCTGAATACACGACGGATGTCCGGCACGTCTCGGGTAAGGACAATGTCGTGGTGGACGCGCTCTCTCGCCCTAACATTCATGCCCTTTCCCAAGGGATAGACTTTTAGGCGCTGGCGGAGGCGCAGCAGGCAGACTAGGAGATCCCTAGTTACAGAACCGCAGTCTCCGGTTTGCAGCTCCAGGACCTCCCCGTAGGCCCAGGTGAGAGGACCCTACTCTGTGACGTCGCCACCGGCCAGCCCCGTCCCGTCGTCCCGGCACCTTGGCGGCGACGCGTTTTCTCCTCCATTCATAACTTAGCGCACCCCTCCATCAGGACAACCGTCCGGATGGTCTCCAGCAGGTTCGTTTGGCACAGACTCCGCAAGCAAGTCAGTGAATGGGCCAGAACGTGCCTGCACTGCCAGACGGCCAAGGTGCAGCGGCACACCAAAGCTCTGCCGCAGCAGTTCCACCCACCCACCGGCGTTTCGACCACATTCATGTGGATATCGTGGGCCCCCTGCCAGTGTCGCGCGGAGCGCGGCACCTCCTGACTATCGTGCACCGGTTCACCAGATGGCAAGAGGCGATCCCGCTCACCGACACCACCTCCGAATCTTGCGTCCGGGCACTGATCACCACCTGGGTGTCCCGCTTTGGTGTACCGGCCCACATTACCTCCGACAGAGGCGCCCAGTTCAGCTCCAGCCTGTGGTCAGCGATGGCCAGCCTGTTGGGGACACAGCTGCACCACACCACTGCCGACCACCCACAGTCGAACGGACTGGTGGAGCGTTTCCACCGTCACCTAAAGTCGGCTCTCATGGCCCGCCTGAGAGGAGCTAACTGGGCGGACGAGCTTCCCTGGGTCCTACTCGGCATCCGCACGGCGCCCAAAGACGATCTGCACGCTTCGTCGGCCGAGTTGGTGTACGGCGCACCCCTGGTCGTTCCCGGGGAGTTCATACCAGCCCCAAGGGGGCACAAGGCAGAACCCGCAGCAGTCCTGGGCAGACTACGCGAGAGGCTCGGCAACCTGGCCCCCATACCCACTTCGCAGCATGGGCAGAACCCGACCTGCGTACTCAAAGACCTGCAAAACTGTTTGTACGACGGGGCGGGCATCGGCCACCGCTGCAATGGCCCTACGAGGGTCCGTTTACGGTGATCAGAAACGACAGGTCCACGTTCGTGCTGGACGTTGGGGGGAGAAAGGAGGTTTTCACGGTGGACCGACTCAAACCGGCCCACGTGGACTTGGCGCAACCGGTCTAGTTTCCGGCACCGCGGCGCAGAGGCCGACCTCCCAAACAGGGTCCGGCCCAGACTGTGGACATTGGGGGGTGTATCGCCGGTTCTGGGGGAGTGTTATGTGGCGACCCACTTCCTAGCGCACTCGAACCGGCTCACAAATAGCCAGCGCGCCGGCACAAAGGCCAGTCCCAAAAGGGCGCCAGGTTTGGTTCACCAACAAAGGGAAAAGCCCGCGGGGGACTGTGAGTACGTGCCCTCTACAGCATCCGCGCCCGGGGAGGACGGGATCAGGGAGGCTTTAAAGCGAGGCTGTGAAGTTCGAATAAAATCTTCTTTAACTGCAGTTTACCGACTCAGTGTCGTTATTTTAGCGCTGCGTGTAGCACACCGCTACAGGACCACCTTATGGCACCACAACACAATCTGAGAGGTTGTGCGTGTAACACATCAAAACAAGTTTAAAATGACTGCACATCTGTCTGAAATCTCCCATCATTTTCCTAAACTCCAGGGAATAACTTCGTAACCTATTCAACCTTTCCCCACATCTCAGTTACTCAATTCCCAGCAACATTCCTGTAAATTCTCTCTGCACTCTTTCAATCAGATTCATATTTCCCGGTAGGTTTGTGACAAAAGCTACACGAATGCGGCCTCGCCAGCATCTTATACAGTTTCAACATACCATACCATCTTCTGTACGCAATACTTTGATTTCTGAATGCCGATGTGCCAAAAGCTCTCTGTCCGACCCCATCGACCTGTGACGCCACATACAAGTCATTATGAATCTGTATTCCTGGATCCCTCTCGTCTACCGCATTTTCCGTTGCTCAACTGATCACCTGTTTTGTCCACGCCAAGTGTAACATCTCACACTGGTCTGCATTGAAATTCATCCGCAATGTTTCAGCCCATTTTTCCATCTGGTCCAAATCCCCCGGCAAACTTTGATCGCCTTTCTGATTGTCATTCTGATTAACATTCAGATTGCTGATATGGATGACAAACAACAACATCCCTGCGCCACTCCACTAGTCACAGGCTTCCAGTCAGAGAGGTAACCGACTGTTTCCACACTCTGCCTCCTCCAATTCACTACCTCATTCCGAATGGCCAGCGACTCAACCTTCTGATCCAAGTCCGAAGCGGGACCTCGGCAATGGCCTTGCTAAATTACCTGTAGACCACATCCACTGACTTTCTTCCATCAGATTTCTTAGTAAGCACCTCTGAAGACTCTGTAAGATTGATTAGACATGGAAGCATTACGCACAAAGCTATATTGACTATCTCTAATCAGGCACTGGCTCTCCAAGTCCGTATATATCCGGTTCCTTAGAAAAACTTCCAATAGCGTTCCAACTAAATATTTTTTGAGAGTTTCGCTCAGGGCTAACAACCCGGGCTGGCCAAACAGAACAGTCACAGAAACGGCAATGAAGAACACTCCAACATCCGTGTGCGCTGGTATTCCTCTGTCTCCACCAGGGACTTGCATAGCTCACTGGTGAACCGAGTGGAAGTTACTGACACGATAATGGAAGTTGTGACCACCGCCAGGGCCCACACTGAAACTGGTTTCAGCCAACAACCAAGAGAGTTGGAGCGGCTTCATTACTGTTCTAAACCTCTCATCCTCTGACACCCCCCAAACAGGCCGACACCTATATATCCATGCGCACCCCATATCCGCCCACAATCAGAATCTATCAGCATCCGCAAGAGAGCACACATCCTTATCGGGTGATACCCAAATCCACATCAGATTATCCCAGAGCAAGATTCAGTTCAAAGTGATCTCAAAATGGAGGGCTGCAAGTACAGTCTTCCAAAATGGCCTCCTTCATCGTCAAGCACATGACAAGAGAAAAGTTCAAAGTTTAAAGATTATTTATAATCAATGTATGTATAAATTGTGCAATTTTGATACTCATCAGAGCCCTGGATCTTCTGACATTCCCGAATCTGTGCGCATCTCCAAATACGCGCTCACCCTTCACATTATCGATGAACGTATCCCCACTCACCTGCAATGCATGTCCCCTGGAGTTAGTCATTTCAACCCTGGGAAATGGATACATTTGGTCGACTCTGTCTTTGCCTCTCATAATCATATAAACCTCCATCGAATCTCTCCTCAGCGTCCAACGCTCCAGAATAATCAAATCAAGTTTATCCGGACTCTGGTGGTAGCACATGTTCTCTGAACCAGGCAGCATCCTGGAAAATCTCCTCAGCACCATCCCCAAAACCTCAACAGCCTTCCTATAGTGGGGTGATCAAAACTGTATCCAATACTCCAGATGTGGCATAACCAGAGTTTTGTAGAGGTGCAGCATAATCTCCTGACTTTTGAACTCAATTTCTCGTCTAATAAAAACACGAATTCCATAAGCCTTCTAAAACACCACATCGACCTGTATAGCCACTTTCAACGAGATATTGCTTTGGATCCAAGATCTCTCTGCATAGCAACACTGTTGAGGATCTTGCGTTTACAATGTACCATCTCCTTGCATTTATCGTAGTTAACCCCCACCTGCCATTTCTCAGCCATTATCTGCAACTGATCTATATTGTGCTGCATTCTTTGCCAGTCTTCTACACGATCCAAAGCTCCACAGATCTTGGAATTATCGGCAAATTTACCAATACAGCCATTTCCATCTTCATCCAGGTCATTTATATACATCACAGACAGCAGAGCTCCCAGCACAGAACCCTGTGGAACACCGCTAATTGCAGGCTTCCGGCTCCAATAAGTCCCTTCAATCACTACACTCTGTCTTCTGTGTGCAAGCCTATAATTTTATTCAGAGACTCGTGGATGCCTGGTATGTTGGTAAAAGGAAATGCATGAGAGGTTCTGAAGAGTCGTGTGGGATAGGCACATGGATGTCAGGAAGTTGAGGGATATGAACATGGTGTAGGTAGGACGGATTAGTATTCGGGTGTTTTTGATTTGCTTTGGATCTGGCTCGGCACAACACGGTGGGCCGAGTGGCCGGTTCCTGTTCTGTACTCTTCTATGTCCCATGTGTCGAGTAAAGCATAAACCATTTGTCTGTTCCCACCTCCTCACCACAATGTAATAGTTATCTTGTGCTTATGCGGGCGGAGGGAAAATCATCGCTCTTGTGCTTCTTGATTTCGTCTCTGGGGATTCAGTGTCACTCAACCCTGCCACTTTGCTCTGGCCCGCGCCTTCGTTAACTCAGTTAACCATGCCTTAATGAGATTTTCCTCCCCCTTACACAAATTTTCAGGTTTATTGTTATGAATATGCCAAGGTGATAGGATTACTACGTGATTGAAGTGGGGGATGATGTTGGATTGCAGGGAATGAGTGTCGAGGTGAGGGTTAGGGTTTACACGGGTGTGTAGGAGGGGAGTAGGTGTTAGTTTAGCGTAGGGTCGGGAGATGGAGATGCAGGTCTCCACATGGGGAGAGAGCGGGGTGGATGAGAGCTGGTGTTAAGTGAGCTTGTTCGTGGGGCTGTGGCCAGAGTTAGTCGGGGTGCAGTCCGGGATGTTTGTGTTGTAGGATTATGGTTAACGGTAAGGCTGGCGATGTACATGTTGGGCTGGGGAGACAGACTTGTGGAGTTTAGGGTAAACCGGAATGTGGGGCTCTGGCAGAACAACTTTTATCTGCCCCACGCCTTTCATTAACCTAGTCCAAAAAACTCGGCTTAATTAACCAGGTTTGCACTGGAACGCGTCATCAGTAATGTAAACTGTTTTCGTTGGGGGTAATTCAGGACTTTAATCACTCGATGCCCTCACCAGGGCGACCCAGCAGGGTTGCTCAGGCCAGGCTTGCGACACTCCCACGGGCAAAGATAATGGAAACCATGACATCCCGAGTTTAAGGTATTTCAGATCTCGTTATTTGATTCTACTTTAACAATTTCGGTCTGAGGCTTCATCTCGAAGTAAGACGGAACCTCCCTACTTTAAGTTTACGGTAATCTGTATTTTGCATCTGGGTGTGGTGGGTCGCCCGGTGTATATCAACAGGGTTTACTGGAGATTCAGAGTCACTCCACCCTGTCACTGAGAGTTTAGGGCAACTTGTTTTCTGTGGTTCCAGTTTAACTAATCGGATCCCTCTCGCCTTCTTGGTATCTTGGCTTTCTCACTGACTGGGAAAACGAAGAGCATGTCGCTGTTTGATCCGGTTGTGATTATGGGGGCAGTGGGAAAATCATCCCTTGTGTTTCTTGATCTCTTCACTCGAGATGCAGTATTACGCAACCCTTCCAAGTTGTCCTGGTCCATGCATCAGTGTTAATTCAGTTTAGGATTTAGTGACAGGTATCTGCGAATTTCGATTTCAGTTTATGATTTACGGTCAGACATGTGGGGCGTTTCAGATCTGATTCGCGTTTAGGGACAGGGATGAGGTCAGATTATGTTTAAGGTGAGGGATATGGAGAGTCAGAGGTCAGGTAAGCTTTTGCTTGGCCTCCACAGGCGCACGTGGCAACACATTCCACAGATTTACCACCGTCCGACTAAAGTAATTTCTCCCTATGTCCGTTCTTAAAGGTCGTCTTTCAATCCTGAAGTCGTGTCCTCTTGTCCTAGAATCCCCTACCATGGGAAATAACTTTGCCATATCTAATCTGTTCTGGCCTTTTAACACTTGGAATGTTTCGTTGTGATCCCCCTTCATTCTCCTGAACTGCAGGAAAGACAGCCCAAGGGCTGCCAGACGTTCCTCATACGGTATCCCGTTCATTACTGGAATCATTCTCGTGAATATTCTCTAAATCCTCTCCAATATCAGTATATCATTTCTAAAATAAGGATTCCGGTCTCTACATTAATCGAAAGTTTTTCTCAAGCTTTGTTATGTCCCAGTTTGGAAAAAAAATTAGTAGAACTTTTGATCCCCTGTTCGATTTTGAGAGAAGATGGGGCTCTTTTGCCAAATATGATCATTTAATTTGAATTATTTTATAAGGTTTCCTTCCAATCTTATTCTATATAAACATGAATGAGCGGTTGATGACTCTTTTTCTTTATTTATATAGATGATGGTAAGACGTATTGCTCCGAGGGGGTTGATTCCTAATCGTTTTTGTTTCCCTTTTTTTTGTCGTCAGTGTTTTTTTTCTTAGTTAGACGGGGGTTCTTTTTTTTCCTAATTTTCTTCATATATAATTTTTTTTCAATTTCATATATTACAATCAGCTTGTTTTCTTCAGCTTTATTAATTGTATACATATTAATTTGTTGAAATCTTGTATCATTTTATAGCAGTAGAAGATTATGTACCAATAAAAAGATCCTAAAAATGAGAAATGAATGAGTCCGAAACTGAATGCAATACTCTGTGTGGTCTGAGCAGTGCCTTGCAGAGCATCAACATCGCATCCCTGTTTTTATATTCTACACCTCGAGAAATAAACGCTGACATTGCATTTGCCTTCTTCACCACCGACTCAACCTGGAGGATAACGTTTAGAGTAATTTGAACAAGGACTCCCAAGTCCTTTCGCATTTCTGCATTTTGAATTCTCTCACCATCTAAATAATAGTCTGCCTGTTTATTTCTTCCACCAAAGTGCATGGCCATACAATTTCCAATATTGTATTTCATTTGCCTCTTCTTTGCCCATTCCCCTAAACTATCGAGGTCTCTTAGGCCCTGAGACTTAGGGGGCCGTAAGGGACAGGAATCTGCGGATTTCAATTTTGGATGATGATTTATAGTCAAACATGTGAAGTGCTTCAGGGCTGATTAGCGTTTAGGGACGGGGATGTGGCTGGGTTATAGGCCACTTATGTTTAACGTCAGGGATGTGGGGAAGTAGCGGTCAGATTGGCGTTTGGGGAAATGGCTCTGGTGTGCTAGATGTCTGGTAAGGTTTTATGGAGAGGGAAGTGTGGTGCTGGAGGTCTGATTAGATTCGGGGTTTAGGCTGAGTAATGTGGGGTGTCGGAGGTTTTTAGAGTTCAGATTGAGGTTTAGGGACAGTGTTGAGGGGATTTAGAGTTCACGTTAGGATTTAAGGAATGGGATGTTTGGAAGTTAGTTTTCATATTAGGGTAAGGGGCGGAGATGTAGGAGGTTACAGTGCAGATTAGGATCGGGGGTTGGGATGGAATTAACGAGAGGACAGATTTAGGTTTGATTTTGGGGTTTTGGGGTGTTAGAAGTCAGGTTAGGCATACGGCAAGTTTGTGAAGGATTTAAGTATCGGATTGGGTTTAATGACAAGCATGTGGGTGAGGTAGATATCATTTTGGGTTTAGGGACAGGAATGTGTGGAGTAAAAGCTTACAATGTGGTTTGGGGACAGCAATGTCAGGTAGTTCGAGGTCACATGAAGTGTTAGACGTCAGATATAGGGAGTTAGAATTCAGATGACGATTTAGGCAGGGTCGCGATGTTTTAGTTGTCAGATAGTGGTCCCCCTATCAAGCGACTAAATGACTACAGGCCTGTTGCTTTGACATCTGTGATCATGAAGTCCTTTGAGAGACTAGTGTCGGCTCACCTGACGGACACCACAGGGCCCCTGTTGGACCCCCTGCAGTTGGCTTATCGGGCAAATAGGTCAGTGGATGATGCGGTCAACATGGGACTGCATTACATTCTACAACACCTCGACAACCCAGGAACTTCTGTGAGGGTCCTGTTTGTTTACTTCAGCTCGGCGTTTAACACCATCGTCCCAGAAATCCTCCACTCCAAACTCACCCAGCTTACTGCCTCCCCGCCATCTGTCAGTAGATCACAAGCTTCCTGACTGACAGGGTGCAGCAAGTGAGGCTGGGGAGCATCATCTCTAGCACCCGGACAATCAGTACCGGTGCCCCCCAGGGATGTGTGCTCTCCCCACTGCTCTTCTCCCTTTACACTAATGACTGCACCTCATAGGATCCATCTGTTAAACTCCTGAAGTTTGCAGACGACACAACTGTCATTGGCCTTATCCGAGACGGTGATGAGTCTGCATACAGACGGGAGGTGGAACGGCTGGTCCTCTGGAGTGGTCAGAGCAATCTGGAGCTAAATACGCTCAAGACTGTGGACTTCAAGAGGACCTCCCCAATACTCTCCCCACTCACTATATTCAACAGTATTGTTTCTGCTGTGGAGACCTTCAAATTTCTGGGTGTTACAATCTCCCAGGACCTGAAGTGGACACCCAACGCGGACACTCTTATCAAAAAGGCTCAGCAGAAGTTGTATTTCCTACGTCAACTCAGGAAGTACAACCTGCCTCAGGAGCTGCTGATTCAATTCTATTCAGGAATAATCCAGTCTGTTCTCTGTTTGTCCATCACTGTCTGGTTTGGATCAGCTACCAAACAAGACAAGAATAGACTCCAAAGAACCGTCAGGGCTGCGGGAAGGATTATTGGTGTGAAGCTGCACTCGACCCAGGACTTATATGCATCTAGAGTCATGAAGCGAGCAATCAGCATTTTTGTAGACCCATCACACGCTGGACATCATCGGTTCGAACTCCTTCCTTCTGGTAGGCGCTTTAGATCACTGTATGCGTGGACAAATAGGTACAAGAACAGTTTCTTTCCGTATGCCATCAGTCTTATGAACACTTGAATTTTAGTCTATTATAAATCAAGTCCACCTGTACATTGAATGGTGGACCTCATTGTATATAGTTTATGATTATTTGCACTATTGTTTTGTTTGTTTTTAATTCAGTACAGAGAGAGCTCAGGGAAACCGGCATCAAATTCTCTGTAGATAGATAGATAGATAGTTAGATAGATAGATAGATAGATAGATAGATAGATAGATAGATAGATAGATAGATAGATAGATAGATAGATAGATAGATAGATAGATAGATAGATACTTTATTCATCCCCATGGGGAAATTCAACCTTTTTTCCAATGTCCCATACACTTGTTGTCGCAAAACTAATTACATACAATACTTAACTCAGTAAAAATATGATATGCATCTAAATCACTGTCTCAAAAAGCATTAATAATAGCTTTAAAAAAGTTCTTAAGTCCTGGCGGTTGAATTGTAAAGCCTAATGGCATTAGGGAGTATTGACCTCTTCATCCTGTCTGAGGAGCATTGCATCGATAGTAACCTGTCGCTGAAACTGCTTCTCTGTCTCTGGATGGTGCTATGTAGAGGATGTTCAGGGTTTTCCATAATTGACCGTAGCCTACTCAGCGCCCTTCGCTCAGCTACCGATGTTAAACTCTCCAGTACTTTGCCCACGACAGAGCCCGCCTTCCTTACCAGCTTATTAAGACGTGAGGCGTCCCTCTTCTTAATGCTTCCTCCCCAACACGCCACCACAAAGAAGAGGGCGCTCTCCACAACTGACCTATAGAACATCTTCAGCATCTCACTACAGACATTGAATGACGCCAACCTTCTAAGGAAGTACAGTCGACTCTGTGCCTTCCTGCACAAGGCATCTGTGTTGGCAATCCAGTCTAGCTTCTCGTCTAACTGTACTCCCAGATACTTGTAGGTCTTAACCTGCTCCACACATTCTCCATTAATGATCATTGGCTCCATATGAGGCCTAGATCTTCTAAAGTCCACCACCATCTCCTTGGTCTTGGTGATATTGAGACGCAGGTAGTTTGAGTTGCACCATATCACAAAGTCCTGTATCAGTTTCCTATACTCCTCCTCCTGTCCATTCCTGACGCACCCCACTATGGCCGTGTCATCAGCGAACTTCTGCACATGGCAGGACTCCGAGTTATATTGGAAGTCTGATGTGTACAGGGTGAACAGGACCGGAGAGAGTACGTATGTATCCTCATACTCGGCGATAATAAAGGATTCTGATTCTGATTCTGATTTCCATCGGTATCACTTCCAACCTAGTTTGATGAATAAGATGACATAACCTTTCATGAGAAAAATCGACATCATCCTCAACATCCAGCCATGACAAATGTTCAGCACATAAAACCTTAAACTCCTCCCGATTTGCTTTATCAGATATTTCACCATCTGAATGCTATCTCCTGTCCCCGTTTCAGAACTATTATGAAAATTGTATCACGTGGTAACAACCAGGATTCCTGAATACTTGTAATAGTGGGAGAGTTTGACAAATCAGAAATAAACTTCATAAAATGTTGTCCATTAGAAATCATGCTTCTCGTATTCCACAGCAATATTTTTAGTCCCATTCACAAGTAGACTGTGATACAGATGCCCTACCCATCAGAGCTTCGTTTACAGCTTCCCACATAATACCAGTTATGCCAGGGTACCTTTCTGCAGTTTTCACAATAGTTTTAACTTCCTCAGTACGACTGGATGACTGATACGTACAATTCACCATATCCGTTATAAACATCAGAAACTTCCTTTTATCCGGCAGTACATTTGCTTTAGTGAGAGAACTGTGATGACGAGATATATCCACTGACGTTACAGTCTCTTCTCTGACTGGGCACACTTTATCAACATTCGATTTAACATTTTACACGGCTGACTGACCTTCGTATTAACTAATCATCGTTTCAGTTCTCATTTGACAGGCAGCCATCTCAGCCAATAGCAGCAGGGGACGGAGCTGGTTCTGAGTCACCATAGGCCCGATGGAAATCAACCTTATGCTCAGTTCCTCCACTTCTGCTGTCACAAATCTATCGCCATGGCGGAGTTTAGCGAGATGTTATTGTGGAGTCTCCAGATTTATCAAGATTCGGAATCTGACAAAGAACAGTATATGCCGGTTATCCTTCTTTCATTAGACATCAACGACTGACCGAACAATATTTAATGATCAGTATGTAGGTCTTCCCAAATAAAACATTTATCAGGGACAGATTCTGGAATAATCCGACATCATTTATTGGAGATATAATGAAGGTATGGTACTTTACAGACACAGGGATAGCGCGAGTAAAATTTATTGTCATTTCAGGCAGCTTCGTTTTGGCGATGATCATGCATTTTCCTTAAATACGAAGTGTCTTAAATCTAGTCGGAAAAGATTAGCAACTAGCATCACCTGTGAATAAGCATATCAGATGCAACGCTTCTGCAGAGCGGACATTTTAATTACGAAAACAACTAACACAGAAACGAAAAGCCAGGTTAGCGTCGAAGGTACAAGTAAATTCACAGCTATTTTCCATACCTGGATCGGGGATGATATTCCACACTGATCATTCCCCCTGGTAAATTGATGAATCGATAACTACAGTTTCCCTCTCTAACGCGATGTTGTGCTCCCATAGACAAAAGGAAACACGTCCGGTGCTGTCTTTCTTGCAACACCGTGTCCAGTGATATCTATTCCCCACCTCCTCCATTCCCATTCGGGCTCGCTCCTCTGCTTCTGCGCAAGCCGCTGCCTTCTGTTCATTCAGTACTTCAGTCATCCTCTCTGCACCACCTGAATTTAAATCTGTCAGGACGCAATTTCTGCCGTAAGGCCACAAGACAGAGGGGCAGAATTCGTTCTTTCAGCAACTCAGCTGTTCCGCCATTTCCCCACGGCTGATCCAATTTTCCTCTCAGCCCCCAATCTCCTGCCTTCTCCCCGTATCCCTTCACGCCTGACCAATCAATAATCTATCAACCTCTTCCTTAACTGTACTATAGATAAAAGACTTGTCCTCCACAGCTGCCCGCGGCAAAGAATTATACAGATTCACCATTCCCTTTCTCAAGAAATCCCGCCTCATCTCCGTTCAGAAAGGACACCCTTCTATTCTGAGGCTGTGTCCTCTGGTCATAGACTCTCTAACCGCAGGGAACGTCCGTTACATGTAAACTCTATCAAGGCCTTACGCCATGCGATAGGTTTCAATGAGGTCACCCCTCCTTCTTCTGAATTCGAGGATACATCAGCCGGAGCCATCAAACGCTATTCTTAAGATAAGCTATTCAATCCTGGAATCTTTAGCGTGAAACCCTTTTTGAAACCTCTCCAAGCTCAGCACACCCTTTCTAAGATAAGGCGCCCGAACCTGCTCACAGTACTTCAATGACAACACTGTGGGTGTACAGACACCTCAGACACTGCATAGCAACAAGAAGGCAGTTCATCGTCACCTTCTCAAGGACAACTATAAATGGTGGATTAACTGGCGATGACCACATTCCACAACTGAATACATTTTTAAAAGTGAAGCTTCACCACCGCTTTATAAAGTTTCAACGTTACATCCATGCATCATTCCATCATGTTTGATTTATTGTCCTTCTCAGCCCCATTCTCGCACATTTTCCCTGTAACCCTTGGCAACTACACGCGAGATAGTGTGGGAAGAATTGTTTTTCACGCCACAGCTCCATTTACTATACCATCCCAATTCAGTAAGACTGTTACACATGTTCATGTAAGGGTCAGACTGTGGTGTCGTGTAGTTTTAGACCCACTTTGGAAGGGACGGCGCGCTTTCTGAATGAAAAGACAGTTGTCACATATTTGCCACTGTTACAATTGAAATTGTAGTTACCCGAGCTCACTTTAACTAACACCAGTCTTTAGTTCACATCAGGGATATTTCTAAAGAAACCTCTGGAATAATCCAGAGTCCAGTGAATTGGAATAGAGTTCCGCCAATGTAAGAACAATCATGCTGAGTTCACGGGATTCCTTGGCCCAGATTCCAGCATTCATCCAAAGTGTCAACAGAATTTCTGCTGATGTTGCGATGGCATCAGCGGCTTTTTGTTGTTTCTTGTCTCACGTAATTGAGTTAATATTCCTCACATTACTGGAACTGGCAAACGACTAACTGGGCTGCACGAATATAGGCACATTTACCAGACATATACATAATACAGAAATGTATTTAAACTCCAGTCAAATCTTACAGTTCGATTTGCATTTTACCTACAGAGCCGACCATTGAACGTAACCAGATATTTGACTCCACGCTTCAGCTCCTCTCTGAATTTCCTCTGTGACAGAGTGTAGATACACGTGTTGGTGCAGGTGGAGAGAAACTGCAACATGAACCCAAACTGTTGTAAGATGTACGTCGGTGTATTAAAATATCTGTCTGTGTAAAAATAATTCTGAATTTGCCAGTTCATAGTAGATACAATGTAGGGGATCCACAATAATATGAAATTGGCTGACAGAGCGAACAACAAAATTATTGACTTTCTCCGGTTCTCCACCTCTGGATCATTCTTTTTCTCTCCGCTGTTCCTGAGCCCCCGGCGAACTCTGTTTGCCGCGATAATATGACTGACTGTGAAAGCATTAAAAAGTAGAATCAAACCGATCGGCAATAAAGGTGTAGCGATGGTGTTAACCAACTGGTATGCTTTCCATCCTGGTAAAGTAAGGAAATCCATTTTGAAAATGCACCGCCAGGGCATGTTGTCAATGATAAGGTAAGGATCTATCAGAAAGTACAATGGAACACACTTCGCACAACTTCCTAAACACACAATTCCTATCGCAATAGTCGCTGTCCTCTCGGTGCAGTATCGTTCCCGCAGCTTTTGACTGCAGATTGCAACGCAGCGATCGAACGTGAAAGCCACCGTGAGCCAAACAGAACAGTCCATGGTTGTGTGCCTCAGGACAAGCGTCACGGCGCAAACCGGAGTAATGAGCAAAGCAGGAGCATAAATATAGATATTATTGATCTGATCAAATACAACAGCAAAAATAACACCCAGTAAATCAGCGGCTGCCATTCCCACCAGATAACGGGAGATGCATTTAGAGAGTCCGCAGTTTCTCAGACACAGGGTCACTATCGCCACTAAATTAACTGCAAGGAAGCAAACAAGAGTTCGGTTAATGAGCGGAATTCCCGATCGTTTCTACATGATATGCATGCATAGAAATGTGTTGAATCGGATTAAGTGACCCTGGACACATCTGATCCAATACCGGGTCAGGCAGGCTTCGATAAGGAGGGAGGACATGTTGTTCGTACGGGCTCCGACACTCTCGATCGATTGGATGATAACGATGGAAACGAGTATCAGTTGAGTCGCAGCTTTCCTGTTGACAGCAGACTTTCCAGTGGTCGGCTTATCGACCCACTCAGCTTGACAGACCCATCATTGCAGCTGAGAGTGTTGAAGGTTTGAAATGTAGCGGGAGTAACACGGACTCAGGAAGACTGTTTCATCGGAGATAACATTTTGAGGTGGAGGAATGGTGGAGTAAATGCATGTTTGGGTGTGCAGGTGGCGAATGCAGCGGAATCTTGTAGATAGAGACGGAGGCATAGCATAACGATTATTAATCCCTCATGTTGTGAGATGGGTGTAAGAAATAAATTAAATCTTATCTAATGGCATCTAAAGTAAATCTGCCCAAAGAGGGAGGGCACGGTAAACTGGAAGAGTTTTGCATGTTATAGTCGCAATTTCAAAGACATTTAGACAAATGGAGATATAAAAAAAGCTTTTGCTGCATGAAGACGGCGAGAGAAAAAAAAAGCTGCGTGTTGCCGGAAACCCGGGAGCCGGCAGAGAGAACGGCAGCGACACTGAAGATTGTGTTTCCCTTTCAGTAAACGCTTCAGTTTCTATATTGATGCAGAATCAGATTTAGAACAATACGTGCTGGTAAAGCTGGACGGTCGAGTGAGGTAAAATGCTGGAACAGTAACAATATTAACACTCGGTCCATTGTTAACATTGACAAAACGATCTGACATAATAAAATGGGAACAATTCCAGAGAAAAATGAAAGAATACAATAAAACGTGTACTTAAACCTCAGCGGGTTTAAAACACTCATCAGATGAAGCACGATCTGTAACAAATGCTACAAGAACAAAACACACACATAGAGTTACTTACCAGGGATACCAATCGCTGCCAGTACAGGGTAGTAAATACGCGCGATGTAGTAAATTGCTGGATATCCCATTTTCTCTGTGGATTAGTGATCATTTGAAAACAATCCAACTGCCGATATCTACTGTTGATTGCTTTGCAAGCTTTTATAGAGGAGAGGAAAGTGATCTCTGATAATTAGTCACATCAGTGACAGTCCACTAAACAAACACTTCAGGTTTATTTTCAATTATATGAATTGCTTCATCGTGCAATGAAAATCGTTCCCTCAGAAGAATTGGAAAATAATAATTCTTTTAAATGTTGTTTATTCACACCTTCAAACGAGAACATTCTTCCTCTCTGACACGGAGTTCATGTGTTTCAAATAAAATAATTCTTAGTCTCAATACTTTTACAACGTGCACTATCACTCTCAGATAACTATCAATGGTAACAATATGCGAAGCGCATTAAGGTTAATGGAATTTTGGCTAAAATTGCTGATGATACAATGATAGATGGAGGAGCGGGTAGTGTTGAAGGAACATGGAGCCTGCAGAGCAGCTTAAATTGTTTTGTGAAATAACTTAGGGGAATGGGAAAAGAAGTGGCAATTGAAAATGCAATGTTGCAAAGTGTATGGTCATATACTTCGGTAGAAGAAATAAATGAGCAGTCTATTATTTAGATAGGTAGAGAATTCAAAATGCCGAGATGCAAAGGGACTTGGGAGTCTTTGTGCAAGAATCCCTGAAGGTTAATCTGCAGGTAGAGTCTGTTGTGAAGAATGCTAATACAATGTTGGCATTCATTTCCAGAGGTATAGGATATACAAAGTCACCGTACGGCCAGTCATGTTGTCCGATGAAAGAAGGGTTCCCTCACATAGTGTCCATTCCAGAATCTATTGCGAACTCTCTCGCTTTGATTATATCAACATGAAACACTACATGGCCAGTCATGTTGTTCAATGAAAGAAGGTTTACCGTATATATTGTCTATGTCGCAGTTTTTGTCTTTAAAAAATAGGACTCTACAACAGCAACAACATCAACATGGTAGCTCTTTCGGTAAACTTTCCAGCTGAGTTTGGACAAACAGGTCCTTCAACCTCATATCAGCAAATGGATATTAACTCGTGTTTTTTTATCGGCACAAATGTCTCTTCAATACCGACAGCAGCGTTGCTGACAATGAAGCTTTTCCTTACGGTTTTCTTTCACAAGTTTCACTTTTAAGACCACTGGACCACAAGGTATAGGAGCCGAATTAGACCATTTGGCCCATCGAGTCTGCTCCGCCATTTTATCAAAGCTAATCCGATTTTCCTCTCAGCTCCGACCGCCTGCTTTCTCCACGTATCCCTTCGGGCCCTGACCAATCAAGAATCCGTCATACTGAGCCTTAAATAAACATAATGAATTGGCCTCCACAACTGCCTTTGGCAAAGGCTTCCGCAGATTTACCATCCTCTGCCTAAAGAAATTCCTCCCCAGCACCGTTCTAAAAGAAAGCCCCACGAATCTGAGGCTGTACAGTCTGGCCTTAGACGGTCCTATGGAAAATCTCATCGCTTGTTTATATCTACGTGAAATATCGTACGGCCGCTCACGTTGCCCAATGAAAGAAGGATTCTGCGTATTTCCTAAGCATTTCATACCCAAAGGTAAAGCTTCCCTCTGTTCCCATTATAAATGTTCCAACGCTGCATTTCTGTAAGCAGGCATTTACAACAGAGAATCAGAGGAATTGGGATCATTCTGTCCTGCACAGCGGATTTCTCTCGTCCAATGTGAAGTTTTACCTCTGCTGCAATAAATTTTCATTTCATTGTCATTAATTTATCCACGATTACGTTGTCTCGGGGTACATGTGGAAAACAGAACACATCTGTAAAAGTTTGTCAAAGTTTTAGATATTATGGCAAATCTCTACGAAGTCCTTAGGAAGTAGAGTTTCTACCTAGCTTTCTTCATAACTTGACTTAAGTGCCGGTCCCAGGACAGGTCCTTCATAATAATAACACCGGAGAATTTAAAGTTGCTGACCCTCTCCACCTGTAATCCTCCAATTAGTTTCGACAGGCTGCTGAACCAGAGGGGATAACTTCACTCAAATTCACTCGCTCCATCACTGAACAGTTCCCACAACCTGTGAAATCACTTTCGGGAACTCTTCATTTCTGTTTTGATATTTATTTCTGATTATTTATTTATTTCATTGTATTTACAGGGCTGTTGTCTTTTGCACGTTGCTTTACTGTCCGCCCTGTTGGGTTTGTTCTTTCATTGATTCTATTTTGGTTCCTGGATTTACTGAGTTTGCCCACAAAAAAAAAAGAATCTCAGGACTGTACATGCTGACATGTGTGTACTTTGATAATAAATTTACTCCGTAAATTTTACATTGTACATTTAAATTTGTAAATGTCTCTCTCAAACACAAGCTGCAAAGGACCACCACCTGCTGGGTGAATGATATTGTTCTGATCTGAATGGTCGTCACATGACTGCGACTCCTCTTTCGAGGCATCCCAGCTACAGGAATCTTTCCTGAATCGCACTGGGAGCCTCAGATTCACACACACACACACACACACACACACACACACACACACACACACACACACACACACACACACACACACACACACACACACACACACACACACACACACACACATACACTGGTGACAAGCATACTACTGCCCAAAAAAGAGCAGTGTGATCTGCTTCAACGACTCCTCCCTTGGTGCTCACATCTACTGTGATGAAATGCTTTGAGCGGTTGGTCATGGCTGGAATCAACTCCTGTCTGTGCATGGACCTGGACCCACTGCAATTTGCCGATCGCCACAATATGTCTACAGCAGATGCAATCTCACTAACTCTCCACTCAGCCTTAGATCACCTGGACAATAGCAATACACAAGTCAGGCAGCTGATTACACCTCAGCATTCAACACAATCAGACCCTCAATTGTAATCAACAAGCTCCAAAACCTGGGCCTCTGTACCTCCTTCTGCAACTGGATCCTCACCAGGAGACCACAGTCTGCGTGGATCAGAAATAACATCTCCTCCTTGCTGAAAATCAACACCGGCACACCTCAACGATGCGTGCTCAGCCCACTGCTCTACTCTCTATACACCACGTCTGTGTGTCTGGGCTCATCTATAAACTTGCCGATGACACAACTATTGTTGCTGGAATTTCAGACGGTGACGAGGAGGAGTACAGGAGTGAGATAGATCAGCAAGTTGAGTGGTGTCGCAGCAACAACCTTGCACTCAACATCATGAAGTCAAAGGAATTGATTGTGGATTCAGGAAGGGGAAGTCGGGGGAACAGACACCAGTCCTCACCGTGGGATAAAAGGGTGAGCAGTTTCCATTTCCTGCCAGTCAACATCTCTGAGGAACCATCCTGCGCCCAATATTTTGATGCAGTTACAATGAAGGCACAACATCCGCTGTATTTCATTCCGAGATTGAGGGGAATCGGTCTGTCACTAAAGACAATAGACAATAGACAATAGACAATAGGTGCAGAACTAGACCATTCGGCCCTTCGAGCCTGCACCGCCATTTTGAGATCATGGCCGATCAATTACTATCAATACCTGGTTCCTGCCTTGTCCCCATATCCCTTGATTACCCTATCCATAAGATGCCTATCTAGCTCCTTCTTGAAAGCATCCAGAGAATTGGCCTTCACTGCCTTCCGAGGCAGTGCATTCCAGACCACTACAACTCTCTGGGAGAAGTTTTTCCTTAACTCTGTGCTAAATGACCTACCCCTTATTCTCAAACCATGCCCTCTGGTACTGGACTCTCCCAGCATCTGGAACATATTTCCTGCCTCTATCTTGTCCAATCCTTTAATAATCTTATATGTTTCAATCAGATCCCCTCTCAATCTCCTTAATTCCAGCGTGTGCAAGCCCAGTCTCTCTAACCTCTCTGCGTAAGACAGTCCAGACATCCCAGGAATTAACCTTGTGAATCTCCGCTGCATTTCCTCTACAGCCAGGATGTCCTTCCTTAACCCTGGAGACCAAAACTGTACACAATACTCCAAGTGTGGTCTCACCAGGGCTCTGTACAAATGCAAGAGGATTTCCTTGCTTTTGTACTTAATTCCCTTTGTAATAAAGGCCAACATTCCATTAGCCTTCTTCACTGCCTGCTGCACTTGCTCATTCACCTTCAGTGACTGATGAACAAGGACTCCGAGATCTCTTTGTATTTCTCCCTTACCCAACTCTACACCGTTCAGATAATAATCTGCCTTCCTGTTCTTACTCCCAAAGTGGATAACCTCACACTTATTCACATTAAACGCCATCTGCCAAGTATCTGCCCACTCACCCAGCCTATCCAAGTCACCCCGAATTCTCCTAACATCCTCATCACATGTCGCACTGCCACCCAGCTTAGTATCATCAGCAAATTTGCTGATGTTATTTTCTATGCCTTCATCCAAATCGTTAACGTAAACGGTAAACAGCTGTGGTTCCTTTACCGAGCCCTGTGGCACCCCACTAGTCACCACCTGCCATTCCGAGAAACACCATTCACCGCTACCCTTTGCTTTCTATCTGCCAACCAGTTTTCTATCCATGTCCATGCCTTCCCCCCGATGCCCTGAGCTTTGACTTTACCCACTAATCTTCTATGTGGGACCTTATCAAATGCCTTCTGAAAATCGAGGTACACTACATCCACTGGATCTCCCCCGTCTAACTTCCTGGTTACATCCTCGAAAATCTCCAACAGATTAGTCAAGCATGATTTACCCTTAGTAAAACCATGCTGGCTCGGCCCAATCCTATCACTGCTATCTAGATATGCCACTATTTCATCCTTAATAATGGACTCTAGCATCTTTCCCCCCACCGATGTCAGGCTGACAGGTCGATAGTTCTCTGTTCTCTCCCCCCCCCCCCGTTCTTTCTTAAAAAGAGGGATAACTTTAGCCATTCTCCAATCCTCAGGAACTGATCCTGAATCTAAGGAACATTGGAAAATGATTACCAATGCATCCGCAATTTCCAGGGCCACCTCCTTTAGTACCCTTGGGTGCAGACCATCTGGACCTGGGGATTTGTCAGCCTTCAGACCCATCAGTCTTCTCATCACTATTTCCTTCCTAATGTCAATCTGTTGCATTTCCTCTGTTACCCTATCTCCTTGGCCCATCCATACATTTGGGAGATTGCTTGTGTCTTCCTTAGTGAAAACAGATCTAAAGTATTCATTAAATTCTTCTGCCATTTCTCTGTTTCCTATAACAATTTCACCCAATTCATTCTTCAAGGGCCCAACATTGTTCTTAACTATCTTCTTTCTCTTCACATACCTAAAAAAGCTTTTGCTATCTTCCTTTATATTCCTGGCTAGCTTGCGTTCGTACCTCATTTTTTCTCCCCGTATTGTCTTGTTAGTTAAGTTCTGTTGTTCCTAAAAAACTTCCCAGTCATCTGTTCTCCCACTCACCTTAGCTCTGTCATATTTCCTTTTTTTAATGCTATGCAAACTCTAACTTCCGTTGTCCACCACTGTGGCCCCTTTCCCCCCTTTGAATCCTTCCTTCTCTGGGGGATGGCTCCATAGTTTCCCCTGTTCATCTGCAACACTGACACCTCCGATCTGCCCTTATCCTTCTCAAATTGCAGATAAAAGCTTATCATATTATGATCACTACCTCCTAATGGCTCCTTTACTGCAAGATCGCTTATCAAATCCTGTTCATTACATAACACTAAATCCAGAATAATCTTATCCCTGGTCGGCTCTAGTACAAGCTGTTCCAAGATTGCATCCCGTAGGCACTCTACAAACTCCCTATCCTGGGGTCCAGCACCAACCTGATTCTCCCAGTTCACCTGCATGTTGAAATCCCCCATAACTACTGCGACATTACCTTTGCCACATGCCAATGTTAACTCCCTATTCAACTTGCACCCAATATCCATGCTACGGTTTGGTGGCCTGTAGACAACACCCATTTGGGTCCTTTTGCCCTTACCGTTCCTCATTTCTATCCACACAGACTCCACTTCTCCTGACCCTCTATCCCCCCTTGCAAAGGACTGAATCTCATTCCTCACCAACAGGGCCACCCCACATCTCTGTCCCTACGATAGCACGTATACCCTTTTACATTCATTTCCCAGGTCTGATCTCCCTGCAGCCGTGTCTCCGTTATCCCAACAACATCATAGTTATCCATTCGCACCTGGGCTTCAAGCTCATCTCCTTTTTTCTGACTCTTCGTGCATTCAGATATAGAATTTTTAACCCATTTCTCCTCTCTCTGTTTGAATCGCTGCCTATTGTGCTTAACCCAGCTCCCCGAACTCCCATCGGGCTATAAGCCCCTAGAATTTTGTTGTCCTTCCTAAATTTACTTATTCTTTCAACACATTTAACTCCATGTTCCGTCAGATCATCCCTCTGTACATGAGTCCTCCTTATCACTTGTTCCGCCCCACCTTCCTCTACTACACACTTAATATTCCGGAACCGTGTAGCCCCCACCTGTCCTTTATTCTTCCTCACGCTATCCTCTCTCACATTCTGGATCCCCGCCCCCTGCAAATCTAGATTAACCCCCCCCCCCAAGAAGCACTAGCAAACTTCCCTGCAAGAATGTTGGTACCGCTCCAGTTCAGGTGTAAACCGTCCCGTCGCAACAGATCCCACCTTCCCTGGAACAAAGCCCAATTATCTAAAAACCTGAAGCCCTCCCTCCTGCACCATCCTCGCAGCCACGTATTAATCTGTATAATCCTTCTGTTCCTTGCCTCACTCGCACGTGGCACAGGTAGCAATCCTGAGATTGTTACCCTGGGTGTCCTGCCCTTCAGCTTCGCACCTAACTCCCTGAACTCCCTACGCAGGACCCCCTCACTCATCCTACCCAGGTCATTGGTCCCTACATGGACCACAACATCTGGATTCTTGCCCTCCCTCTCGAGAATAACCTGCACCTGATCTGAGATGTCCCGGACCCCGGCACCAGGGAAGCAACATACCATCCGAGACTCCCGACCTTCCCCACAAAATCTCCTATCCGCCCCCCGACTATAGAATCCCCTATCAATACCGCTCTCTTCTCTTCCCTCCTCCCCTTCCTAGTCGAGGGTCCAACCTCAGTGCCAGAGACAGGACCACTGCAGCTTCTTCCCGGTAGGTCATTCCCACCAACAGTATCCAAAACGGTATACTTATTTTTGATGGGAACGGACACAGGGGTGCTCTTCTCTCTCTGTCTGCTCCCCCTGCCTCTCTTGACTGTCACCCATTTGCCTACCTCCTGTCTTTTCGGTTTGACTATCTCCCGATAACTCTTATCTATCTCTGCCTCTGCCTCCCGAATGATCCGTAGTTCATCCAGCTCCTGCTCCAATTCCCTAACTCGGTCTGATAGGAGCTGCAGCTGGATACACCTAATGCAGGTGTGGTCATCAGGAACAACTGTGTTGACCCTGACCTCCCACATACTGCATACGGAGCACACCACTGCTCTAACTGTCTCCCCCATTACTTGATCCTAGATTAGTCAGAATAAATGAAAAACAGGCTTCTTGTCGAAGTCCTCTTGCGTCGAAGCCCGCTGAGCCAAAGCCCAGCACTCTGCTTCTGCGCACTCCGCTGCCCGCTCCTGAAAGTGGGTCGCTTTTTAAAGCCCGCTCTCGCCACTGACGTCACCGCGCTTGCGCAGATTTACCTTCCTCCTCAGGTATTCTCCAGGTAGGTCCAGGGGTCTCGGCCTACCTACAACGGCTGATCCTCCGATCTCCAGTCGTATGTCGATCACGAGCACTCCTCACTCCCGCTCCGCTGCCCGCACCGACACTTGCAAATTTCTACAGATGTACTGTGGAGAGCATTCTAACTGGCTGCATCACTGCCTGGTGTGGAGAGGCCACTGCACAGGATTGGAAAATGCTGCAGGAAGTTATAAACTCAGCGAGCTCCTTCATGGGCACTGGACCCCACTGCATCCAGAACACATTCAAAAGATGATGCCACCAAAAGGTGACATCCATCATTAAGGACCCCCATCACCCAGGACATGCCTTCGTCTCATTGCTACAATGAGGATGTACAGGACCCGGAAGACACTCTCAATGTTTCAGGAACAGCTTCTTCCCTCCACCATCAGATTTCTGAATGGACAGTGATCCATGAACAATTTCCCAGTATTCCCCCTCTCTTTGTGCACTACTATTTAAATTTATTTTTTTATGCATACTTATTGTAATCTGCAGTGAAAGGGTAATCCCCTGGTAAGCCTGAGGCTGGCTCAGCTAGCTGCCGTCTAGGGGGAGCAGCCTTCGGCCCCACCAAACTCGGTAATCGGCTTGTGTGGATGCCGTATGTTGTCCCCACGGCTTCCCCGTTTTATACCTGTTGGAAACTGTCATCACGTGACCTCACACTGGTGGGAAATTACATCACCCCACCATCACAAGACCATTATATCATGGTCACCAGATATTCAATTACATCATAGTCGTAAGACAGTCACAAGATACCCACAGGGTATGTAACACACTGCACTTTGGGTGGGGAACTTGGTATTGAGTCTATGAAACTCCCCAGCCTGGAGAGCCATCATTCCTGCCCCTACCTTGTAAATACCCCAGGAGCATGTGTCTGTCCCAGTCAGACCACCTCTTATTTCTCTAATTCTGAGACAGGCCCAGTGCGATAATTGGTTGCGGGAGCATCTCAATGGATGGGCAAGCGAGTGTATTTCTCCTGTATTGTTCAAGAACCTAGTGGCTGAGGGGTAGTAACTGTTCCTGAACCTGGTGGTGCGAGTCCTGAGGCTCTTGAACCATCTACCTGATTTCAGCAGCGAGAAAAGAGCCTGGCCTGGGCGGTGAGCATCTCTGATGATGGATGCTGCTCTACTCCGACAGCGTTTCATGTCGATGTGCTCAGTGGCTGGGAGGGATCCACCCGGGATGTGCCGGGCCTAATCCAACACCTTGTGTCGGTTCATCAAGAGGACGATGAACTACTTTGTTCATCGCGATCCATGTGAACCTTTCAGACCAGCGGCTTTCACCACAAGAACGCCAGACAGTGGTCAGCACGGAATGTCCTGCAGTTACTGCAGGAGAAGGACTGGATGGACACAGTGGAGTGGTTCCCTGAGCAGACAGTCCAGACCATCTGGCAGAATGCCTCATCAGCAGATCTCACCAACAGACACCACGGCCTTACTTGGTTGGAGGCGAGAGGGGCCCTCCCAGCCTCTCCTAGCTGCATGCTCGGAGATCACTCCCTCAGCGCACTGCCCCCTGTAGGGGTGATGGGCTGAAGAGGAAGAAGAAGCTGAACAGAAATGAAGCTGGAGGGAAGAGTCTGGTTCAGTCGCATTTCACTCCACAGATGTGGCCTGACCCCCCTCTGTTTCTCTGGCATGATGTTTCCTACTCCAGATTCCAGCATCTGCAGTCTCTTGTGCCTCTCTTTTCAGAACTTGTCCCTTTCAGTTCTGCCTGAGACTGAATGGGATCTTCTCTCCGGCTTCATTTCTGTTCTGCTTCTTCTTTAGCCCATCACGCCGATTGGGACACAGGCCGCCACCAGCAGCTCTCCGAGGGTTGATCAACCCTGCGGCCTCTGCTTTCACCACACGTCTTCAATCGTCTTCCAGGGGAAGGGCCTTCCGATCGCAGGGATGAGGCCTTTGGAGATTCAATTAACGTTTCTCTGGCACTAGGTTTTTACGGGATGGAGTTGGTAGCCCCATGCCCGACCCTCCTCCTTCTGCAGCCGGGCTTGGGCAGTCCGTGGCCGAGTTTTCATTTCTGCTCCGACATTCTTAATCTCTTTCTGATCCCTCCCTGATATAGATACCACAATTCCTTCCCACAGACAGCATCATAATGTTCATTCCCTGAGTCTGCAGCGCGCGTAGTGGACAATCGCGGTACTGCAGGGGATCAGCAGCTCCCCGAAAGCGAAAGCATTCTGAATCAGGAAGTGCTGGGAGTTAACATGGCTTCGAAACAACAGGTCGAGTGTTTAAACGAGGAGGTAATTTGTTCCAACTGCCTGGATTTTTTTTCACCGACCCGGTTACACTGGAGTGCGGACACAACTTCATCACACGGTGTTGGGAAAGGGAGGAGAGAAACTCCTGCCCGAAATGTAGAGAGGAGTTTGCTGACCGCAGCCTCAGGGTGAATCGGGCCTTAGCAAATCTGGCTGAAAAAGCTCGAAATCTAAACCTGAATCCGAAAGGGAAGGAAAGTAAACGTCACTGCGAGGAACATGAGGAAGAACTGAAGCTGTTTTGTGAAACGGACAAGACACTGATCTGTCTGATCTGTAGAGATGCGCAGGAACACAGAGAGCACCGCTTCATGCCGATTAAAGAAGCTGTTAAAATCTACATGGTGAAACTAACGTTTATATGATACTCAACCCATTTCTCTTGCCCTACATACCATCACATGAACCTCCAAAACGAATGCATCATTCTTTGCAACCTCCGCCATCTCCAACGGGATTCGACCATCTATCCACCCCACATTCCATCTCACACGCCACAACTCTCCGCACTCTGTCGGAATCACCTCCCCATACTGTATCGCCCTTATCCATTGGCTTCTACCTACTGATCTCCCTCCTGGCACTGACACCTGCAAGCGGGACAAGTGCTACGTCTGATTCCTACACCTTTTCCCTCGTCACCATTCAGGGCTCCAAACAGCCCCAATTCCCCCCACTTCTTCCACGGTCGATTGTCCTCTCCAATTAGATTCCTTCTTCTCCAGCCCTTTACCTCTTCCTCCTGTCCCCTCTCAGCTTCTCACTTCATCACCCTCCCCCACGTTCCCCCTCACGTTGTCTCACCCGTCACCTGTCAGCTGGTTCTCGTCCCAACCTTTTTATTCTGGCTTCTGTCCCATTGCTTCCCAGTCCTAATGAATGGTCTCATCCCGAAACACCGACAGTTTATTTCCCCTGAATAGATGCTGCCTGACTCACTGAGTTCCTCCGGCATTTTGTGTGATAATCCGGTTTGATCGCCTGTTTCTTTTGTTGCATCTTTGTTTCTATTTCCTTCACTCTCTGACTTCCAGGATCAGCTAAAATCTTCCTTAGACTCTCTCATAAAAAAGAAATCAGACTTCCAGGAAAAGGAGCAGCAACAGAAAGAGAAGATTTCCGGAGTTCGGGTGAGGCTTCCTGAGTGGAATTTCTGATATTACTGTCGAGTTTTGATCCATTTAATGCGGAATGGCTGAGTATCGCAGCTCCAGTGACCTGGGTTCGATCCTAACCTCTGGTGCTGTCTGTGTGGAGTTTGCATACTCTCCCTGTGACCATGACAGTTTCATACACATTCCAAGGACCTGCGTGATGTGTGGTTAATTACAATAACCCTGTGAATGTGGGGGCGGGTGTATGTGAATCGGATGGGAGTTAATGGGTCAATGAGGGAGAATAGGTTTCAGGAAAACGTGAGGGAATGGGTTTGACGGGAATGTCTCAAAAGTAGTATGGACCCCAATGGACTGAATGGCCACCTTACTGTCATAAGGAAACACAACAATGCAGTAAACTAATCTTCACCTTTCATTCGACAGAAACAGTCACACAGCGTTGAGACCCACATCACATCCCAGTTTGCTGAACTGCGCCAGATTATGACTGAGAAAGAGCAGAGCTTACTCAGGGATCTCAGGAAGGAAGAGGAGAGGATTCTAAATCCAATGGAGAAAAATCTTCTTAAGATTCAAAAGAATATAAGGTTTATTCAAGAGGAAATCCCAAAGTTCAAGGAACAGATGGATCAAAAAGACGGTGTGAAATTTCTCAAGGTGAGGGATTATATTTCAGTTTATTTCTGTCAAATTGAACTAAATGAACAGTGGTATATTTGAAATAAACACAGCACAGCGGCCAATTCTACCAAATCAATTGCCGCTGCTGGTGTCCTCACACAGAGTGTTCTCCTTGCATGCTGAACCTCCAATCACTCCGCTAATGACATTCTAAAATGTCGGAGATTGATATTCGATCCTTTATCAGCAACATACAAACGATATTTAAACGACGAAATTTCAGCATAATTAATCGTAAATTAAACCAATGAATCGGCCAACAAAAGATATGGCATTTGCCAGTCCCAAAATCAAAACAGCCCAGAACAAAGTACGAATACGTAACTTATTTCCTTCGCTTTGACCACGTCCCCACTCACGTGACTGGTTATCGTAATAAACACGTAACACAGAATACAATGCAGACAGAAAACAGACGTGTTGCTCCTACACACAGCATTTACAAATGGCAGTAAACTGTTTCTCACCAGACAATTGATGCAATTATTCAGGGTTGTTGTTGTCCCAAAACTGGACTTCCACAATTCCTGTACATCCCAGGACAGAATGCAATCTTTTCTGAAATGATTTACTCTGATCATAACTCTGAGCTGCAGCTTGTGTCCTTAATTACCACATTAAATATCCTCTAAACCTCCCATTAACACCCAGTTCCAGTCAAAGGCTGTGAGTGTGGCTGGTGTGGTGGGTGTGAGGGTCTCTCTGTCAATCAGTGAGAACAAAGAATGTGACCCACACATTAGACTTATCTTCCATATCCGGTTTCCATCAGATTACGGAAACTTTCGCTCTCTCTACTTTTTCGGATGTTTTACATGGGATTGTGTCCCATTCTCCGTCATGAGCAGGCCATTCGGTCCATCTTCTATCAATTTCCCCTCCGCACAATCCTCCTGCCACCTACTCACCGCACCCAGCAACACTGCCCCGAACTCCCTGGTCCCTCACGTGTTTATCCAGCCTCCCCATTACATTCAATCTCTGATGTTCCATTTCAGCCACTCCTGTGGCACTGAGTTCCACATCCTCCTCACTAAATTTCTTGTGGGATTTATGAAAAACCACCTGGCATTTTATCTTTGACTGTAGGTCTCCGCATAAATTCAAATACAGAAACAAAGAAAACCTACAGCACAATACAATCTCTTTGGCCCACACTGCTGTGCTGAACATGTACTTACTTGAAAAACTTACCTTGGGTTATCCATAGCTCTCTGTTTTTCTAAGCTTCATTTACCAATGTAAGAGTCCCTTGAAGACCCTACCGCATCCGCCTCCGCCATCGTTGCCGGTAGCCCATTGCACGCACTCACCACTCTCTGCGTAGAAGAAACTTACCCCTGACATCTCCTCTGTACCACCTTTAAACTGTGTTCTCTCATGTTAGCCATAAATGATGTACTTTCTCCACCTGCACAAGATCAAATCCATCACTAATTTTAAATTATTCAATTTTATCATTCTGACGTCTTATCCATATGAAAATGCACAGCCAGTCCTGCCTTTCCGGTAAGTTTCATCCTCTCAGTAATGGTCTAACTTTCAGAAACATTCCCTGTAATTTTCCCCGTGGTTCTGTATTGCTGGTGTGTGTTTGTGACTGTGGGAGTGGGAATTTTCAACACATTGTAATGATTTGGATGAAATTCAGGATGCAGACAGTAAATCAAAGTCTAATCAGATTTGTGTTTTATTTATTTCAGGAGGAAGCTCGTCCGAAAAGGAGGTAGGAAATACTCTTTACTGAAACTCTGTATGGATTTGTAAAATAGTTCAAAATTCCAGTTCATCACCAGCAGTTTAATATTTACAGAATTTGTGACGATGTCCAGGAATGATCAGTGACAGATGAGGCTCTACCTGTTGAAAAATTCATTGACCCTTATTTGCTGGACACAGTGCTGAAAGAAACTCTTGATACTATTAAAAGAGGTAAAACTGACAAATATTCATTTTTCCTTGTTTATGAAGCACAATTGTTATACTTTGAAGCAAAAATTAGCTGTAATACTGGGCTGAAGGGGAACCGAAGTTTATTCCACATCAACCCCAGCAACTGGGAGGCATCACTGTCCATGGTCAGCTGGAGCTGTCAGACCCCTGAACACACCAGCACAGGGTCACAATACTACCAATACACGGGACTGGCAGATGAACTACTGTGTCCTGATCCCAGGCATACTGCACAAACACGCCAAAAACTAGTTTGAATCCTACCACAGGAGCTGATAAATTAATACCGACTTGATGATATCGTAGGGAATAAAAGCCGGTATCAGTGTGGTAACCAGAATTTTCAGAAAAATACGCAAGTCCTTTGTGAGCTGTGAGTCTGACAACGTAGTATTTCAGAGAAGTGAAAGAAATTACAGAGAGAGGAATTACAATGGTCTGAGAGAGGAGTTGGCCAAAGCAAATTGGAAGGAGATGCTGATTGTGATGAGAGAAGAGCAGAAATGGTGTCAGTTTCTGGGAAAATGAGAAAGGTGACGGATAGACGTATTCCAAAAATAAATAAACACTCAAATGGCAAAATAGTAAAACCGTGGCTGCCAAGGGAAGTCAGTGAGTTAAGCAGTCTGATGGCCTGGTTGAAGAAGCTGTCCCGGAGCCTGTTGGTCCTGGCTTTTATGCTGTGTACTGTATCCCGGATGGTAGCAACTGGTGCAGTTTGTGGTTGGGGTGACTCTGGTCTCCAATGATCCTTCGGGCCCTTTTTACACACCTGTCTTTGTAAAACAAGTTAGCAAACAATATCATTTTTTTTCAAGTATTGTAAAAAATAAAACAGATATGAGAGTGGATATAGGACAGCTAGAAAATGAGGCCGGATATATAATAACGTGGGATAAAGAGATGGAAGATAAACTAAATATTACGTATCAGTCTTCACCGTGGAAGACACTAGCACTGTGCCCGGTTTTGAAGAGTGCGAGGGAAGAGAAGTGAGTGCAGTTTCTGTTCCAGGGGAGAAGGTGCTGGAAAAGCCGAAAGACCTAAAGGTACATCAGTCACACAGACGAGATGAACCGCACCCCAGTGTTCTGAAAGGGGTAGCGGTAGACATTAGCAATGATCTTTTAAAAGTTATTGGACACTGGCGTGGTGGCAGAGGACTGGACATGGCAAATGTCACTTAACTCTTTTAGTAAGGAGGAAGGCAGCAGAAAGGGAATTATAGACCAGTTAGCCTCACCTCTATGGTTGGGAAGAAATTAGTGTCAATTGTTAAGTATGAGGTTATGGAATACTTGGTGACACTGGACAAGACAGGGCAAGTCAGCATGGCTTCGTGAATGGAATATCTTGCCTAACAAACCTCTTGGGATTCTTTATTGAGATTACAAGTAGGGTAGATAAAGGGGATGCAGTGGATGTTGTATATTTGGAATCTCAGAAGGCATTTGACAAGGTGCCACGCATGAAAGTGGTAACCATGCTAATAGACCATGGTGTTACAGAAAAAGTTACAGGCATGGTTAGAACATTGGCTGATTTGTCGAAAACAAGCAATGAGAGTAAAAGGATCCATTTCTGGTTGGTTGCCAGTTACTAAGGCTCCACAAGGGTCAGTGTTAGGATACCTTCATTTTATGCTGTATATCAACATTTAGCTGATGGAATAGACCATAAGATATAGGAGTAACAGTAGGCCATTTGGTCCTTCGAGTCTGCTACACATTTCAATTATGGGTTGATCCAATTCTTCCAGACATCCCCACTCCCCTGCTTTCACCCCAAACACTTTGATGCTCTGGCTAATCAAGAACCTATATATTTCTGCCTTAAATATGACTTGGCCTCAACTGCCACTTGTGGCAACAGATTCCACAGATTTTCCACCCACTGACTAAAGTAATTTTTCCACATCCCAGTTCCAAAAGGACGTCCTTCAATCCTGAATTCATACCCTCTTGTCCTAGAGTAGATGGCTTTGTTTCCAAGTTTGCAGATGATACGAGGATTGGTGGAGGGGCCGGTAGTGTTGAGGAAACTGTTAGGCTGCACAAGGACTTGGATGAGGAGAATGGGCAAGAAAGTTGCAAATGATATACAATGTTGGAAAATGCATGGTCATGCACATTGGTAGTAGAAATAACCTGCAGAATTTTTTTAAACCCAAACTGCTGAGAGCAAAATGGACTTAGCAGTCATTCTGCAGAGCAACCTAAAGGTTAACTTGCAGGTAGAGTCAGTGGTGATGAAGGCAAATCCAATGTTAGCATTCAATTCAAGGGGTTTAGATAGCATTCAATTCAAGAGCAGGGATGTGATGCTTAGGCTTTATAAGGCACTGCTGAAGCCTCACCTTGAGTATTGTGAACAATTTTGTGCTCCTCATCTAAGAAAAGGTGTGCTGGCATTGCAGAAGGTTCATTTCATAAGGATGATTCCGGGAATGAAAGAGTTATCATACGAGAAACGTTTGATAGCTCTGTGTCTGTACTCGCTGGAATTTAGAAAGATGAGGGGGGATCTTATTGAAACCTTTCGAATGTTGAAAGGCCTAGACAGAGTAGATGTGGAAAGGATGTTTCCCATGGCGGTGGAGTTTAGGACAAGAGGGCACAGCCTCAAGATGGAGGGGCGTCTATTTAAAAAAAAAGATGTGAAGAAATTTGAGCCAGCGGCTGGTGAATTAGTGGAATGTTGTGTGTATTTAAGGCAGAGCTTGATAGATACAGGCAGAAATTCCCATTTAGGATTGAAATCTGCCTTCTTTATCCCGTACGTCTGTTCTGTACACTGAGCTGCCCTCTGACGTGACGTCTCATTAACAGTTCACCAACAGACTCCAGGGTGAGATTCCTCAGGGGGATGATCTGGGAGTGTTTGACGGAGGTTGAAACAACGGTCACTTCATCAATCTGCAAGACAACGTATTCTTGAGCATGTCCCATTTATGTATGTTTGCCCCATGTCCCTCCAACCATTTCCTATCTGTGTCCCTGTCTAAACCTATTTTAAAATATTTTATTTTTACCTGTTTCTGCAGCGTTTGACGACAAATTCTATTTCCCCGCCTCCCTCTCTATGGGAACGTTACCCTATAGACCATTCATAAAAAAAAAATCTGTCTCACTTTCAATCTGAGCCCTTTGGTTCTGTACTCCCATTTCTTGGAAAAAAGAAACTTTATTTAAGCCCCTTATGAATTTATTTACCTCGATAAGAGGTCATGAATATATACATGAGGTATTGAATATATACAATACAGCTGAATAGCCCAAGCTTATTCACTGTCTGCTTTTAACCCAAGCCCCCAGTCCTGGAAACCACCTTCCTGATGCCTCCTGTCCAGTGTAATGACATCCGTCCCATATTCGGGGAACCGGAAATGCAGACAATGCCACAAGTATGGTCTATCATCGAGGTCAAAGGCCTTGCTTAAGTTCATGTGGACGTGTCGAATAGGCTGATGAATACAGGACTGAAGGTGTTGTATTTGAATGCACCAGTATACGGAATAAGGGAGATGATGTTGCAGCACAGGTAGAGATTGGCAGGTACAACGTTGTTGGCGTCACTGAGTTGTGGTGGAAAGGAGATCCTGGCTTGAAGCTCAACATTCAAGGATACACCTTGTATTCAAAGGACAGGCAGGTAGGCAGAGAGGCCGGGGAGGGTCTGTTGGTAAGAAATTAAATTAAATCCTTCGAGAGAGGTGAAATATGACTGGAAAATACAGACCTCCAAATACTAGCCATGATACAAATTATACCACGAGATGGAAAAAAATGACAAGGTGACGATAAGAATGTGGGATTCAACATGTAGGTAGACTGGGAGAATCATGTTGGTGCTGTATTCCAGGAGAGGGAACTTGTAGAATGCCCCAGAGGTGGCTTTTTAGAACAGGGTGTAGTTGAGCCCAATGGGAGAAAGACAATTCTCCAGAGGGATTTGTATAAAGAAGCACTTATGAAAGCACATTTAAATGAACCTTTAGGAAGCAGTGATCATAAAATGATAGAATTCACCCCACAGAGGGAGATAACGTCAGATTTATCAGTATCAGAGTGGAGTAATGTTAATTACAGAGGCATGAGAGAGGAGCTGACCAAAGTAGATTGGAAGGGGACACGAGCAGGGATGATTGCAGAACAACAAAGATTGGAGTTCCAGGGGCAATTCGGAAAGATGAAGTATTATTATACAGGGAGGATGAGGGAACCGTGTTTGACACAGGAAGTCAGAGACAGCATAGAAGTGAAAGTGAGGGCTTACAATAGAACAGAAATCAGCAGGATGTTGGAGTATCGAGAAGATTCTGATCATTAACAGAAAGGAATTACAAAGCCATAAGGAGTGAAAATGAGATATGAGGGAAAGTTTGCCAACTGTGCACAACAGGAAACAAAAATATAAAGAGTAAAAGAGTGGCGAGAGTGAATATTGGACCCCTAGAAAATGACACTGGAGATGGGAAGTGTGACAAAAGATATAGCAGAGGTATTTATTTAATATTTAGTGTCAATCCTCATGGTGAATGATACTAGCTGTATGTCAGGAATGTAAGTGCCAGGGGACAGAAATGAGTGTTGTTGCTGTTACTGAGGAGAAAGTGCGTGGGAAGTTTAAAGGTCTGAAGGTGCCTGGACCAGATGGACTACACCCCAGTGTTCGGAAAGAGTTAGCTGAAGGGAATGTGGGGATATAAGCAATGATCTTTCAAGAATCACTAGATATTTGATCATTCAAGATTGGGAATTGCAAAGGACACTTCACTGTTTAAGAAGGGACAGCAGCTGGGGAAAGTAAATTATAGGAGCATTAGTCTGGATGTGGTGTGCTTAGGAGGATGTTGGAGTCCCGCGTTAGGGACGAGCTTTTGGGTACATGGAGGCACGTGATAAAACAGGGCAAAGACAGCATGCCTTCCCTTAAGGTGAAATCTTTCCTGACAAATCTGTTGGAATTCTTCGAGGAACACAAAGCCAAGATAGACAAAGATTGACTTGGATGACAGAATTGTTGACTTTGTGGCCAAGCTTGCAGATGATATGAAGATAGGTGAAGGGGCAAGTAGTGCTGCAGAAGCTCGGAATCTGGGGAAGGACAGAGACAGATCAGGAAATGGGCAAATAAGTGATAGATGGATTACCGAGTAGGGAAGTTGTGCATGCACTTTGGTAGAAGGAATAAAGACATAGATAGTTTTGTAAACAAAGAGAAAATTCAATAATCAGAGGTGCACAGGTACTTGGGGATTCTGGTGCAGGATTCCTTGAAGGTTAACTTGCAGATTGAGTCAGTGGTAAGATCGGCAAACTCAATACTTGCTTTCATTACGAGAGGATTAGAATATAAGAGCAAGGATGTAATGCTGAGGTTTTATAAGGCATTGGTCAGACCACACTTGGAGTATTGTGAGCAGTTTTGGGTTGCTTCTATCGGAAAAGATATGCTGGGGTTGGAAAGGGTCCAGGAGGTTCACAAGAATGATTCCGGGAATGAAAGAGTTAACATATGAGGAACGTTTGATGGTTGTGGGCCTGTACTCACTGCAATGAGTGGAAGAAGAATGGCTGATTTATTATCCCCGCTCAACCCTATTCTCCCGCCTCCTCTCCATAACTTTTGAGACTCTGACTGATCAAGATGCTTACTTATCAACTTCTGCTTTAAAAATCAAGCAGGAGAAAATCTGCAGATGCTGGTAATCCAAGCTACACAGGTCCTGATGAAGGGTCTCGCCAGATCTCTCTGACACCTGTCTGGAGAGGGTTGACGTTGGGAGGATGTGGGTGGGTCGAGAACGGTAAGCACAGCGTCCGACTATAGGGATGTCCATTTAGGACAGAGATGAGGAGGAACTCATTTATCCACAGGATAGTGAATCAGCCACAGGCAGCTGTGGAGGCCAAATAATTGAGCATACTTAAAGCGGAGTAACACACACAAATTGCTGGGGGAACAGCAGGCCGGGAAGTTTCTATGGAAAAGAGTAAACAGTCCACGGTTCAGACTGAAACACTTCATCAAGACCTGTATTGCTTAAGGGTTCCTGCAAATTCATCCCCTGTCCTAATAAGGGGCTGCGGGTAATGGGGTTGTGGGAAAGGGGACAATAGGTTCCTCATCTCCCATCTTTGCCCCCTCCAGCTTCTCATTACGTCTACACACTCAGTTGACCCACAGTCTTTCCAACCCTCCCCCTCCTGGTTCAATCTGCCATTCATCTCTCCCCTACTGGTTCCCATTATCACCTCCTTTACTGTCTCAAACCATCACACTGCCCCACTTCACACTCACAAATGAATGTTAACATTGAATGAGGGGCCTGTTCCTGTGCTGTACTGTTCTATGTTCTCTGCTCACTGTTTCGAAGAATGAGAGGAGATCTCAGGGAAACATGAAATTCTTTCAGGGGTCAACAGGCAAGAGTGAGGGAAGACGTTTACCCTTTCCAGCGGGAAAACCACGGGAAGACATTAATTGTCCATCCGCTATCGTCGGGTCGAAGCACGGGACAGGTTTGTGTCGACCACCCGACCGCTCCTGAGGCCTAGTGGTTTTCCAGCGGTCCCGGGGCCGCGCTGCCTGAGTCTCCCCCAGATCCCCGGGAGGAGCTGCCCAAGTTCACCCCACCCCCCCCACCCAACCCCAATCCCCGGGGACTCTCTAATTCTCTGCTTCTCCCCCCAGTCTCTGTCAACCTGGATGTGGAAACGGCGAATCTGTGTCTCGAGGTGTCTGAGGATCGGAAGAGTGTGAGATGGACCCGGACCCGAAGGAATCTCCCCTACACCGGGAAGAGATTCACATTCTGGGCTTGTCTGCTTGGATCGGAAGGATTCACATCGGGGAGACATTACTGGGAGTTGGAGGTGACGGGGTTTCGGCTCTGGTGTCTGGGAGTCGCCGCCGAGTCTGTGGAGAGGAAGAGACGGGTCAGTCTCAGACCGGAGACCGGATTCTGGGTCATCATGCGGCTTTATGACGTGTTACATCGGGATGGTGACGTGCTCCGTGGTCTCACTTCCCCCGAGTCCCGTCTCGCTGCCGGTCCCATCCCCGAGAGGGTGGGAATTTACCTCAGTTACGAATCCGAGACAGTTTCACTTTACAACGCGGAGACCAAGTCCCATCTCCACACTTTCACTGTGAATAAATTCACGGGGAAAATTTATCCTCTCTTCGGGACCTGGGATGGAAACCAATGGATGAGAATCTGCTCCAGTTCCGCTCCGGGTCTGTAAACGGGTCGGGTCCCGGGACCGGCGTCAGGGGTAAAGACCCTGTAAATATAAATTTGCGGAGAGTGCAGCTAAATACGTGGCTAAGGAGATGGTGCAGGAGGGAGGGCTTCATGCTTCTGGACAATTGGGCTTTGCTCCCGGGAAGTTGGGACAACTTGCGCCTGAACTGGAGGGGAAGTAACATACTTACGGGTAGATTTGCCAGTGCTGCTTCGGGGATTAAACTAGATATGCAGAGGGAGAGGAACCAGAGTGTTAGATCAGATAGTGAGGTGCAGGAGGATAAAGGTCATGAGAGGACTGCATGTATAGACGGAAATTAAAAAAGGTTTAAACATGATAGAAATATTCTCAGGTACATCTATTTCAATGCACGGAGCACTGTAGGTAAGGCAGACGAACTTAGAGCGTGGGTTGACACGTGAGATTGCGACATTATTGCTAATAGTGAGAATTGGTTGCAGGAGGGACAGGACTGGCAGCGTAATGTTCCGGGGTTCCGTTGTTTCAGACGTGATAGAGGGGCAGGGATGAAAGGGGGAGGAGTGGCATTACTAGTCAGGGAAAATATCACAGCTGTGCGTAGACAGGACAGCCTGGAAGGCTTGTCTACAGAGGCCATATGGGTGTAGCTGAGGAACGGGAAAGGTGTGACCACATTAATAGGGGTGTATTGTAGACCGCCCAATAGTCAGAGAGAATTGGAGGAGCAAATCTGTATAAAGATAGTAGACCGATGTAAGAAACAGGAAGTTGTAATAGTAGGGGATTTTAACTTTCCACATATTAACTGGGACTCCCAAACTGTAATAGGGCTAGATGGCTTGGAGTGTGTGAAATGTTTTCAGGAAAGTTTTCTAAATCAATATATAGAGGTACCTACGAGAGAGGATGCAATACTTGATCTCCTATTAGGAAACCAGACAGGTCAGGTGACAGAAGTATGTGTAGGCGGACATTTTGGGTCCAGTGACCATAATGTCATTAGTTTCAAGTTAATTATGGATAAGGATGGGTCTGGTCCTTGAGTTGAGGTTCTAAATTGGAGAAGGGCCAATTTTGTGGAAATGAAAAAAGATCTAGGAAGAGTGGATTGGGATAAGTTTTTTTTTCTGGCAAGGATGTGTTCAGTAAGTGGAAGGCCTCCAAATGTGAAATTTTGAGTGTGCAGAGTTTGCACGTTCCTGCCAGGATTAAAGACAAAGTTAACAGGCATAGGGAACCTTGGTTTTCAACGGATATTGGCGATCTGGTTAAGAGAAAGAAAGAAGTGTATAGCAGGTATAGACAACAAAGAAGAGATGCTATACTTGAAGAGTATAGAAAATGTACGAAAATACAAAAGAAGGGGATCAGCAAGGCAAAAGGAAGACATGAGGTGGCTTTGGCAGATAATGGGAAGGAAAACCTGAAGGGTTTCTACAAGTATATTAAGAGTAAAAGGATAGTAAGGGACAAAATTGGTCCCCTAGAAGATCAGAGTGGTCGTCTATGTGTGGGGCCTTACGAGATGGGGGAGATCTTAAACAGTTTTTTTGCATCAGTATTTACTCAGGAAACTGGCATTGTGTATATGGAAGGAAGGGAAACAAGCAGTAGTGTCATGGAACATTTGTAGATTAAAGAGGAGGAGGTGCTTGCTGCCTTACAGCGAATAAAGGTAGATAAATCCCCCGGGCCTGACTTGACATTTCGTAGGACCTTGAGAGAGGCTAGTGTAGAAATTGCAGGGGCCGTGGCAGAAATATTGAAGATGTCCTGAGCCACGGGTGCGGTGCCGGAGGATTGGAGGGACATGCCTGTCCTGCGCCTTGTAAACTATTCCCAGATACTTCAGCCACATCTGTTCAGCCGTCACCCCCGCAGTATCCTCCTCCAATTCACTCGGGCAAGTTCCTCTCTGATGCCTCTGTAATTCCCTTTATTCCATTGTGAGACTGATACATGTGACTTAGTCTTCGCCCTCTCAAATTGCAGTATGAATTCAATTATATTATGATCACTGCCTCCTATGAGTTTAAAAAAAAAATAAGCTCCCGAATAAGATCCCGAATAATTACACGACACCCAATCCAAAATAGCTTTTCCCTGAGTAGGCCCAAACACAAGCTGTTCTGAAAAGCCGTTTCGTAGGCATTCAACAAATGCGCTCTTGAGATCCAGACTTTCCCAATCCTCTTGCGTATTGAAGTCTCCCGATACAATTGTGACATTGCCATTATTACATGCCTTTTCCAGCTCGAACTGTGAATTAATTTAAAGTCAGTTCCATAATTTAATAAAGTTTTTATCTGAAAACTATCTACCCTCACAAAGATTGTACTGAAGACTGCATTTGATTTTTCTTCAGCCTTATACGCTTCACATTGAAATAGTATATGTTTCAACATTCATAATGACAAAATGTACATGACACAGCATGAAGTTTTCCAATTAGATACAAGGCATAATTAAGCTTAGTGAGGACATTTCTAAGTCGTGTCAATATAATTCCTTCCCTTGTTTTAAGCCCTTCTTCTATAAACCCAGCAGGTTTATGTATTCTGTAAAGGTGTCTGTCCTTATGTCCATTATCTTACAAGTCTTGCCGTAAGCCCCTAATTCTTAACACTACCAGCCCTTTAGCTTCTGATTTGCTAAGTGGAAGGTCTATATCCACAGCTTAACATTTAATAGCTTTTGGTGCTAAACAGTCAACCCCATCATTTCCCTCAACAGTGTGATATGCAGGGCCCATAATGTGCAGACATATAAATCACACTTTATATTTGAAATACCGTTTGTCGAGTTTCCAACAGTCAATCTGACCTACTGCCAGAATGATGTGTTTAAGACTCATCAAAACCGAAATGCATTCTGAACAAATTATAAGGACCAATTTCCTCCACCCACTGTAAGCCTAAACTGTTGGCAAAGTATTCTACGTTCTCTGCTGATAAATGGCTGTAAGTCATTTCTTTATCATTACCTGCAATTCAGTCACACAAAAGCAGGAAAAACCAACATCACCAGTTAAATTATCTTTTGATTCATCTGTAAAAATGTTCACCGTATGATAAATAACGTTCATTAATATACTGAAAGTAGATGGCCTAACCTCCAAGCATGTTTCAGAAATTTAATATTTCCACAAAAGAGAATTACATACAAATACAATTACATATATCAGCCTTTCCTGGGGACACCTGTCCTGCATTATTAATAGACTTAGTAAATTCATACAAAGAAAACGCTACATCAGTGATACTATCATTGCTACAGCTGACTTCCAGCACATCAGGGTATTCACTGAAAATCATATCCCCACATTGTTTCACTTCTTCACTTAAATTATCCTGATAGTGATTCTCAGCAAATGACCCAGTCAGTGACACAACCTTCCCTGTTTCAGTAACAATCATTTTGCCCTCATTAATCAACACTGGAATATTATGATCCCCACAAATCCACCCCCCCCCCATTTTCCAAATCATATCCCAAACATCTCCAAGTTTGATATCCCATCCAATATTATCTCCATATAACCTCCAGTAAATCACCTCCTTCCTCACCACGGCCTTTGCCCTTTTATTGTTAATAATGTAACTCGGAGACTGATGCACCATCACATAAAAACTCACATTTCTCCCAATTTGCTGCTTGTCCCCGAGATAAGTACAAACTCAAGCTCAGAAAGACAGGAAGGCTGACTGAAGTTCATATAAACTAATCACCGTATGAGTTCCAATTTGACCGACAGGCCCGACAGCCAATGATAGTAGGGCTCAGTTTTGGGTCTGAGCTACGAGAGGCTGGTGGAAATCTGCCCCATGTTCAGCCCCTTCTCTTCCGCTCCATCTCCATCGCGGAGTTCAGCGAGTCGTTTCTGTCGGTGGTCGCCGGCCTCGGCTTCCATAAGGACGGGTGTGATTCCCCTTCGCGACTCGGTGAGGCTGTTTCGGCGATATCTGTGGTGGCTGAGAAAAAATGCTTTTGCAGGGAGCGAGAGAGGAGGCGAGGACCAATGACTACAACTCCCAGAATGCCCCGCTGATGACACACGAGTTGGGGTGTTGTTCAGGGGTAAGATTTAAAAGCAAAATGGAAGAAAATGTAATGCATTCCGTATTCTGTATTGTGTCATTCCTTCAATAAAAAAAAATATAATTAAAGAAGAGATTACAGCGGGGAATAGATACGATGCAGAACTGGGCTGTGAAGTGGCAGATGTAGTTCAACCCAGATACGTGTGAAGTGGTTCATTTCGACAGGTCAAATTTGAACACAGAATATAATATTAATGGTAAGACGCTTGGCAGTGTGGAGGGTCAGAGAGATCTTGGGGTCCATGTCCATACGTCAAAGCTGCTGTGGAGGTTGGCAGTGTTGTTAGGAAGGCGCCTGGTGTGATGGCCTTCATCAACCATGGTATTGAGTTCAAGAGCTGTGAGGTGATGCTGAAGCTATATTTCTCCTAACCTGTACATAAGTAATTGTACCCCAACACGGCAGGGCTGTGGACTTAGTTGGACCCCACTTGGGAGTCCTGTGTTCAGTTCTGGTGGCCTCACTACAGGAAGGATGTGGATACTATAGAGAGTGTAGAGTAGATTTACAAGGATGTTGCTCTTGGATTGGGGAGCATGCCTTATGAGAATAGATTGAGTGAACTTGGCCTTTCCTTCTTGGAGCGACGGAGGATGAGAGGTGACCTGATAGAGGTGTATAAGATGATGAGAGGCTTTGAACATGTGGATAGCCAGAGGCATTTTCCCAGGCTTGAAGTGACTAACACGAGGGGACGTAGTTTTAAGCTGCTTGGAAGTCGGTACCGAGGGAATGTCAGGGGTAAGTTTCTTACACAGAGAGTGGTGGCTGCATGGAATGCACTGCCTGCAGCGATGGTGGAGGTGGATACAATAGGATATTTTAAGAGACTCTTAGGTAGGTTCATGGAGCTTAGAAACATAGAGGGTTATACTTTGGAGAAACCCTAGACAGTTTCTGGAGCAGGTTAAATGATCGACACAACATTGTGGGCCAAAGAGCCTGTAATGTGCAGTAGATTTCTATGTTCTATATCAAAGGCAGGCAGAGGGATTAGTTTAAATGGACACCGGGAGAGCATGGAAAGGTTGTGCCGAAAGGTCTACGTCAGTGTTGTAAGGGAGGGGTTCTGTCCCAAACATCCACTCTATTCCCATAAATAGATGTTCCTGACTTGCCAAAGTTCTTGAAAAGCTACATTCAGTTCTGCTAAGCATTCAATAGTCAGGATGGTTTGAGCTGGAAGTCGGCAGAGGAGATTTATCATGACTGAGCGGGCTTTTGTCCAGAGACCTTCAGTGATAGGAACAGACTCAGCCCATTCAGCCCATCGAGACTGCCACCTTTCCATCATGGCTAATCGCGGATCGCACTCAACCCCATACACCTGACCTCTCGCCATATCCCTGACCATGCCCTGACCGATCAGGAAACGATCAAATTCCGCCTTGAATATACCCACACATTTGGCCTCTACCGCATTCTGAGGCAGAGCATTCCACAGATCCAATACTCCCTGGCTAATAAAAAAATATATTCTGCTTACCTCTGTTTGAAAAGGTGGCCCCTCAACTTTGTGGCTGTGCCCCACCATAGGAAATACCTTCTCCACATCCACCTTATCCAGTCCTTTCAACATTCGGTAGGTTTCAATGAGATGCCCCCGCATTTTTCTGAGTTCCAGTGAGCACAGGGTCAAAGCTGCCAAGTGCTCCTCATATTTAACCCCCTCATTCCCGAAATCATCTATCTGAACCTCCTCTGGACTCTCTCCAATGACAACACATCTTGAATGAGATATGGGACCCAACACTGTTGACAATATCTGACAGACATTTACAGGAATGGGAGGGGCATAGACAGAGTGGACGGCCGGGATTTTGTTCTCTAAGGAGGAAATGTTCAGTGACAGTGGTCATGCACTTCAGGAGAAAGGGGGAACGCATCCTCATTTGACCTTTTTGCACTATTTATGTATTTTGTAATTTAGTGTAATTTGTATCTGTTCACTGCATGGCTGAGAAAAGTCAATGATGTTAAAAACCTGACTCAGAATGTTTAAAGGAGATTTGCGTTTCAAGTTTTGTTTTTCATTCCCATAGTGGTGGGTATCTGGAGTGAATATCGGGTGGTGGAGGAGGCAGATGTGAAAGAGGCTATTAGATACCATGTAGATGTAAGGAGAATGGAGGGATGTGTTCCTTGTGTAGGCAGAAGTGATTGGTTTAGTAAGGCATGAAAAGACCAGTTCAATTGCACAGTGAGCAAAAGCGCCTGTTCAAGGACAAGTACAACAAGTAGATCAGGTAAACTGGATACTAGATATTCATGGTCAAAGTGAGGCGATCAGAGCCAGAGATTTTAAAGCTGTTGAAGAGCAGCAGACAGAGACACCCACATGTACACACACACACACACACACACACACACACACACACACACACACACACACACACACACACACACACACACACACACACACACACACACACACACACACACACACACACAATCTTCCCATTGCCCTTTTCCCTGCTTCCCAAAAATTGCTCGGTCGTCCTCTTTGCCTTAAATTCTCCACACTCTACTGCCCCCATTTTCACCTCTTTCCACTCTCTCCACCTCCTCTTCCTCGTTCCCCCACAGTCTCTTTCTCTCCATCTCTTGTCTCCCACTCCCTCATCCTTCCTCTTCCTCCTCTCCCCTCGCCTATTTTCCTCTCTTCCACTCTCTCTATTTCTCTCTCCTCTCTTCATCCGTTCCCTTCCCCAGTGCCACACTTTTTCCTCCACAGATTCCTCACTACCCTACCACTCACTCCCCCCCCCTTCTTTCCCTTATTGTCTCTTTCTTCCTTTCTACCCAACGTTTTGCCTGCCTTTCACCCTCACCCCAATTCCTCCTTTACTACAGTTCGTTTTCCCGGCCACCCTCCCGTCCCCACATCCCCCATCCCGCACTGTGATGACAGTTGACACGCACAGTGAATTATAGATGTTGTATAATTCTTCAGAGTTTGGAAAGCAGCAATGTTCTCTCAGAGATGAAGGCTTGTGGTTTCCGGGAGAGGCCAGTTTGTTCCCTTTCTGTGCGCTACAGAATAGGCGGGGGAGGGGAGTGTGGAGTGGACGGGATAGTCGTGTGTTCTCAGTATGCCGTCACCACACACACACACACACACACACACACTCTCTCTCTCTCACACTCACACACACACACACACACACACACACACACACACACACACACACACACACACACACACACACACACACACACACACACACACCATATTCCCATTGCCCTTCATCCCGCGTCCCAAAAATCCCTCGTTCCTCCTCTTTGCCTCAAACTCTCCCCATTCTCCTGCCCCCATGTTCACCTCTTCCCACTCACTCTACCTCCTCTTCCCCGTTCCCTCACCGTCTCTTTCTCTCCATCTCTTGTCTCCCACTCTCTCATACATTCCCTTCCTCCTCTCCCCTCACCTATATTCCTCTCTTCCACATTCTCTCTTTCTCTCTCTCCTCCCTTTATCGGTTCTCCTCCCCACTGTCACCCCCTAGTCTTCCAAACATTCCTCCCTACCCTACCCACTCACTCCCCTTCTTCTTTCCTTTATTGTCTCTTACTCCCTTTCTACCCAATGCTTCACCTGCCTCTCACCCTCACCACAATTCCTCCTCTACTGCAGCTCGTTTTCCCGGCCACCCTCCCGTCTCCACATCCCCCACCCCGCACTGCGATGACGATTGACACGAACAGTGAATTATAGATATTGTACAATTCTTCGTTGTTTGGACAGTGACAATGTTCTCTCGGAAGATGAAGGCTTGTGGTTTCCGGGAGAGGCCAGTTTGTTCCCTTTTTATGTGCTACAGAATAGGCGGGGGAGGGGAGTGTGGAGGAGAGAGAGAGGAGAGAGAGAGAGAGAGAGAGAGAGAGAGAGAGAGAGAGAGAGAGAGAGAGAGAGAGAGAGAGAGAGAGAGAGAGAGAGAGAGAGATTCTATATATATATATATCCGTTCGACCCTGCACCGCCATTCTGAGATCATGGCTGATCATCTACTATCAATACCCGGTTCCTGCCTTGTTCCCATATCCCTTGATTCCCCTATCCATAAGATACTTAACTAGCTCCTTCTGAGGCAGAGCATTTCACACCCCCACAACTCTCTGGTTTTTCCTTAACCCTGTCCTAAATGACCTACCCCTTATTCTTAAACCATGCCCTCTGGTACTGGACTCTCCCAGCATCTGGAACATATTTCCTGCCTCTATCTTGTCCAATCCCTTAATAAACATATGTTGCAATCAGATCCCCTCTCAATCTCCTTAATCCCAGCGTGTACAAGCCCAGCGCTTCTGCCCTCTCTGCGTAAGACAGTCCGGACATTCCAGGAATTAGCCTTGTGAATCTACGCTGCATTTCCTCTACAGCCAGGAAGTCCTTCTTTAACCCTGGGGACCAAAACTGTACACAATACTCCAGGTGTGGTCTCACCAGGGCCCTGTACAAATGAAAAAGGATTTCATTGCTCTTGAACTCAATTCCCTTGGTAATAAAGGCCAACATTCCATTAGCCTTCTTCACTGCCTGCTGCACTTGCTCATTCACCTTCAGTGACTGATGAACAAGGACTCCGAGATCTCTTTGTATTTCTCCCTTACCCAACTCTACACCGTTCAGATAATAATCTGCCTTCCTGTTCTTACTCCGAAAGTGGATAACTTCACACTTATTCACATGAAACGTCATCTGCCAAGTATCTGCCCACTCACCCAGCCTATCCAAGTCATCCTGTATTCTCCTAACATCCTCATCACATGTCACACTGCCACCCAGCTTAGTATCATCAGCAAACTTGCTGATGTTATTCTCAATGCCTTCATCTAAATCGCTGATGTAAATCGTAAACAGCTGTGGTCCCAATACCGAGCCCTGTGGCACCCCACTAGTCACCACCTGCCATTCCAAGAAACACCCATTCACCGCTACCCTTTGCTTTCTATCTGCCAACCAGTTTTCTATCCATGTCAATATCTTGCCCCCAATGCCATGAGCTCTGACTTTACCCACCAATCTCCTATGTGGAACCTTATCAAATGCCTTCTGAAAATCGAGGTCCACTACATCCACTGGATTTCCCTTGTCTAACTTCCTGGTTACATCCTCGAAAAACTCCAATAGATTAGTCAAGCATGATTTGCCCTCGGTAAATCCATGCTGACTCAGCCCAATCCTATCACTGCTATCTAGATATGCCACTATTTCATCTTTAATAATGGACTCTAGCATCTTCCCCACTACTGACGTTAGGCTGACAGGACGATAGTTCTCTGTTTTCTCCCTCCCTCCTTTCTTAGAAAGTGGGATAACAATAGCCATTCTCTAATCCTCAGGAACTGATCCTGAATCTAAGGAACATTGGAAAATGATTACCAATATAACCATATAACATATAACCATATAACAATCACAGCACGGAAACAGGCCATTCCGGCCCTCCTAGTCCGTGCCGAACTCTTAATCTCACCTAGTCCCACCTACCCTCACTCAGCCCATAACCCTCCACTCCTTTCCTGTCCATATACCTATCCAATTTTATCTTAAGCGACACAACTGAACTGGCCTCTACTACTTCTACAGGAAGCTCATTCCACACAGCTATCACTCTCTGAGTAAAGAAATACCCCCTCGTGTTTCCCTTAAACTTTTGCCTCCTAACTCTCAAATCATGTCCTCTCATTTGAATCTCCCCTACTCTCAATGGAAACAGCCTATTCACGTCAACTCTATCTATCCCTCTCAACATTTTAAATACCTCGATCAAATCCCCCCTCAACCTTCTACGCTCCAATGAATAGAGACCTAACTTGTTCAACCTTTCTCTGTAACTTAAGTGCTGAAACCCAGGTAACATCCTAGTAAATCGTCTCTGCACTCTCTCTAATTTATTGATATCTTTCCTATAATTCAGTGACCAGAATGCATCCGCAATTTCCAGAACCACCTCTTTTAGTACCCTAGGATGCAGACCATCTGGACCTGGGGATTTGTTAGCCTTCAGTCCCATCAGTCTACTCATCACCGTTTCCTTCCTAATGTCAATGTGTTTCATTTCCTCTGTTACCCTATGTCCTTGGCCGATCCATACATCTGGGAGATTGCTTGTGTCTTCCCTAGTGAAGACAGATCTAAAGTACTTATTACATTCTTCTGCCATTTCTCCGTTTCCCATAACAATTTCACCCAATTCATTCTTCAAGGGCCCAACATTGTTCTTAACTATCTTCTTTCTCTTCACATACCTAAAAAGCTTTTGCTATCCTCCTTTATATTCCTGGCTAGCTGGTGTTCGTACCTCATTTTTTCTCCCCGTATTGCCTTTTTAGTTAACTTATGTTGTTCCTTAAAAATTTCCCAATCATCTGTCTTCCCACTCACCTTAGCTCTGTCATACTTCTTTTTTTTTAAATTCTGTGCAATCTCTGACTTCCTTTGTCAACCACTGTGGCCCATTTCCCCCCTTTGAATCCTTTCTTCTCCGGGGGATGAACTGATTTTGCACCTTGTGCATTATTCCCAAGAATACCTGCCATCGCTGTTCCACTGTCTTTTCTGCTAGGATATCCGTCCAGTTAACTTTGGCCAACTCTTCCCTCATGGCTCCATAGTCTCCTTTGTTCAACTGCAACTCTGATACCTCCAAGCTGCCCTTATCCTTCTCAAATTGCAGATAAAAACATATCATATTATGGTCACTACCTCCTAATGGCTCTTTTACTTCAAGATCGCTTATCAAATCCTGTTCATTACACAGCACTAAATCCAGAATAGCCTTGTCCCTGGTCGGCTGTCGTACAAGCTGTTCCAAGAATGCATCCCGTAGGCACTCTACAAACTCCCTATCCTGGGGTGCAGCACCAACTTGATTCTCCCAGTTCACCTGCATGTTGAAATCCTTCATAACTACTGCGACATTACCTTTGCCACATGCCAATGTTAACTCCCTATTCAACTTGCACCCAATATCCAAGCTACTGTTTGGGGGCCTGTAGACAACACCCATTAGGGTCTTTTTGCCCTTACTGCCCCTCAGTTCTATCCACACAGACTCTACTTCTCCTATTCCTATGTCCCTCCTTGCAAAGGACTGAATCTCATTTCTCACCAACAGGGCCACCCCACCCCCTCTGCCCACATTTCTGTCCCTACGATAGCACGTATACCCTTTACATTCATTTCCCAGGTCTGATCTCCCTGCAGCCATCTCTCCGTTATCCCAACAACATCATAGTTACCCATTCGCACCTGAACTTCAAGCTCATCCGCCTTATTTCTGACACTTCTTGCTTCAGATATAGAATGTTTAGCCCATTTCTCCTCTCGCTGTTTAAATCGCTGCCTGGACGCAAGGAACCTGCTTCGGGTATCGCTGTATTGCCGTCGTGTTTAACAACAGCCAGCCCCCGTCGGCTCCATTTAATAAACCGGTCCGTGGTTCAAAAAAAAAAGGTGGGCCCCCCGGTGTCACATTATTTCTACTTCCAGTCTTTTCTGCCCCGGTGCGCATGCGTGTAATTATATGGTCTGGGGTGGATCTTGCCTTTTACTGAGGTCAGCTGTCCAATCACACAATGACATGCACCACCCTTTCCTGGAGATATTTGACCTGCATTAATAATAATTCATCCACAAACAAGAGAAAATCTGCAGCTGCTGGAAATCCAAGTCAACACACACACAAAATGCTGGAGGAATCTATCAGGCCAGCAGCATCTTTAGAAAAGTGTTCAGTCGATGTTTTGTGCTGGGACACTTCAGTAGAACTGGAGGGATAAAGAAAATTGGCCTGAAGTGTTCCTCCAGCATTTTGTGTGTGTGTTGACTTGGATTTCCAGCAGCTGCAGATTTTCTCTTGTTTGTGGATGAATTATTATTAATGCAGGTCAAATATCTCCAGGAAAGGGTGGTGCATGTCATTGTGTGATTGGACAGCTGACTGACGGCTCATTGAGATAATATTTGCAGGTGAAGCCATCATCCTGCCTCATGAAAATGGCAGTAGAAGTGACTATTCTAAATCCAAGGAGCTCTATGCCTGATCCTTCTAGTTCTAGCCCTATATCATTAACATTTCATTTTTGTAAACTTCTGGAACACATTGTAACGGAGCATTTGAAATAAGTTTTGCATAAATTATATCGTTTTATCAGAGTCGATTTCGGGAGAGTAAAATGACATTGCATTCAGCGTTAGGTTTGGAACATAATCCCAGGAAAGCACAGTTTAATTAAGATGTTGAAATAGCAGCATTTCTTACATAGAAAAGGCGTATGATGTATATAAAAGTAAGAACTTTTGATTAAATCATGGAAATGACGATTGATGGTGAGATTGCATAAATGTTTCTGAGTTTTATATTTGGATGGCCTGAATTGTTACGGGTGAGCAAGATGCATTCGGGTTTCTTTGAGATAGAGATTGGGACCCCACAATGCAGAATAGGATCCCGCAAGGCAGCATTTGTAAATCCTTATTATTTACTACTATGATTAATGATATTTGCTCTGAGATCGGCATTGAGGTGTGTAAATAACAATATGCAGATGATTGAGCTTTATGTATGAGTGGTAGAAACTTCAATTACACTGTATATTGAATGCAATTAGCAATTAATGTTTGAACAAAAGCCAAATATATGAGAATTTAAGCTTTTAGTAGCTAATACACAAGTTATGTGCCTTAGAACATAGGATTAATAGACCAGTAGTTGATTTGAAATTATATAGTCAAACTCTTGAAGCTGTGTCAGTGGTAAGATTGCCAGGCATGTGGATGGATTATAAACTGCATGGAAGCACCATATCAGTAAAACGATTGATACATGTACAGGATCATTAAATATTGTCAGGTGTGAATAAATTCGAACTTACACGGTCTTGACTCGGGCTTGGACTCCACAACTAGGCGAGAACAAGACGAGGCTACAGGACGAGGACAGGCAACCGGACTGGACGTGAGACTCCTGGACAGGACAAGGGAACCCCAGCACCGGGCTGGGCAAGGTACTCCTGGGCTGGGCGAGGCACACGGACAAAACGAGAACACAAAGCCGTGGCTTGGACAGGACAAGGTTGGTGGACGTGGCCAGGACTGGACGATACCCCGAAGACTTGACTTTGTCGAGGAAGGGACAGGAACATTGAACACAGAGCCGGGACCCCTCCTTCGAAACAGGACGTAGGGCCGGGGCTCATACACAGGAGACAGAACTGCAACCCCTCCCTGGGTACAGGACGTAGGGCCAGGACTCATTACACAGAATGCAGAATACGACGAGACAGTTCTCAACACAAGGTGGCGGCAGACGGCCGGACTTACCTCGCGAAGGCGCGGACACAGAGACAGTTCATAGCAACGAAAAACGGTTCCTTATCTTGCTCCGGTGGTAGGATTGACAACGGTGAAGGCAAGGCTCCAGGCGAGGCAAGGCTCCAGGAGGAAGGCGAAGGGAAGGGGTACAGACAGGGGGTTTGGACAGGAACCAGCCGGCAGCCAGGGGCTGTATACTGAAGCCAGCCCAAACGAGAATCAGCTGCCTCAACAGAAACTGGAGGAAACCGGAAAACCCGTAATAAGGAAAATGGATCGGACTGTTAACCGGAATGCGGATTTCACAGACCGCACCATCGCAAAGAAGGGAAAGAATTATATTGAATCGACTTAGTATTGGCTTAACTATTCCTTATATCGCGTTGGAACACATCATTCTGCGTCGGGTAGGTTTCGTCATTGTGAAAGAGTTGAACACATTATTTCAGGGTGAAACTCATCAGGTAGAAAGACATCAAAAGCAGGCTTTATTACAATCCTTCAGGGTTGATGGCTTTCATTAAAAAACTTTCTTCAGTTGTGGGAGACAGTTTAATTTAATTCACAGTGTTGTGTTCCATTACGTACAATCTGGAGCGTTTGTTGCTAATTTAGTTTTATTAGAAAAAGAGCTGTACTTTCCAGTTCTCCACACCACACTCCATTCCAGTTAATGGCGTGAATGCGCCTTTAATTGGAGTGTAAACGCCGTTCTTCTGAAACCCGCTCTATTGTTTCATGTTAACAAGTAATTCAAGAGGAAGGCGGAGACTGGTGTGACTGACTTTGGATGAGCAAGCCATAATCAGAATAGAGCCCAACCGCACCTACAATCTCCCCCCACCCCATCTCTGGAAATATCGCAATGTGTGGTTGGAGGACTGGAATTGTAGTAGATGGAAAAATCTAAAGACCAATGGGTGTACGGCATCCAGGAGTAGTTCTTTGACTGACGTCTGGCAGGACCAATCAGATACTGAGTCTCCAGTAGAGTGTATTGCCCCTTCCCCCCACCCCCCACACACTATCCTAATCTCCCGGAACAGCCGGTCGATGGAACAATACGCCCCGGATTAACATTTGGGAAATCAGGCGGTGAATTTGACGACCTGGTGCCCGCACTGGAGACACTGTGGCCGCCTCCGGCTTGTGCTCAGGACGCGGCTTTCATAATGAACCCAAGCACCGAGGTGACCGGATATTTCACCGCGCTGATCACCTGCTCCCTGAACTTCGACTGAGTCACCCCGTAAATAAGTGTATTCGTGCAGCAGCTGAAGTCCCTCAGGAAATATCCGACGTAGCGACAAATCCGTACAGAATCATTAAAATCGAATCCTTTTCCTGAGACCTGATAATATATGAAATTTACAACGTGAGTCATCCACAGGAGGATGAAGCTGCCGGAGAGGGTGAAGAGTAAAACCACAGACCTCCTCCTGCTCTCCATCTCCGGGTCACGGCGGTTCTCCCCCTTGCTCTGACCCTTCAGCCCTTTACGGACTCGACTGGCCACTAAAATGTGCCTGACTGTCAGAGCGTTGAGCAGCAGGATCCCAGTGAAAGGGAGGAACGGAGTTAAAACCGTATCGAGCCAGTCCATATCCTACCCACCCGGGGTCAGTAAAATAATTGTCCATTAGTTTACAGAACCACGGTACATTGTCGATGATCATCCGGGGTTCCCATGTGAAGGATCGGGGAACGTCTTTCAGACAGAACAGTACACCGGTTGTTGTTAGAACTACAGCCGCAGTTTTCCCGGTGCAATATTTTGTTTTCAGCTTCGGACAGCAAATGGCGACAAACCGATCAAAGGTGAAAGTGACGGTGAACCAGACAGAACAGTCTGTGGCTGTGAATTTCAGGAGATCGATGACACTGCACACTGGAGTGATGCTGAGAAAACTCCTCGGGAAATAATACACATTGATTCGATATAAAATGACCCCGGCGACAATGGTCAGTAGATCGGCCGCTGCCATGGCCACCAGGTAGCGAGTGGTGCAGGTAGAGAGGCCGCACTTTCCCCGGGACAGTATCACTATCGCCAGTAAATTCACTGTAGAGAGAAAAAGGTGAAATAGTGAGAGAGATAGTGGGGGGGGGGAGAAAAGCGAGAAGAGAGGGAGAGAGAGAGAGAGAGAGAGAGAGAGAGAGAGAGAGAGAGAGAGAGAGAGAGAGAGAGAGAGAGAGAGAGAGAGAGAGAGAGCATTACTGAGCACATCCTCAGGGAAAAAAAACAGACGGTCTGGATTCAGGTAAAGATCAGGAGTGCTGCAGTCAGTGACCAGCTGTTAATCTAACATCAGACACTGGTCACAGTGCCTCTGACCTGCCTTCTTCAGTGTGGAGATCGGAGCATGCGTGGGAAATCTCGGCGATAAAAACGACTTGCATGAAAAAACAACGATCGGCGGCTCATCCTGACTGCTGTCGCTGATGGCAGATTTCAATTAACTAAACCGTAACTGACTGGGAAACTAGAAACTCAGTGTCTGTTGGGGCCGAGAAGGGATACAGAGTGGAGCAGCACACACAAAATACTGGAGAAACACAGCAAGTCCGCAGCATTCAATCGAACAAGCTCTCTTTTCGTGCGGGACTCGTCTTCACGACGAACCGGTGTCCCGGTTTACGATGGCTCAGAAGGAAAGCATGACTAAATTAGCAACCAGAGGCTGAGGGGTCCGGTCAATGGTTTACCTCCACAGCTGAGTTGCATTCATTGAGACACGGCAGCAGACCACTGATTCAAATGATCAGACCCAATTATTGAACAAGTGCTTGGATCCGGCCGTGCCAACTCCATAGGGAGATGCGAAACACAGGCACAAGGTTTTTTTTTTTCAGAAACAGTAAACTTTACAATTTAAACTCATCGCAGTCATACCTTCAATCCCATGAGTTAAAGGAGAGACAGGGATTCAGTTCAACTTGCCATTAAATGCGAAAAAATCGGAATATTAAATAGACGGAATCGATATCCTGAATTATATCAGTAAAATGATCATAAAGTTGGAAGCTTGTAAAATGAGCACAACAGGTTCATACCGGCTGACACACAGAAATACTGAAGATTAATTACTCTGCTCACTCACCAGGAGTTCCAAAGACTGCAATGAACACGTACAATATTTTATGCACGCTGTAGTACCTATCCCACATTACAGTCATTTTTTTTTGCGGCCTCTGATCCGTCCCCCTGTGTTACAGGCGATCTCTCGCAATCAATTGTTGAGGCAGCATATGCCTGGGGTTTTAATATCATTTAGCGACTCCGCAGGGACACATTTCAACATAGTTAAAATATATTTCTAATTGTTTACAACCCAATTACATCAGGCAGGTGCAATCCCCGCGAGACAGATTGTGTTTCTTATAGTAAATTAATTTTAAAACCATTTATGTGACTTAGTTTGTGCCAAAAATTGAATCAGAACCTTCCAGTGTGTCTTATAAATTAACAGAGGTTCCACTGTAAATATATACTTCAAAGGAATCATTTTAAGACACAGAATATTGAAGTAAAGTAAAGTTTGTTATCGTAGGTTGTGAAATTGCATTGGATCACCTGCTGTTACCATCCTATTCAGGCATATAAACTCTTGATGTAGCTTGAGTTTGGAGGACTGTACCCAGAGGGTCGCTAGAAATTGTCACAGTCGACGCTGCTCGACAAACCAGTGACCACGACTGACGGAGGCCACACAAACATACCAAGAGGGTCCTTAAGAAAATGCCTCTTTGAAATTGTAAATAAATCCGTTAATATTCATGAAACCCTCCAACATCTTCAGTGACCTTGTCACAGTCAAAACATGGGCAGGCTCGTCCAGGACCCACCCCTAACCCTAATACATGGCCGTCAAACTCAGCAGTGGGCAGGATGTGGGGTATGGTTGTATCTGTTTTAATCATTCAGCCTGTATTTGTCAAAGAACATGACGGAGAGCTGGAGAGTTGGGATGAGGAAGTGTTGGTATACAAGTGAATGGGTGCCTTCAGGCACCTTCACATCTTTTGCATCCCCGAATCTAAGCGTACTCCCAAAACGCTACAAACCCCACATGCAAATTAGATTATCCAAGTTATAATTATCTCAAACACTCGCAAAATTGCTGCCTGAACCATATACAAGAACAGAGGTAAAAGCTTATTGCACAAATGCAACAAACTTCAGACTCGTCACAGCTGCAAATTAGCGACTCCTCCATACGCACAAATAATGTCACAGCCTAAAAATCTGTGTGTATGCATATTCGCTGAAAAACTCTTAAATCTGTGCAGATCCCCAAATCGTTGTGCACCCCCCAATTATCAGACACCCGGAAGTACCGACTCCCCAAATATAAACACTTCTCCAAATCTGTGTGCAACCCCAAATCCACAGACTCCCCAAATCAGCGTGCCCCTCGGTATTCGCATTACAGCCAAATCTGTGCAACCCCTCAGATTTGCTGATACCCACATATCTGCAATCATCGAGAGAGAGAGAGAGAGAGAGAGAGAGAGAGAGGAGAGAGTGAGAGAGAGAGAGAGAGAGAGAGACAGACAGACAGACAGAGAGACAGAGAGAGAGAGCGCGCGCGCGAGAGAGAGAGAGAGCGAGAGGAGAGAGACAGAGAGAGAGCGGCGCGAGAGAGAGAGAGCGAGAGAGAGGGC